>NC_092389.1:690000-1035000 GCF_030028105.1 Mobula birostris
ACAATGAATATAGAAATGAGTCAGGTTTTATAAACAAATAAATGTTTATTAAACTCTGCTCAAAATTAGTAAAAAGAAACAAACGAAAACCTTAACCGGAAGTAAACTGCTATGCGACCATTTAACAAACCGCCACTCAGTACTCGTTCTTAAAGCAGTAAATGTGAAAACAGTCTTAAAGTGGTAAATTCAAACACAGTTCTTAGAATGGTAAATTTGAAAGTCCAAGAGGTTTATACAGTCAATTGGGAGAGACCTTCCTGAAGTAAAGAATTCTTCGAAGACTCGACGTTACTGCCTATCCCAGCCGGAACCTGTCTTGTCCGCAGGACTCACGATGACGGAAATAAAACTGTTTAAAGGCACTGACCTTTTTCCTCCGTAGACTAGATACTGTACAACCTTATCTGCTGCTTTAGCACAGGTTATCTCATGCAGATTAACCTTACTTGAACGAATTCAATAATGGTCGATTCCCTCCAAAACCATCGAACAACTCCTTCAGGTTCCCGTCTTCACTCTCCAATATTACTGAAAAGATGCATCAACAAATCTGGCAAAATATAAACTATACTTTCTTTAACAAATATACTTTCTTTAACAAAATATAAACATTTCTCTAACATTTAATTTTTTGGAAAGTGAATATCTGTAAATCTAAAATTTGCTCTTTTCTATTGACACACTAATGCAGAAGACACAAAAAAATCTAAAACATATATCTGAAAAACCTAGGGTGCCGAAGACTTTTGCACAGTTATCTTATTTTGTGTTCTACAATGAATATCTGCAAGAAAGTGAGTCTCAGGGTGGTATTGATTTTGGGTAACAAGGAAATGGCAGAGGCATTGAATGGCTATTTTCAAAGGTTTCAAAGGTACATTTAATGTCAGAGAAATAGATACAATTTCCATCCTGAAATGCTTTTTCTTCGCAACCATCCACAAAAACAGAGAAGTGCCCCAAAGAATGGACGACAGTTAAATGTTAGAGTCCCAAAGTACCCCCCAAGCTCCCCTCCCTCTCGCGTGTAAGTGGCAGCAAAAAACAATCCCCCCCCTCCCCTCACCAGCAAAAAGAAGCATCGGCACCCACCACTGAACACTCAAGCGTGCAGCAAAGCAACAGCAAAGACACAGACTTGCTGTACCATGAAGACTAATCGTTCACTTGGTATTTGACATACCACAGGCTCTCTCTCACCCTAATAATGTCGGTCTTCATGGTGCAGGACATGTTTAACATGCCAAAGAGGAGATGTTATGGATGCAATGGGAGGTGAGGACCTCGATACAGTAACTATCACTGAAGAGGTAGTGCTGAGCAAACTTGTAAGACTGAAGATAGACAAATCCCCTGGTCCTGATGGAATGTAACCTAGGGTACTGAAAGAAATGGCAGAAGTTATAGTTGAAGCTTTGGTTATAATTTATGAAAACTCTGTGGACTCTGGATAGGTCCCGGCAGATTGGAATGCGGTGAAAATTATAGACCAGTTAGTTGGGAAAATGCTTGAAGCTGTCATTAAAGAAGAAATAGCGAGGCATCTGGAAAGTAATGGATCCATCGGGCAAATGCAGCATGGATTCGGCAAAGGCAGGTCCTGTTTGACAAACTTACTGGAGTTCTTTGGGGATATAACGAGCGCAGTGGATAGAGGGGAACAGATGGGCATTATTTACTTGTATTTCCAGAAGGCATTTGATAAGGTGCCACATAAAAGACTTATCTATAAGATAAGGATGCATAGAGTTGGGGGTGATGTATTGGCATGGAGAGAAGATTGGTTAACCAACAGAAAGCAGAGAGTTGGAATTCATAGGTGTTTGGCAATCAGTGGTAAGCGGTATGCCGCAGGGGTCAGTGCTGGGCCTGCAACTTTCCACGATATACTGTACATTAATGATCTGGAAGAGGGGACCGAGGGTAGTGTATCTATGTTTGCTGATGATACTAAATTGAGTGGAAAAACAAATTGTGCAGAAGATACAGAGAGTCTGTAGAGAGATATAGATAGGATAAGTGAGTGGGCAAGGGTCTGGCAGATGGAGTACAATGTTGGTAAATGCAAGCTGATACACTTTGAATGGAAAAATGAGAGAGCATATTATTGTTTAAATGGTAAAAAAATTAGCATGCTGCTGTGCAGAGGGACTTGGGAGTGCTTGTGCATGAATCATAAAAGGTTGGTTTGCAGGTTTTTAGGATGGAGATAAGGAGGAACTGCTTTCCCCAAAGAGTGGTGAATCTGTGGAATTCTCTGCCCAATGAAGCAGTGGAGGCTCCCTCAGTAAATATATTTAAGACAAGGTTGGATAGATTTTTGTATAGTAGGGGAATAAAGGATTATGGGGAAAAGGCAGGTTGGTGGAGATCAGTCTATGGCCAGATCAGCCATGATCTTATTGAATTGTGGAGCAGGTTCGATGTGCTGCATGGCCTCCTCCTGCTCTTATTTCTTATGTTCTTATGATGGTAGTATATGTGCTTTGATGATAAATTTACTTTGAAGGCGTCCAGTCAGCAGGTGAAACATAAAAGTCGGTTTACTCCGCAAAATTGGGTTGTGTTAAAATTATTTTCCACACTAATCGCTAAAATTCCTCCTGCAGTTGGGGAGGAGGTGAAGGAGCCTGAAAAGCCACATTCAACGGTTTAGAAACAGTTTCTTCCCTTCCCCCCGCCATCAGATTTCTGAGAGTCCTCTGCTTCGGTATTCCTTTTTTTGTACTATTTATTTATTTTGTCATTTATAGTAATTTTATGCCTCCCACTGTACCGCTGCCACAAAAACAACAACAAAAAATAAACTTGATTCTAATAAACTCCTAAAGATAGGCAATAACCAATTCTTATTATACAATGCTTGCAGTGCAACACGCTGTCAAGGAGGCGGAGTGAGAGCCAGTGAAAACTAGGATTAGATCTGCAAAAGCACTTTCGATAATTAATGCACAAGCATGCAAATTATAATGGAAGTAATACGCATTACAAAATACCGGAGAATGTAACATAGTCCAGTTTTTGCATCAAAACATTGTACAATACAGTATCCCCTTTTATTTCTTTTGCGGAAGTGCTGAAAGCTCGCGATAGCTTTAGTTTCAGTTGGAGCGGCGCGGTGTACATTCCGGTTTTTTCCGCTCTCGGTTTAGTCGGATCGACAGAGAGGGAAACACACAGCGGTGTTCAGGATATTCCAGCGGCAGAAGGTGAGAGAGAACGCCCGCTGCTTTCTACAGTTGCATTGTAGTGAAGTTTTTCGGGCGACGCATTGTAGTGAGAGGGTATAGAGGGCAACAGGGTGGAAGGCGTGCGCGGGGGAGTAAGCCGAAGCTATTCAGTCACATACCTGCTCCCCGACTTGCTTCCGCCCGCCAGTCCGTCCTCCCCCACTGCGTTGCACCGTTGTTGTCTCAAATTCTCTGTGATTGCAGACTAACCTACAACGTGGAGGTTTCACTCGCTGTAAACTGGGGTTTTTGTACATTGTCCTCACCCTTTATCCCTCGACCGTCAAAGTCGTTTCTTTGAGTCATCCAGCTGCTCAAGGTAATATCAGTAGTTTAAGGAATAAGTGGAGTTCTGATTGTAGTGTGGCAGGAGATTCCCTTTTTCTTCAACCCAAATCTTAGCGTATCTTTTTTTTAAATTTTCTGCGATTTGCTTGGGAACTTGAATCATATGATTAAATCGTCACTGTGTGTGTGTGTGTGTTCGTTCTGCTCCTTTGACTATATCACAACACAAGACACTTGAAAACATAATTGTGCATTTGTGAGAAAGATGTGGTGTTTAACTAACGTATTGGAGTTATTGCGGTATATTTTTCAGTGTTAATAAGGAGGTTCCAGTTAATGTGTATTTGGATTTTCAGAAGGTTTTCAATGACATTAACAAGGTGAACAGGATTGGAGACTGGCGGAATCTACTCCTGTGCATTGAGGGTTGTTTCACAGAAAACAAAGTAGAAGAATAATTGGTTCCTAGGTTGTTTGCTAGTCTTTGTTTATGTATAGTTTTTTAAATATAAATTCTATTGTATTTCTTTTTCTGTAAGTGTTTGCAAGAAAATGAACCTCAAGATAGTATGTGGTAACAAACAGTGCTGTGCAAAAGTCTTAGGCATATGGCTAGGGTGCCTATGACATTTGCACAGTACTGTAGTAATTTAATGTATTGTACTATACTGCTGCTGGGAAAAAAACATTTCATGAGTGATGATATACCTGGTTCTATTGTGGGTCTCTGTTGTGGACTGAGAATGGGAAGGGGCCAAGGAGAGGGGAATGGTGGTTGGGGAGAGGGGAGGGAGTGGGAAGCACCAGAGAGACATTCCGTAATGATCAATTAAATGACCTGGTGTTTCAGGGCTGGGTATGTTTGCCACCCAGCTTTGCCACCAGTCCCATTTCCCTCATGGGGTGCTCCACTTTCACCAAAGGATGTTGGGAAAGTTTCTTCCAGAGTTACAAACATGCTGTCTGCTCCACATTGACAATTCAGTACTGTGCAAAAGTCTTAGCGTGTGCATTCGTTTTTTTTTCTCTCATATATAATGTGTGTTTATATATAGTGCTATAAAAAAGTATTCACTCCTCTTGGAAGTTTCCATGTTTTATTGTCTCGGAACATTGAATCACAGTGAATGTAATTTGGCTTTTTTTGACACTGAACAGGAAAAGACTTTTGTGTCAAAGTGAAAACAGATCTCTACAAAGATCTAAATTAATTACAAATATAAAACAAGGTAATTGCATAAATATTCACTCCCTTCAAGTCAGTATTTAGTAGATGCATCTTTGGCAGCCTTGAGTATGTGTGGATAGGTCTCTAATTTTTCCAGACTATGTAATTTTTCCCCATTCTTTACAAAACTGCTCAAGCTCTGTTAGATTGCATGGAGATCATGAGTGAACAGCCCTTTTTAAGTCCAGCCACAAATTCTTAATTGGATTGAGGTCTGGACTTTGACTTGGTCATTCCAAGACATTAACTTTGTTGTTTTTAAGCCATTCCTTTGTAGCTTTGGCTTTATGCTTGGGGTCATTCTGTTGCTGGAAAACAAATCTTCTCCCGAGTCGCAGTTCTTTTGCAGAGTACATCAGGTTTTCCTCCAGGATTTCCCTGTATTTTGCTGCATTCATTTTACCCTCTACCTCACAAGTCTTCCAGGCCCTGCTGCAGTGAAGCATCCCCACAGCATGATGCATGGACCACCATGTTTCATGATGTGTTTTTGATGATGTGCAGTGTTTAGTCTGATGGCCAAAAAACTCAATTTAGGTTTCATCAGATCATGGAACCTTCTTCCAGCTCTCAGAGTCTCCCACATGCCTTCTGGCAAACTAACCGAGATTTCATGTGAGGTTTTTTTTCCCAACAGTGGCTTTCTCTTTGCCACTCTCCCATAAAGCACCCGGGCAACAGTTGTATGTGCAATCTCTCCCATCTCAGCCACTGAAGCTTGTAACTCCTCCAGAGTTGTCATATGTCTCTTGGTGGTCTCCCTCGCTAGACCCCTTCTTGCACGGTCACTCAGTTTTTGAGGACGGTCTGCTCTAGGCAGATTTACGGCTGTGCCATATTCTTTCCACTTCTTGATGATTGACTTAACTGTGCTTCAAGGGATATTCGGTGACTTGGAAATTTTCTTGTATCTGTCTCCCGACTTGTGCTTTTCAATAACCTTTTCGCAGAATTGCTTGGAGTGTTCTTTTGTCTTCGTGGTGTAGTTTTTGCCAGGATACTGACTCATCTGCAGTTGGTTCTTCCAGATACAGGTGTATTTTGCTACAATCAACTGAAACACTGTGACTGCACACAAAGGATTTCCATTTAACTAATTATATGACTTCTAAAACCAAATGGCTTCACCAGTGATGATTTGGTTAGTCATATTAAAGGGGTGTGTGAATACTTAAGCAATCAATTATTTTGTGTTTTATGTTTGTAATTAATTTAGATCACTTTTTAGTGATCTGACAGGAAAGACTTTTTTTTGGTTGATCAGTGTCAAAAAAGCCAAATTAAATCCACTGTGATTCAATGTTGTAAAACAATAAAACATGAAAACTTCCAAGGGGGTGAAAAATAAATAAATGAATAAAATATATATTTTTTCTTTGGCCTTTGTCTTATTTGATACCTCAGAGATCGGTGTTGGGCCAGAATTATTTGCAATTGGTATCAAAGGCTGGTCTGAGTGGATGAAGTGTGCGTTTAATCAAGGACACGACCCACCCAGCTAACACACTTTTCGTCCTTCTTCCCTCTGGGAGAAGGCTGAGGAGCTTGAAGACTCGTATGGGAACAGCTTCTTTCCAACTGTGAATGGATCCTGACCCGGATCTGGGCCGTACCCTCCAAATATCCGGACCTGCCTCTCGGTTTTTTTTGCACTACCTTACTTTCCCTTTTCTATTTTCTGTGCATGATTTATAATTTAAATTTTTAATATTTACTATCGATTTGTACTCCAGGGAGTGCGAAGCGCAGAATCAAATATCGCTGTGATGATTGTACGCTCTAGTATCAATTGTTTGGCAACAATAAGGTATAAAGATTTAAGTGGGAATGTGAATAGTGATATTTTGAAAGGCTGAGTGAGGGGTGATCATGTGAGGTTATCCATTTGACTTGAATAAAAAAACAAATGGTGACCGGTTTTAAATGTGAGAGATTGGGTCATAGAGCACTAAGGCACCAGAGACAGGCCTTTTGGTCCATCTAGTCTGTGCTGAGCTGTTGTTCTGCCAAGACCTATTGACTCACACTTACCATAGCCCTCCAAGCCCCTCTTACCCTGGTATCCATCCAGATTTCTCTTAAATGGTGCCATTTAGTTGATGTTCAAGAATAACTGGGTGTGCTACTGCACAAGCCACTAAAAGCCAACATGTGCAAGTAGCAGGCTGTTAGGAAAGCAAATGGTCTTCACTGTTAGGGGATCTGAGGACATAGGTATAGAGGGCCATGTTCCAGGCGCAGGTCGATGGGACTAGGCACAGTAATAGTTTGGCATGGACTAGATGGACCTAAGGGCTTGTTTCTGTGCTGTAGTGTTCTTGACTCTGTGGCTCTATTTCATAAGGAAAGTTTGTATAAGTTAGGACTTTATTCCCTGGAGTGTAGGAGAATGAGGGGAGATTTGATAGAGATATATAGAATTCTGAGGAGTACAGATGGTGTAAGTGCAGGATTTTTCCACTGAGGTTAGATGAGGCCAGAACTAGAGGTCATGGGTTAAGGGTGAAAGGTGAAATGTTTAAGGGGAACATGAGGGGGAGCTTTTTCACTCAGAGGGTGGACAGATTGTGGAACAAGCTGCCAGCACAAGTGATGGAAATTTCAACATTTAAGAGAAATTTGGATAGGTACATATTTGGTAGCAGGTCGATGGGAATAGGCAGATTAATGGTTCGGCATGTATTAGATGAGTTCAAGGATCTGTTTTTATGCTATAGTGTTCTATTGCTCTATTACATTTCTTTGTGCAGAGGTGGTGATTCTTTGGAGTCTTCCATCTGTGAGGGTAGTGGAGGCTCGGTCAATGATTTCATTCCAAATTATGATTGATAGATGTTTGGATGTTGGGAAAATCAAGGGATATGGGATTAATGCAGGAAAATGGTATTGTGGAAGGTCTTGTTGAATGACAGTACGGGCTCGGGGGTCCCTGCTCCTCGTACTTTTGTTTCTTTACAATTTACAGCCTGCAAATCCGGAGCAAGGACTTCAGTTGGGAAATGTTGTTGTTGTCGGGTTTTGTTTTGTTTTGTTGTTATTGCCGTTGCTGCTTGTGTTGTTCTGTGGAATATCATAGGCTCTGAAATGTGTGGTGACGCTCGCAAACAATGTTTTTCACTCTATGTTTCAATGTACATCTGATAAATAGATCTGAATTTGGATGATGCTGACTTAGCTTGGTCACTGGAAGACTTGGCACTGGGAAGGATTGGTAATTCAGAACATGGTGACATTTCTACAATAAATTTGGTGGATGGCTCCTTATGGTCCTAAATGTGCCACCCTCCCATTGCCTTTCCTTGACTGAGCACATGGATGTGAATAATAATAATATTTATGGAGAACTTTTCATACAGGCAGTGTAGTTGAAAGTGCCTTACAATGGGATAAAGTATAAACACAGAAATAAAATAAAAACATGAAAATAAAAGACCAAGTTGTTAGTTAGAAGCAAGGTTAAATAAGTAGGTTTTGAGCTGGCGTTTAAAAGTGTGCGGGTGCATGGAAGTGCGTGTGTGTATACCGGTGCACAAAATTTTGTGTATTTTTGTATGCACAGGCGCGTGAAAGTGTGTATATGCATGGGTGTGCGAAAGTGTGTATTGGTGTGCGCGTGCGCGATTGAAAGGATGTGTGTGAGAGAGTGTGTCTGTGTTAAGGGAGCCTTTTCTGGTTGGTTGCTGGTGACTAATGGTGTTCTGCAGGGATCTGTTTTGGGACCGATTCTTTTTGCGTTGTATGCAATAATTTGGATGTTGGAATTGATGGCTTTGGGAGTCCTTGTGTAGGATTCCCTAGAGGTTAATTTGCAGGTTGAGTCTGTGGTGAGGAAAGCAAATGCAATGTTAGCATTAATTTCACAAGGACTAGAATATAAAAACAAGGATGTAATGTTGAGACTTTATAAAGCACTGGAGAGGCCTTATGTGCAGTTTTAGGCCCCGTGTGTAAGAAAGGATGTGCTGAAACTGGAGAGGGTTCAAAGGAGGTTCACAAAAGTGATTCCAGGATTGAACGGCTTGTCATATGAGCGGTGTTTGATGGCTCTGGGCGTGTATTCACTGGAATTCAGAAGAATGAGGGGTGACCTCATCGAAACCCATCAAATAGTGAAAGGCCTTGATAGAGTGGATGTAGAGAGGATGTTTCCTATGGTGGGAGAGTCTGAGACCAGAGGACACAGCCTCAGAATAGAGGGGGCGTCCTTTTAGAATGGAGATGAGGAGGAATTTATTTAGCCAGAGAGTGGTGAATCTGTCGAATTCTTTGCCTCAGGCAGCTGTGGAGGCTGAATCTTTATGTATATTTAAGGCAGAGGCTGATAGATTCTTGAGTAGTCAGGCCATGAAGGGATACGGGGAGAAGGCAGGAGACTGGGGCTGAGAGGAAAATTAGATCAGCCATGATGAAGTTGCAGAGCAGACTTGATGGGCCAAATGGCCTGATTCTGCTCCTATAATCTTATGGTCTTGTCTACACATGCACATCTACACGCGCGCGCACACACGCACCTGTGTGCGTGCATGCTCACTTTCACATGCGTGTCCATGTGCACCTTCGCACGCATTTATGTGTACACGTATACACATTTACGTGTGTGCATATGCATGCTTTCACAGACATGTACACAATACTTTCACATGCATATATAGACAATTTCACTTGTGTACACACTTTTGCGCGCACACTATGATCACTGAGGATGACTGAGTCATTCCAACTTTCACTGGAGATGCTGTTGTGCTTTTCTTTGCCACAAAGCAGGTGTGTACAGTCCAGGTGAGATCTTCAGTGATGTGTATACCGAGGAACTTGAAACTACTCACTCTCTCAGCTGCAGACCCCTTGATATAGATCAAGGTGAGCCTGTCTCCATTCCTCCTGTAATCCACAATCAGCTCTTTTGTCTTTTGGACATTCAGGAAGAGGTTGTTATCTTGGCACCACTGTGTCAGGGTGTTAACTTCTCCTTTGTAGGCTGTCTCATTACCACTAGAAATAAGGCTGATCAGTGTCGTGTCATCTGTGAATTTGATCAGATTGGAGCTGTGTGTGGCAGGACGGTTGTGGGTGTAAAGGGAGCAGAGGAGGGGACTCAGGACACAACCTGGGGACACCTGTGTTGAGGGTCAGAGGTGACCACCTGTCGGCGATCCGATAGGAAGTCTAGGATCCAGCTGCCCAAGGTGGGGTCAAGGCAGAGGTCTCTGAGCTCCTTGCCAAGCCTGGAAGGAATTATGTTGTTGAATGCCGAATTGTAATCCAAGGCAGCATTCTCACATAAGCGACCTTCTATAGTATTGCTATAGATAACAAATTCTTATGCTGCTGGGCACGTGGCCAAGTGCTTAAGGTATTGGACTAGCGACCTGAAGGTCGTGAGTTCGAGCCCCAGCTGAGGCAGCGTGTTGTGTCCTTGAGCAAGGCACTTAATCACACATTGCTCTGCGATGACACCGGTGACAAGCTGTATCGGCCCTAGTGCCCTTCCCTTGGACAACATTGGTGTCGTGGAGAGGGGAGACTTGCAGCATGGGCAACTGCCGGTCTTCCATACAACCTTGCCCAGGCCTGCGCCCTGGAGAGTGAAGACTTTCCAGGCGCAGATCCATGGTCTCGCAAGACTAGCAGATGCCTTTAATTTAATTTAATGCTGCCGGACGTTTTGTTTATAGTGGAGATTTGGTTGCTACAGGGAGTGGACATGAAGGCATGAAATTATTTTTTAATCTAATGAATTAACTTTTGAAAAACTTTACTTGCAGAAAACAATGGCCATGAAGTCTTCAATATCAGTTGGTAAGTCTTAGTTTAAATTCAATGTTTACTTCAAACATAAAATTTTGTTGACTCCTCTGCTGAAGCAGCTTTTAGAACTTCAAGTTCAAGTTTATTGTCATCCAGCTGTGTGTGTGTGTGTGTAACCAAAGGAAACAATGTTCCTCCAGACCGCAGTGCACCCACAGAACATGTATCACACACAGCAATAAACCAAAACATTACCACAATTAAGTTAATAAAATACAATTCAAAATGGATGTGAAGTGCACAACACAGGTAAACAGCTCAGTGTCCCAGTGACAAGACCTCAGTGGTGGTAGGGTATTCATCAGGTTCACAGCCTGGGGAAGAAGCTGTTACCCAGTCTGCTCACACTCAACACAAAATAATATTGCCACAAGTAAATTACCAAATAATAAAGTATATTCTCTTAAATTTTAATCTGTAACCCCCCCCATAAACATCTATATGATACCTCTCCCAGCATTGATCCTTAATGTTTTGGCATGAGATGAGACCTAGGCCTGTTTGCTGTGTATGGTTCAATTTTGATAGAATTCCAGCAAAATTTATAGACAATTTGTACTAGGAACAAAAGAAACAGGAGCAGGAGTTAATCCTATTTCACTCGTCGTCAAGATTATGGATGATTTCCTAGGCAACACACACAAAATGCTGGAGGGATTCAGCAGGTCAGGCAGCATCAATGGAGGGGAATAAACAGCTGACGTTTTGGACTGAGAAGCTTTTGTGCATGCACGATCATTTGCTCAAGATCGGTTGATTCTGGATAACTGCTCACCCTTCTCCTCATCTGCCCATCACCAACCTGCCTGTGCATCCCCTCCTCTCCTTTCTCCTATGACTCACTCTCCTCGCCTATCAGATTGTTTCTTCAGCCCTTTTCTGCTTCCACCTATCCCCTCCCAGCTTCTGAGATCATCCCCCCTCACCCATCCTCCCACCTTCCCCTCTCACCTAGTCTCGGCTATCACCTGCCAGCGTGTACTTCTTCCCTTCCCCCACCTTTTTATTCTGGCTTTCCCCTCCTTCCTTTCCAGTCCTGATGAAGGGTCTTGGCCCAAAACAACAACTCTTTATTTACCTCCATAGATGCTGCCTGACCTGTTGAGTTCCTCCAGCATTTTATGTGGGTTGCTCTGGATTTCCAGCATCTGCAGAAAGATCAAATTTCAAAGTAAAATTTATTATCAGAGTACATACATGTCCCCACATACAACTCTGAGATTCTTTTTCTGTGGGCACACTTAGCAAATCTATCGAACAGTAACTGTAAACGGGATCTGTAAACTAAAAACATCAGGAACTGTGAACTGTAAACAAACTCTGCAAATGCAGATAATAAATAAATAAAAATAAATAACAAGATAAAAGAGTCCTTAAATGAGTGTAGCTATCCCCTTTTATTCAAGAGTCTGATGGCTGAGGGGTAGTAACTGTTCTTGCACCTGGTGATGTGAGTCCTGAGGCACCTGTACCTTTTACCTGATGGCAGCAGCGAGAAAAGTGTATGGCCTGGGTGGTGAGGATCTTTGATGATGGATCAACACACAAAGTGCTGGAGGAACTTAGTTGGCCTGGCATCATCTATGGAAACCCTTTGGCAGGACTGGAGAAAAAAGCTGAGGAGTAGATTTAAAAGGTGGTGGGAGGGAAGAGAGAAACACCAGGTGATGGGTGAAACCTGGAGGGTGAGAGATGAAGTAATGAGCTGGGAAGTTGATTGGTGAGATAAGGTGAGAGAGGGAAATGGAGAAAGTGAGGGGGGAGGGTGGTTGGGGGGCATTACCAGAAGTTCAAGAAATGGATGTTCATGCCATCAGGTGGAGGCTACCCAAACAGAATACAGGTGTTGTTCCTCCAACCTGAGTGTGGCCTTATCACGACAGTGGAGGAGGCCATGGATGGACATGTGGGAAGTGGAATTAAAATGGGTGGCCACTAGGAGATCCCGCTTGTTCCGGCGGATGGAGCATAGATGCTCAGCGAAGTGGTCTCCCAATCTACGTCAGGTCTAATCGATGTACAGGAGGCCACACTGGGAGCACCGAACACAGTAAATGACTCCAGCAGTCTCACAATTGCAGTGTCACCTCACCTGGAAGGGCTGTTTAGGACCCTGGATGGTTGTGAGGAAGGAGGTGTAGGGGCAGGTGAAGCACTTGTTCCTCTTGCGAGGGTAAGTACCAGGAGGGAGATCAGTGGGGAGGGACAAATGGACAAGGGAGTCGTGTAGGGAGCGATCCCTGTGGAAAGCAGAAAGTGGGGCGATGAGTGCTTGGTGGTGGGATCCCGTTGGAAGTGGCGGAGGTTCGGAGAGTTGTGTGCTGGACACAGAGTGGTTGGTGAGGACAAGAGGAACCCTATCCCTGGTAACATATGTGAAATGGAAGAGATGCGGTCGAGGGCAACGTTGATGATGGAGGAAGGGAAGCCCCTTTCTCTGAAAAAGGATGACATCTCCATCATTCCAGAATGAAAAGCCTCATCCTGAGAGCAGATGCAGTGGAGATGGAGGAATTGAAAGAAGGGGATGACGTTTTTACAAGTAACAGGGTGGGAAGAAGAATAGTCCAGGTAGCTGTGAGAGTCACTGGGTTTATAGTAGACATCAGTCGATAAGCTGTCTCCAGAGATTGAGACAGAAAGATCGAGAAAGGGGAGGGAGGTGTAGGAAATGGACCAGGTGAATTTGAGGGCCGGGTGGAAGCTGGAGGCAAAGTGGATGAAGTCGATGAGTTCAGCACAGGTGCAGGAAGCAGCACCAACACAGTCGTCGATGTAGCGTAGGAAAAGTGCGGGACAGTCACCAGTGTAGGCTTGGAACGTAGACTGTTCACGTAGCCGACAAACAGGCAGGCATAGCTCGGACCCATGTGAGTGCCACGGCTACCCCTATTATTTCTGTGCTGTAGTTTCTATGGTTTATGGTTTGAAGGAAGTGGGAAGGGCCAAAGCAGAAATTATTGAGAGTGAGGACAAGTTTCACGAGGCAGAGGAGAGTGCTGGAAGAGGGAAACTGGTTAGTTCTGGTGTCCAGAAAAGAACAGAGAGCTTTGAGGCCTTCCTGGTGGGGGATGGAGGTGTATAGGGACTGGACGTCCATAGTGAAAATAAGATGATGGGGGCCGGGGAACTTGAAATCCTTGAAAAGATCAAAAGTGTGTGAGGTGTCATGGATGTAGGTAGGAACTAGGGGGATAAAACAAAGTCAAGGTATACAGATATGAGTTCAGTGGGGCAGGAACAAGCTGAAACAATGGGTCTACCTGGACAAACGGGTTTGTGGATCTTGGGTAGGAGGTAGAAACGGGAGGTGCGGGGTGTGGGAACTATGAGGTTGGTAACAGTGGATGGGAGATCCCCCAGATGATGGAAGCTGCTTTTCTATGGCAGTGTTTCATGTAGATGTGCTCAATGGTTCGGAGGGTTTTACCCGTGATGTACTGAGCCAAATCCACTGCCTTTTGTAGGATTTTCCACTCAAATGTTTTCATACCAGGCTGTAATGCAGCCAGTCAGCACACTTTACACTACACATCTGCTGAAGTTTGCCAGGGTTTTTGGTGAGATGCTGAACTTCTGCAGACTCCTGAGGAAGTAGAGGTGCTGTCGTGCTTTCTTTGCAATTATAGCTATATGAAGGGTCTAGGACAGATCCTCTGATAGTGACACCCAGGAATTTAAAGTTACTGACCCTCTGCATCTCTGATCCTCCAATGATTACTAGCTCACAGATTTCTGGTTTCCCTCTCCTGGAGTCTACAATTAGAAGCTCTTGTGTTTCCTGTGCTTCCGTGATGTTATTATTCACTCAGAGGTGGGTGAATTGTACAGTCTCCGCCTGAAAGGATCTGCAGTTTCAGTTTCAAACTGAGATTGATGGGTTTCTGGACATTAAAGGCATCAAGGCATTGTGTTGAGCTGATCTTGTTGGATGACAGAGCAGGACTGCAGAGTCTTTTGCATTTATTTGTCATGCCCTTCTATTCCACAATTCACTCTAATGTGCTGCCTCCAGTCCCCTGAATACTGATACTATCAAACAGCTTCTTATGTGCCTCTTTTATAAAACATTGGACTTTTTCCGGCCCATTGAGCCCACGTTGCCCAATTACACCCATGTGACCAATGAACCTACTAACCCATATGTCTTTAGAATGTGGGAGGAAACCGGAGCACCCAGAGGAAACCTACATGGTCATGGGGAGAATGTACAAACTCCTTACAGACAACAGTGGGAATTGAACCTGGGCCGCTGGCACTGTAATAGCTAACTGCCACAGTACCTTGCCACCCAAAACCGGATTGATTTCTTTCCTCCAAAACTAGATTGATTTTTGGGAAATTAAATTTGACCTACATCTAATTCTTATTAGGAATCTACTCTGTCAATACTGCTTAATATGTCCCATCACTGAAATGTTCCCACAATCAATGGACTCACTTTCAAGAACTCTTCATCTAATTTTCTCGATATTTATTGCTTATTTATTTATTATTATTGATTCTTCTTCATGCACTTGCATGGTTTGTTGTCTTCTGTGCTCTGGTTGAACACCCTAGTTGGGTGGTCTTTCATTGATTCGGTTACAGTTATTATTCAATAGATTTATTGAGTATGCCCACAATAAATTGAACCTTGGGGTTGTATATGGTTGCATACTGTATATGTACTTTGATAATAAAATTTTACTCTAAAAGGTAAGCAAAGGAGTTTAAAGATTTGTCACATGTACATCAAAACTTAAAATTAAATACTTTGCTTGTGTCAACAACTAACACAGTCCGAGAATTTTCTGGGGCAGTCGGCAAGTGTTGCCACGCTTGCAGCGCCAACATAGCATGCCCACAACTCACTAACACTAACTGGTACGGTGGGAGGAAACTGGAGTGCCTGGAGGAAACCCACACAGTCGCAGGAAGAATATACACACTCCTTACAGGCGGCTGTGGGAATTGAATCGGATCAACGGCGCTGTGAAGCGTTACTCTACCTGCTATGCTACTGTGCTGACCCTTTTTCCCCAGTGCCCAGTTTTATCCTTCTGTTGACATTACCAAACAGAGCATCCCTCTCAGAGGGAGCTAAAAGAGAAGTATTTGAATAATGTTCAAACAATGTTAGATAGATTCATGAGCAAAACCAACCTGCTGAAGGATATCAACAGGGCAGGCAGCATCTCTGAAGATGGTCAACGTTTCAGATTGAGATCCTGCATCAGGATTGATAGATATGATGAACAAAGGTATGAAGGGTTGCCATGGTTGGGCAGGAATGCGGAATTGAGATTACAGTCATTGCCATCACTACCATCATTCCACATTACAATTGGTTGTGACCGTATTGAAGTCAAGGCTCGATGGGCCATGTGGCTTACTCTTGCTATTAATTGATATCTTGCTTGTCTGAATGTCAAATTGCTGCTTATGGGAATTTGCTGTGCAAAAAATAAGTGCTGCCTTGGCTACAGTACAACAGCAACTACACTTTGGTTCTAAGAACCTTTGAGATGTTAGAACATAGAACATTACACTCAAGTACAGGCCCTTCGGCCCACAATGTTTTGCCAACCTTTTAACTTACTCTTAAGATCAATTTAACACTTCCCTCCTATTTTTCTATCATCCATGTGCCTATTTAAGAATTTATGAAATGTTCCTAATGTATCTGCCTCTACCACCACCCCTGGCAGGGTGGTCCATGCACTTAGTGCACTCTGTGTATGAAAAAACAAACAAACAAACATACAAACCAACCAACTTCTTACACCTCCTCCCCTATACTTTCCTCCAATCACCTTTAAGTTTTGCCCCCTTGTATTAGTAATTTCTGCTCTGGAAAATGTCTCTGGCTGTACATTCGATTTATCCCTCTTGTCATCTTGTACAATTCAGTCAAGTCACTTCTCATCCTCCTTTGCTTCAAAGAGAAAAACCCAAGCTCGTGCAACCTATCCTCATAAGACATGCTCTCTAATCCGGGCAGCATCAGGAAAGCAATGTATATGGCAAGACTGTGTAATCTAAGTTATCTGATAGCAAAGACTGAAGTTAATGTGTTTTGCATTCTGTTCATCTTTGATGCTTCTCTTCCCTTTCTTGACCTTTTCAGGAGAGATGGCTTTTGACTGGTGCAGGATGCCCTCGGAATGTTACCTGCGGCACTGCCACCTTGCCTTTATACACGTGTTTGATGAGCTGCTCTTCAGACAACAGCACGAGCCAACACGTTACCTCAGGTGGGCCCAGGAAGGACTGCTGCTCAGTCAGAAAGTGTAAGTTTATTTAAACAATTGACACAGCACGTCTGTGTGAACAACAGCTCAAACTCTGTGGAGGTGAAAGGAGATTGAATCAATCCCACATGGTCATAGAGTACTACCCCATAGGCACAGTCTCTGTGGCCCATTGAGTCCATGCTAATCTGTTATTTCTCCTAATCCCATCTATACACACCTGGATCATATCTCACCCATCAACTATTATGGGTCATTTTCTGAAGAGCTACTGACACTCATTTTGGAGTGTAGTTTCACCAAGATTGACCACTCTCTGGTATTTTATTCAAGTTATTTTACATTTCTGCACTTATTGTACTGTGGGCGTCATCACAGTTGAACTTACAGAGTCTTATAGCACAGAGACAGGCTCTTCAGCCCAACTGTTCCATGCTGACCAAGGCTCCCATCTAAGCGAGTTCCATTTACCTGTGTTTGCCCCATATCCCACTAAACATTTCCTATATGTGTTTCTGTCCAAATATCTTTAAATAGTTGATAATGCCACTTCCTCTGGCAGCTTTTTCTATATACAGAGTGAAAAATTTGTCCCTCAGATTCTTATTAAATCTCTTCCCCTCTCACCTTAAACCTGTGCCCTCTAGTTCTTGATTCTCCAACTGTGGGGAAAAGACTCTGTGCACATCGACCCTATCAATTTATCTCCTGATTTTATACACTTCAGTACGATCGCCCCTCATTCTCGTATGTTCTGCTGAAAATTTCTTTCATTACAGTCATCCATTCAGTGAATTTTTAGTGCGGGACACTGTGCATTCACTGTTATTTCATGTCACATGTCCAAATCTATAACTCCCTGAAAATGGCTGCACAGATTGATAGGATGGTACAGAAGGCGTGTGGCAAGCTTGCCTTTATTGGTTAATGCTTTATGTTGAAAAGTTGGGAAGTTATGTTGCAGCTTTATAAAACTCTAGATAGGCTGCATCTGGAGTGTTCAAGTAAATGTTATTAACAAAGTACATATATGCCACCATGTGCAACCCTGAGATTCATTTTCGAGCAGGCATACTCAATAAATCTATAGAATAGTAACTGTAACAAGATCAATGAAAGTCTGCCAACTAGCCCATTCAACCAGAGTGCACAAGACAACAAACTGGGCAAATGCATAAAGAAAAACGATAATAATAAATATCGAGAACATGAGATGCAGAGTCCTTGAAAGTGAGTCCATTAGTTGTGGGACCATTTCAGTAATAGGGCAAGTGAAGTTACCCCCTCTATTTCAGAAGCCTGATGGTTGAGGGGTAATAACTGTTCCTGAACCTGCTGGTGTGAGTCCTGAGGTTCCTGTACCACCTTCCTGATGGCAGCAGTGAGAAGAGAGCCTGGCCTGGGTGGTGGGGTTTCCTGATGATGGATGCTGCAGTGTTTCGTGTAGATGTGCTCAGTAGTGGGGAGGTTTCACCTGTGATGGACTGGGCTGTATCTTCTACTACTTGTGGGATTTTCCATTCAAGGGCGTTGGTGTTTCCATACCAGACTGTGATGCAGCCAGTCAATATACTCTCCACCACACATCTATGGAAGTTTAAGTTTTACATGTCATGTGGATTCTCTGCAAACTCCTAAGGAAGTAGAAGTGCTGCTGTACTTTCTTTGTACTGGCACTTATGTCCTGGACCCAGGACAGATCCTCAGAAATGAGGAATTTGAAGTTGCTGACCCTCTGCCCCTCTGATCGCCTGGTGAGGAGTTATGGACCTCTGGTTTCCTCACTCCTGAAGTCAATAATCAGTGTCTTGGTTTTGCTGACATTGAATAAAAGGTTGTTGTTATGACACCACTCAGCCAGATTCCTCACCTCCTTTGATTCAATGAATGACAATGGTATCGTCAGCAAACTTGAATATAGTATTGGAGCTGTGTTTAGCCACACGGTCATAAGTGTAAAGCAAGTAGTGCGGGGGCCAAGCACACAGCCTGTGGGGCACTTGCGCTGATGGAGATTGTGGAGGAGATCTTGTTGCCAATCTGAACTGACTGGGGTCTGCAAGAGAGGAAATTGAGAATCCATTTCCACAGGAAGGTATTGAGGCCAAGGTCTTGGAGCTTATTGATTGTTTTTGTATACGGTTCTGGTTGCCCCATTATAGGAAGGATTGAAGGCTTTGTAGAGGTGCAGAATAGATTTACCAAGATGCTTCCTGGATTAGAGGGCATGTACTATAATGAGAGGTTGGACAAACTTGGGTTGTTTTCACTGGAGTGGCAGAGGCTAAGGGGAGATCTGATAGAAGTTTATAAAATAATAGGAGGCATAGGTAGAGTCGACAGCTGATATCTTTATCCTGGGGTCGAAATGTTCAATAGAAGAGGTCATGGATTTAAGGTGAGTGGTGGAAGTTTAAAGTGGCATAACACAGAATGGTTGGATGGCTAGAATGTGTTGTTACGTGTGGAGGTGGAGGCAAATGCTATAGAGGCATTTAAAAGGCTGTTAGATAGGCATCTGCAGGGACTGATGGGATATAGATCATGTGCAGGCAGAGGGGATTAGTTTAATTGGGTATCATTAGCTTAATTAGTTTGGCACAACATCATGGGTCAAATGGCCTGTTCCCTTTGCTGTACTGTGTTCTATGTAATACTGCCAATACCCCTTCCAAATTCTAAAGATTATTTTTCCAATTTTGACCTGTTAATCAGTGCACAGATTGAACCTGTATCTTTTAGCTCCTCATCTGCCAATGAAATCTTTCATTTCATTTTTTATGAGGTTTTATAGCAGCTGGAGTGTGTACCATTTATAGGAGGAACCATTTTGTCAAAACGTATTAAACCATGTGTCCTAAACTCGCAGCCATAACAATGGGTCCGTCAAACCACCTTCATTGTGAGGGTTTATTTATTTATTTTATTTAGAGATACACCACAGTAACAGACTCTTCCGCAATTACACCTATGTGACTAATTAACCTATGAATCCTAGCCTTTGGAATGTGAGAGGAAACCGGAGCACCTGGTGGAATCTCATGCGGTCACAGGGAGAGCATACAAACTCCCTCCAGACAGCGGTGGCAATTGAGCCCGGGTTGCTGGTGCTATAATATCATTACTCTAACTGCTATGCTACCGTGCCATCTCAAAATATTTGGAACTCCTCATCAGCAGTATTGTGAGGGATGTAGATTAAATGAGAAAATGGAAAATAGATGTTTCTTTGGAGTTCACTCTTCATTGTCGAGTTTTTTATTATGGTGAATGCAAGGTGGGATCTGTAAGCTTGCAGCTCCAGTCCACAATGTACTCATTAACCATGCAGTGAGGAACAGTGCTTTGTCTGTTCAGCATATGACTGTCGGCAGTGTAAGATCTGCAAAAAATGTGGTGTTCTGGTAAACAAGAGGAAATCAAAGTATCCTTGTAGATGGACCAAGGCAGACAGTTACCAAAGTTCAAAGTAAATTTATTACGTCACCATATACTATCCTGAGATTCATTTTCTTGTGGGCATTCACAGTAAATACAAAGAAACACAGTAGAATCAATTTTCCACTCTTTGCCACTTGTAAAAATGCTATTCCCTTTTCACAGTTTCTCTGTCTCCAGAACAACTGAGCATTCGCTGTTCCAGAACAACTGAGATGTTCTCCTTCTTCAAAGAAAGGGGCTTCCCTTCCTCCAACATCAACACTCTCCTCAAATGCACCTCTTCCATTTCACACACATCTGCCCTCACCCCATCCTTCTGCCACCCTACCAGGGATAGGGTTTCTCTTGTCCTTACCTACCACCCCACCAGCTCCGCATCCAGCACATAGTTCTCCATAACTTTTGCCATCTCCAACAGGATTCCCCCCCCCCCCCAACTTTCTGCTTTCCACAGGGATCGCTCCCTACGCGACTCCCTTCTCCATTTGTCCCTCCCTACTGATCTCCCCCGGCACTTATCCTTGCAAGCAGAACAATTGCTACACCTGCCCCTACACCTACTCCCTCACCACCATTCAGGGCCCAAACAGTCCTTCCAGGTGAGGCAATACTTCATCTGTGAGTCTGTTGGGGTCACTTACTGTGTTTCGTGCTCCTGGTGTGGCCTCCTGTATATCAGTGAGACATGACGTAGATTGGGAGACCACTTCACCGAGCATCTACGCTCTGTCTACCAGAAAAAGCAGGATCTTCCAGTGACTACCCATTTTAATTCCACTTCCCATTCCCATTCCGATATGTCAATCCATGGCCTCCTCTACTGTTGTGATGAGGCCACACTCAGGTTGGAGGAGCAACACCTTGTATTTCGTCTGGGTAGCCTCCAACCTGATGGCATGAACATCAGTTTCTAGAACTTCCTTTAACTGCCCCCCTCCTCTCTTTCACCATTCCCCACCCCCTTTCCCTTTCTCAGCTTAACTCCTTACCTGTCTGTTACCTCCCTCTGGTGCTCCTCCTCCTTCCCTTTTTCATGGTCTTCTATCCTCTCATATCAGATTCTCCCTTCTCCAGCCCTTTATCTCGTTTACCAATCAACTTCCCATCTCTTTACTCCACCCCTCCCCCTCTCCCGGTTTCACCTATCACCTCCCACCTTGTACTTCTTCCTCCCCTCCCCCCACCTTCTTACTCTGACTTCTCATCTTCCTTTCCAGTCCTGATGAAGGATCTTGGCCTGAAACGTCAACTGTTTACTCTTTTCTATAGATGCTGCCTGGCCTGCTGAGTTCCTCCAGCATTTTGTGTGTGTTGCATGTTGCTTTGGATTTCCAGCATCTGCAGATTTCCATATGTTTGAAAATCAATGAAAAACTGCACACAAAGATGGACAAACAATCAATGTGCAAAATACAACAAATCGTACAAATACAAAAAGAAATAATAAATAAATTTGTAATAAATATTGAGAACGAGTCATAGAGTCCTTGAAAGTGAGGTTGTGTAATCTATTCAGTGTTTGGGTGAGTTATCCACACAATGTTAATTCATAACTGAAACAGTGACATGATCAGACTGTAACCTTAGTACAGTGCACTGCAGATGGAATGGATGTGGAAAGTGGCCCTGGAAAGGTTTTAAGTGGACAGGTAGTTCAATGAGATGGCATGGTTGTGATAGGCTGAAAGTGGCTTATTTGCTTAATATTAGAACATATTAGTGCATCTGATGTGGCATAATGCTGTTATTCATATAGGATTGAGGCCTAGAAATATCTGTGCAATTCTCAAAATATCCAAATTGTGCAGAAGTAATATGCATTAATCAGTTTGCGATGTTTCTACTGCATATAAGTTAATGTTGATATTTATATTTTTCTGCCAGCAATTTCTATGCTTTAGCACTGTTTCTCTGGCATCAAGCTCACTGAAGTGACAGCATTTGTAGTTTACTGCTCATAGTTTCTTCAGGAGAGACTTACCAGAACATTTTGACCGGAATCACATCTGACACTATTCCTGCACAGAATATACAGCTTTTAATTTCACTGAAGTTTCAGGCTGAACATTATTTAAAGAATTAGGCTCATAAGGGTGGCAAGATAGCATAGTGGTTAGCGTAATGCTATTCTAGCACAAGATGTAAGATCATGTTGCTTGTGTGGAATTTTCATGTTCTCCCTTTGACTGTGTGGTTTGCTCCAGGTAGTCCAGTCTCTTTCCACGTCCTAAAGTAGATTAATTAGCCACTGTAAATTACCTCTAATATAACTGGAAGGTAGAATTTTGATGGGAATATAGGGAGAAAAGGTTAGAGGGAAAACTGCACATGGAATGGGATTGGTCTGTGAGTCAGCATAGATTTGATGGGCTGAATATTCTTTAGTTTTTTTTAAAGAGATACAGCACAGTAACAAGTCTGAAGAGCCTGCAGTACCCAATTACACGCATGTGAACAATTAATCAACAAACCTGTATGCTTTTGGGACATGAGAGGAAACTGGAGCACCTGGAGGAAACCTACACGGTCATGGGGTAGAACGTACAAACTCCTTGCAGATAGTGATGGACATTGAACCCAGGTCACTGGTGCTGTAAAGTGTACTAACTGCTACGCTCCAGGAACACTTTTTCTTCTCTTTTTGCATTATATATGCACGTACAGTATATACTGTACTTGTAATTCATTATAATTTTACATATTACGCCACAAAACAGCAAATTTCATAACAGGGAAACGCACAAAATGCTGGAGGACTCATGATGAAGGGTCTCGGCCTGAAACATTGACTCTTTGTTTCTCCCTATGGATGCTGCCTGACTTGCTGAATTCCTCCAGCATTTTCTGTGTTATCCTGCAGATTTTCTCATGTGTAAAATTTCAGTGTGTCAGTGATAATAAACTTGATGATACTGTGGCACCATTCAGTTCGTAAGGACATGTAGAAAATTTACCAGTGGAGCTCTTGGACTTGTATGTTGTGTGTGGTGTATCTCAGCAGCAACAGAATGTGAGGATCCCAAGGCAAGGCTGCTGAGAGTCAGTGACCTTGACTTTGACACTGTGCAAGCTCCTTGCTGTACTTCTTTTCAAGACAAATCTCAAGTAATGAATAAAACACAATTTCCTGGATTGTTTGCAACTCCAGGCTCACTTAATGTCAGCAAGATCAAGGAGCTGATTATTGACCCTAGGAGAAGGAAACCAGGGGTCCATGAGCCAGTCCTCTTTGGAGGGGGATCAGAGGTGGAGAGGGTCAGCAACTTTATAAGTTCTTTCGTGTTATCATTTCATAAGTGCCATTACAAAGAAAGTACCACAGTGCCTCTACTTAGGAATTTGTGGAGATTTGGAATACAACTAAAACTTTGACAAACTTCTATAGATGTGTGGTGGAGAGTATGTTGACTGGCTGCGTCACAGCCTGGTAAAGAAACACCAATGCCCTTGAACAGAAAATCCTACAAAAAGTAGTGGATACAGCCCAGTCCATCATGGGTAAAGTCCTCCCCACTACTGACCACCTCTACACAGAGTGTTGTTGCAGGAAAGCAGCATCCATCGTCAAGGATCCCCACCACACAGGATATGCTCACTTCTCACTGCTGCCATTGGGAAGGAGGTACAGGAACCTCAAGACCCACCAGGTTCATGAACAGTTATTACCCCTCAACTATTAAGCTCTTGAACCAGAGGGGATAACTTCACTCAATTTCACTTGCTCCATCAGTGAACTGTTCCCATAACCTATGGACTTACTTTCAAGGAATCTTCATCTCATGTTCTCCATATTTATTGCTTATTTACTATTATTTTTTCTCTTTAGTACTTGCAGAGCTTGTTGTCTTTTGCACACTGGTTGCTTGTCCGTCCTGTTGGGTGCAGTCTTTCGTTGATTCTATTGTGTTTCTTGGATATGCTGTGAATCCAAGAAAATGAATCTCAGGCTTGTATATGGAGACATAAACTGTATGCACTGTGATAATAAATTTACTTTGAACTTTGAACCCTCACTCTGCAAAGCCTTGGCTGAGGTACAGCTGCACAAGACATTGGTGATACCGCACATTCAATACTGTGTGCTATTCTGATCAGTTGAAGCTGGAAAGGGGGCATGGTAGCGTAGTGGTTAGCATAATGCTTTACAGTCAAAACAGTTGTCATTTGGGCAAACGAGCTGAGATTGTAATGTGCTGTAATAGGTGCTCAGTTTTGTCTTGATGCTGAAAGGTAGAGCTATAAATGCCAAAAGTTAGAAATCAAGTTAAAGGAATCAGAGTAAACTTATTATCAATGTCACCAGATACTACCCTGAGATTCATATACAACCTTGAGGTTAATTTTCTTGTGGGCATTCACAGTAATTAGAAAGAAACACAATAGAATCAGTGAAAAACTACACATAACAAAGACTGACAAACCACCATTGTGTAAAAGGTAACAAGCTGCAAATACAAAAAAGGAAAAAAGTAATAATAAATGAATAAGCACTAAATATTGAAGACACAAATTGTAGGGTCCTTAAAAGGCTGTGGAATCAGTTCAGTGTTGAGGTGAGTGAAGTTATCCTCTCTGGTTCAAGAGCCTGATGGTTTAGTAATAACTGTTCCTGAAGCTGGTGGTGCGAGTCCTGAGGCTCCTGTGCCTCCTTTCCAATGGCAGCAGTGAGGAGAGAGTGTGGCCTGTGTGGTGAGGGTCCTTGATGATGGATGCTTTTTTCTCTGACAGCACACTTGATTGAGTTTTTAATCTAATCATCAAGCACCGGTCATGAGATTGCCACAGACACTCAATTATGTTCCCAGCGCATTCAGGCAAGGTTCTAACCTGACTTGCAACAGGGTCATAGAGCCCAGATACAGACTTTGAGCTCATAGTGCAGAGACAAGTTGCTTTGTAGAAATCATTGGCAGGCAGTGATATGAGAGATTTAAGGTTAGGTCTACCACAGAAGTGAGAGTTTTTAGCTGATGTTTTTTGCATTCCTGGGAAACTAGCTTTTATTTCCCTTTTCTTTAGATCCCTTCAAATCCTCTTCTCCCACCTTAAAAGTGAGGTGACTTGATAGAGGTGTATAGGAGCCTTAGATTGAGTTGACAGCCATATAACTTTAAGATCAGAATCAGGTTTATTATCGCTGGCATGTGTCATGAAATTTGTTAACTTGATTGGCAACAGTGCAATGCATGATGAATAAAGAGAAAAAAACTAAGTTACATTAAGTGTATATATGTCTATACATAGGCAACTGCTGGTCTTCCATACAACCTTGCCCAGGCCTGCACCCTGGAAACCTTCCAAAGCGCAAATCCATGGTCTCACGAGACTAACGGATGCCTGTTATTATAAAATAAGTAGTGCAAAATAATCAAAATAAAAAAAAGTAGTGGAGTAGTATTCATGGGTTCAATGTCCATTTAGGAATCGGATGGCAGAGAGGAAGAGGCTTTCGATCCTGTGCAGTAGCCCTCCCACCCACCCCCCCACCATACCAGCCGGTGATGCAGCCTGTCAGAATGCTTACCACTACGTCTACAGAGGTTTTTGCGCATTTTAGGTGACATACCAAATCTCCTCAAACTCTGATGAAATATAGCAGCTGTCTTACCTTTTTGATAGCTGCATTGATAAGTTGAGACCAGGTTAGATCCTCAGAGATATTCAAACCCAGGAACTTGATTGGAGGGGGGGACTAGGAGGATGTCAGATGCAGTGTTTTTTTTTTACACAGAGAGTGGAAGGTACGTGGAATCCACTGCCAGGGATGGTGATGGAGGCAGATACATTTGGTGCATTTAAGAGGCTCTTAGTTCGGCACATGGATGATGGGCCATGTGGGCTCCAGAATAGATTAAAAGATAAGCACAACCGAGTGGGCCACAGGGCCTGTACAGTCCTATGTTCCCTGGTGCATGCAGGTGAAGTCACCCCATTCCCTGCCATTTTCTTTCACTTTCTGCGTCACATTCAAGGTAGCCAGCTGCTGAACGTATCGAGAGTTCATTGGAGCTGGAGTAAAGAGTGTTCACAAGTTGTGTGTATTCTTCTCTCTCCTCCCCATAGTTTTGTGTGCTTAGGAGATTGCTGAGCTGGCAAACTGAGTGGGCGGATTCTGCTGCTGTACAACATGCCAGAGCTTTCCAGCACAATCCACCACAGGAAGATGGACCTGTCATTACTTTTCTCTCCATTGTTAGGCTGTATCTTCTTCTGAATCTTTTGTATCTCTGAATGTGACAAGTGTTGACAGCTGCTGTGACAAACCTGCAAACAACCTTCCATGAGTATTTCATTTCCAAACTCTGCTGGGGACCTGACTCTCTGCCCCCCCCCCCCCCCCAACTTTGCTAATTCCACCCGCCCAACCAAGTCAGAAGGCCCATAAGACATAGGAGCAGAATTAGGCCATTCAGCCCACCGAGTCCGCTCCACCATTCCATCATGACTGATCCCAGCTCCCACTCAACCCCATACACCTGCCTTCTTGCCATATCCTTTGATGCCCTGACTGATCAGGCAAACATCAAATTTCGCTTTAAATATACCCACGGACTTGAACTCCACTGCAGTCTTGGCAGAGCATTCCACAGATTCATTACTCTCTGGCTAAAAAAAAAAATTCTCCTTACCTCTGTTGTAAAAGGTCACCCCTCAATTTTGAGGCTCTGCCCTCTAGTTTTGGATAACCCCACCATAAGAAACATCCACCTTATCTAGTACTTTCAACATTTGGTAGGTTTCAATGAGATTCTCTCTCCCGCTCCCCCCCACCTCCAGCATTCTTCTAAATTCCAGTGAGTACAGGCCCAAAGCTGCCAAATGCTCCTCATTTTGTTAACTCCTTCATTCCCAGACAGAATCGTTGTTAACCTCATCAGGACTGTCTCCAATGACAACACATCCTTTCTGAAATAATGGGCCCAAAACTGTTGACAATACTCCAAGTGCAGCCTGACTAGTGTCTAATAAAGGCTCAGCATTATCTCCTTGCTTTTATATTCTATTCCCCTTGAAATAAATGCCACATTGCATGTCTTCTTTATCACAGACTCAACCTCTGAATTATAGGCGAATTTGCCTAACCTTAGTGGTTGAGAAAGTGTTGGAATCAATTGTTAAGGATGAAGTTATGGAGTACTTGGTGATACAGGACAAGATAGGACAAAGTCAACATGGTTTCCTTCAGTGAAAATCTAGACTGATGAACCTGTTGGAATTCTGAGGAGATTCCACATAGGATAGGTAAAGGGGATGCAGTGGATGTAGTATATTTGGACTTTCAGAAGGCCTTTGACAAGGTGCCACACATGAGGCTGCTTACCAAGTTAAGAGCCCATGGTGTTACAGGAAAGTTGCTGGTATGGTTAGAGCATTGGCTGATTGGTAGGAGGCAGCAAGTGGGAATAAAAGGATCCTTTTCTGTTTGGCTGCCAGTGACGAGTGGTGTTCTGCAGGGGTCAGTGTTGGGACCACTTCTTGTTATGCTGTATATCAATGATTCAGATGATGGAATAGATGGCTTTGTTGCCAAGTTTGCAGATGATACGAAGACTGGTGGAAGGGCAGGTAGTGTTGAGGAAATGGAGGCTGCAAAGGGACTTGGACAGAATGGGCAAGAAAGTGATAAATGAAATACAATGTTGGAAAATGCATGTTTGTGCACTTTGGTAGAAGAAATAAATGTGCAGACCATTTTCTAAGTGGAGAGAAAATCCAAAAATCTGAGATGCAAAGGGACTTTGTGGAGTCCTTGTGCAGAACACCCTGAAGGTTAACTTGCAGGTAGAGTCTGTAGTGAGGAAGGCAAATGCCATGTTAGCATTCATTTCAAGAGGTCTAGAATACAAGAGCAAGGATGTGAAGCTGAGTCTTTATAAGGCACTGGTGAGGCCTCACCTTGAGTACTGTGAACAGTTTTGGGCCCCTCATCTGAGAAAAGATGTGCTGCCATTGGAGAGGGTTCAGAGGAGGTTCACAAGGATGATTTCGGGAATGAAAGGGTTATTTTGCGAGAAACATTTGATAGTTCTGCGTCTATACTCGCTGGAATTTAGAAGAACATAAGAAATAGGAGCATGAGTAGGCCACCTGACCTATCAAGCCTGCTCGGCCATTCAATAAGATCATAGCTGATCTGGCCATGGACTCATCTTCACCTACCTGCCTTTTCCCCATTACCCTTAATTCCCCTACTATGCAAAAATCTACCCAACCTTTCTTAAATATATTTACTAAGGTAGCCTCCATTGCTTCATTGGGCAGAGAATTCCACAGATTCACCATCCTTTGGGAAAAACAGTTCCTCCTCATCTCCATCCTAAACCTACCAGTGGAAACAACTTTTCTGCTTCTTTCTTTTCTATTCCTTTCATAATTTGATATGTTTGTATAAGATCTCCTCTCATTCTTCTGAATGAAAAGGGTAAGGGGATCTCATTGAGGGTCACTGAGGGCACATCCTTAGGATAGACGGGCATCCATTTGTTTAAAAAAAAAAGAAGAAATGTAGAGAAATTTCTTTAGCCAGAGGGTAATCTGTGAATTTGTGGAATTTATTACCACAGGCAGCTGTGGAGGCCAGATTGTTGGGTGTATTTAAGGCCGAGCTGATAGATTCTTGATTGGACATGGCATCAAAGGTTATGGGGAGAAGGCCGGAGATCGGGGCTGAGGAGGGAAAGGAAGGATCAGCCATGATGAAATGGTGGAGCAGACTCGATGGGTCAAATGGCCTAATTCTGCTCCGATGTCTGTTCTGGCAAAGCACTGCTGTGACATTTTCCCTGACTAGTAACATCACCCCTCCTTCTTTAATCCCTTCCGCTCTGTCACATGTAAAACAGCAGAACCCCAGAATACTGAGGTGCCAGTCCTGCTCCTCCTGCAACGAAGTCTCTCTAATAGCTACAGTCTCATAATTCCATATGTTGATCCATCCACTGAGCTCATCTACCTTTCCTACAATACTTCTTTTGCATTGAAATATATGCAGCTCAAACTTTAGTTCCTCAATGCTCAACCATTTCATTCCTGACTTTGTCTGAGGTCTTACCAACATCTGTCTCCACAACCTCCCCACTAACTGTTCTGGCACTCTGGTTCCCGTCCCCCTGCAACTCTAGTTTAAACCTCACTATGCAGTATTAACAAACCTTCCCGCTAGGATATTAGTCTCCCTCCAGTTCAGGTGTAAACCGTCTTTTCTGTACATGTCCCACCTTCCTTGGAAGAGAATCCAATGATCCAAAAATCTTATGCCCTCCCTCCTACTCCTTAGCCACGTTTTAAACTATAATCTTTCTAATTCTGGCCTCACAAGCATGTGGCACAAGTAGCAATCCTGAGATCAGAACCCTGGAGTTCCTAGCATTTAACTCAGCACCTAACTCCCTGAACTCACTTTGTAGGACCTCGTTACTCCTCCTCCCCATGTCATTTATATTAATGTGGACCACACCCTCCTACTTAACAATGCTGTGGACAATCCAAAACGCATCTGACCCTGGCACCCGGGAGGCAACGCACTATCCAGGATTCTCGTTCTCGTACACAGAACCTCCCTAAGCAACGAATCCCCTACAACCTCAGTTCACCTCTTCTCCGTCATTCCCTTCAAAGCCACAGATCAAGATTCAGTGCCAGAGACCTGACTGCTGTGGCCTTTCAAAAGTCGATGCCTGAAAAAGGCAGAACCTGTTATTGAGGACCCTCACCACCCATGTTATGCCCTCTTCTTATTACTACAATCAGAGAGGAGATATAGGAGCCTGAAGACACACACTCAACGTTAAAGAAACAGTCCCCCTCCCTCTCCCCTCCCCTCTTTGAGTGATAATGCAGAAAGATTGAAGTTAATAACTCATCTCCTTCTACCTTAGGCCACAAACTTATCAATCACCCCTCGTGTATCTCTCTCTCTCTTGCTCTATATCTCTGTCTCGTGCACTATCGCTCGCACTCTCTCTCTACCTCTACACAGGCGTGCACGCACACACACACACACACACACACACACCACACACACACACACACACACACACACACACACACACACACACACCCACCCACCCACCCCCGAGGTAGAAGGAGTCAATTTTAGAAAACCTAGGCACATTTATTTTTCCTACATTTACACACTTAGTCCAGCGGTCGTGGAGCATACGGATCCCTTCTTTGTAGAAGTTGGCGTCTTGGTCCTCCAGAAAGTGGTCCACAGCAGGGGTGATTGATAAGTTTGTGGCCTAAGGTAGAAGGAGATGAGTTATTAACTTCAAACTTTCTGCATAATCACTCAAAGAGTTGAACTGCACGTGCATGTAATGAGAGCTGTATGACTCATCTCCTTCTACCTTAGGCCATGAACCTATCAATCACCCCTGCTGTAGCAAAATGAAACATAGTTGCTCTGGGATCAAGGTACAAAACACAATACATACGGTCACACACAGCACATAGAGCTACGATCCAGCACATACAGTCACAAAATAATATCAGCACAAGCTCCTGAGGGGCATGGTCTGAAGATTGAAAGTGTGAGGGACATGTTTCTGTAAGACAGTGTAATATTACTGACGCTATCATAATAAAACAAACAGTCCGATAGGTATATGAAACAGCAGCAATATGAGATGAAGCGTGACCAGTGCAGGATGTGAGTGTGTCTTCGAGTTGGGGAGTGGGGCAGGACATGCAGACAAGGGTGTACATGTGTACTGGATGGCAGCAGGGTTTGCATCTAACAGCCTGGCAGAAGCTGTTGCCCAACAGTTGTGGTTCTTGTTCTGCAGTATCCTCTGCCCATTGGCAGGAGGTCAAAGAGACTATGGAAAGAATGGGAGGAGCCTTTGACAATACTGCAGGTACTGCATATGCAACGCTTCTGATATATAAAAATGCAAACACGAGGAAATCTGCAGATGCTGGAAATTCAAGCAACACACACAAAAATTGCTGGTGAACACAGCAGGCCAGGCAGCATCCATAGGAAGAGGTGCAGTACACGTTTCGGGCCGAGACCCTTCGTCAGGACTAACTGAAAGAAGAGATAGTAAGAGATTTGAAAGTAGGAGGGGGAGGGGGAGATCCGAAGCACATCGGGAGCACCGGATGCAGTATATCACCCCAGCTGACTCACAGATGAAGTGTCGCCTCACCTGGAAGGACTGTCTGGGGCCCTGAATGGTGGTGAGGGAGGAAGTGTAAGGGCATGTGTAGCACTTGTTCCGCTTACAAGGATAAGTGCCGGGAGGGACGTAGGGAGCGATCCCTGCGGAAAGCAGAGAGATGGGGGGAGGGAAAGATGTGCTTGGTAGTGGGATCCTGTTGGAGGTGGCGGAAGTTACGGAGAATTATATGTTGGACCCAGAGGCTGGTGGGGTGGTAGGTGAGGACAAGGGGAACCCTATTCCTAGTGGGGTAGCGGGAGGATGGGGTGAGAGCAGATGTACGTGAAATGGGAGAGATGCGTTTGAGAGCAGAGTTGACGGTGGAGGAAGGGAAGCCTCTTTCTCTTTTAAAAAAAAAGGAAGACATCTCCTTCGTCCTAGAATGAAAAGCCTCATCCTGAAAGCAGATGCGGTGGAGACGGGGGAATTGCGAGAAGGGGATGACATTTTTGCAAGAGACAGAGGGGGAAGAGGAATAGTCCAGGTAGCTGTGAGAGTCCGTAGGCTTATAGTAGACTTCAGTAGATAAGCTGTCTCTAGAGGCAGAGACAGAAAGATCAAGAAAGGGGAGGGAGGTGTCGGAAATGGACCAGGTAAACTTGAGGGCAGGGTGAAAGTTGGAGGCAAAGTTAACGAAGTCAATGAGCTCAGCATGCGTGCAGGAAGCAGCGCCAATGCAGTCGTCGATGTAGCGAAGGAAAAGTGGGGGACAGATACCAGTATAGGCTTGGAACATGGATTGTTCCACAAACCCAACAAAAAGGCAGGCATAGCTAGGGCCCATACGAAACGTCGATTATACCTCTTCCTATAGATACTGCCTGGCCTGCTGCGTTCACCAGTATTTTTTGTGTGTGTTGCTTCTGATATATGTCCTGAATGGCGGAGGGAAGGGGCTGGGAAGAGAGATCCCAGTGATATTTTCAGCATCCTCCAGCATTTTGTACATGTTACTCGTGATCTTCAGCATTGAAAAATCCCAGTATTTCAGGGATGTCTATTTCATGTAAATACATAATTCAACAATATTCAGAATGAGTTCTGTCTTCTGCCACCTTTCTTTCTGGTGCCGTTAAAGGGTCTCGACTCTTACTTCTCCAAAGATGCTGAGAGCTGCCTGATCTGTTGAGTTCCACCAGCATTTTGTGTGTGTTGCAAATAAGGAACAGGAATGACCATGGATAGAAAGGGAGATGTGGAGGGAATATTGATGGAAGTTTTCCACTGAAGATAATGAGAGGTGCAGTTATAATTTTGATTTTGCTCATTTGCTTTTGATCCAGCAGGAATTGCAAGGATGAAGCAGTGGATTTAACTGTAATTGAGACAATGGAAGTCTTCTGGACACTCTATGCTGAGGTGAAGAAGAAGTGTGTAAGTTACAACTTCATGTATTTGGAGAAAAATACACTGAATAGTCACTTTATTAGATACACCTGTACACATGTTCTTTAATGCAAATATCTAATCAGCCAATCATGTGGCAGCAACTCAATGCATTAAAGCATGCAGACATGGTCAAGAATTTCAGTTGCTGTTCAGACCAAACATCAGAATGGGGAAGGAATGTGATTTAAGTGGCTTTGACTGTGGAATGATGGTTGGTGCCAGACGGGGTGGTTTGAGTATCTCAGAAACTGCTGACCTCCTGAGGTATTCACACATAACAGTCTCTGGAGTTTACAGAGAATGATGTGGAAAAACAAAAAAAAAAATCCAGTGAGTGGCAGTTCTGTGGGTGAAAATACCTTGTTAATGAGAGAGGTCAGAGGAGAATGGCCAGACTGGTTCAAGCTGACAGTAAATGAAATAACCACACGTTACCACAGTGGTGTGCAGAAGAACTTCTCTGAATGCACAATATGCCAATCCTTGAAGTAGATGGGCTACAGCAGCAGAAGATCACAAATATGGACTCAATGTCCACTTTTTTAACTACAAACCCCATTTCCAGAAAAGTTGGGATATTTTCCAAAATGCAATAAAAACAAAAATCTGTGATATGTTAATTCACGTGAACCTTTATTTAACTGACAAAAGTACAAAGAAAAGATTTTCAATAGTTTTACTGACCAACTTAATTGTATTTCGTAAATATACACAAATTTAGAATTTTATGGCTGCAACACACTCAACAAAAGTTGGGACAGAGTTAAAATAAGATTGAAAAGTGCACAAAATATTCAAGTAACACCGGTTTGGAAGACTCCACATTAAGCAGGCTAATTGGTAGCAGGTGAGGTATCATGACTGGGTATAAAAGTAGCGTCCATCAAAGGCTCAGTCTTTGCAAGCAAGGATGGGTCGTGGCTCACCCCTTTGTGCCAAAATTCATGAGAGAATTGTTAGTCAGTTCAAAAGGAACATTTCTCAACGCAAGATTGCAGAGAATTTAGGTCTTTCAACATCTACAGTACATAATATTGTGAAAAGATTCAGAGAATTCAGAGACATCTCAGTGCATTAAGGGGAAGGTTGGAAACCACCGTTGAATGCGCATGATCTTCGAGCCCTCAGGCGGCACTGCCTAAGAAACCGTCATGCTACTGTGACAATTATAGCCACCTGGGCTCGGGAGTACTTCGGAAAACCATTGTCACTCAACCAGTCCGTCGCTGCATCCAGAAATGCAACTTGAAACTGTATTACGCAAGGAGGAAGCCATACATGAACTCTATGCAGAAACGCCGGCGAGTTCTCTGGGCCCGAGCTCATCTCAGATGGACCGAAAGACTGTGGAACCATGTGCTGTGGTCAGATGAGTCCACATTTCAGCTAGTTTTCGGAAGAAAACGGGCGTGGAGTTCTCCGTGCCAAAGATGAAAACGACCATCCAGATTGTTATCAGCGAAAGGTGCAAAAGCCAGCATCTGTGATGGTATGGGGGTGCATCAGTGCCCACGGCATGGGTGAGTTGCATGTATGTGAAGGTAACATTGACTCTGAGGCATATATTAGGATTTTATGTTGCCATCAAGGCGACATCTCTTCCCGGGACGTCCATGCTTATTTCAGCAGGACAATGCCAGACCACATTCTGCATGGGCTACAACAGCGTGGCTTTGTAGACACAGAATGCGTGTGCTTGACTGGCCTGCTGCCAGTCCAGATCTATCTCCTATTGAAAATGTATGGTGCATCATGAAGAGGAGAATCAGACAACGGAGACCACGGACTGTCGAGCAGCTGAAGTCTTATATCAAGCAAGAATGAACAAAATTTCCAATTGCAAATCTACTACAATTAGTATCCTCAGTTCCAAAACGATTAAAAAGTGTTATTAAAAGGAAAGGTGATGTAACACAATGGTAAACATGCCTCTGTCCCAACATTTGTTGAGTGTGTTGCAGCCATCAAATTCTAAATTGGTGTATGTTTACAAAATACAATTAAGTTGGTCAGTGAAACTATTGAAAATCTTTTCTTTGTACTTCTGTCAGTTAAATAAAGGTTCATGTGAATTAACATATCACCGATTTTTGTTTTTATTGCATTTTGGAAAATATCCCAACTTTTCTGGAAATGGGGTTTGTGGTAAAGCGGCCACCAAGTGTATATTAGAGTGTCAGCCATGTAGGAAACAAAATATTAATAATGACTTCCTGATTATTAACTTCCTGCTAGAATTCCTGGCCTTTTTAAATAAAGGAAATGTTACCACTTAACTCCAGAATATCCCAGCATGATCAGAAGCGTTCTTTAGCCCTGTATGTTGACCAATTTAGTTTCCCCCTCTCTTCCCCAAAGCCACTGCCACTGGGAGAATCACATTCTAGACATTGAATCCGCCTCAGTTATCAAAGTCTAGAAGTCACCAGTTTGATCTCTGTTTCAGCTGCACAGTATTTTCAGCTGGTCTGACTCGGAAACAGTGGGAACCTTGGTGTGATGGTCAGACTGGTTCTAATCAAGGGGCTGCATCACAGGAAGATTTCTTGTGCTGTGAGGTAGGGGTGTTGTGTGGAGTGGGCAGGTAGGACGGCTGCAGAGGGCCTTAATCAGATTTTTGAACAATTAACTGTTAAAATCTATGGTGTTGAACCCCATATATTCCTGGTCTTATTTAGGCTAAGAGAGTCTCAACCCAAAGCGTCAGCTGTTTATTTCCCTTCATACATGCTGTCTGATCTGCTAAGTTCCTCCAGCGTCTCCTGAGATGGTGATGTGCCTCTCATGTGAGATGTGGCAGTCTTGGGGAACGCCCCTCTCCCGCAGAGTCACATCTGCCAGACGTGCATACGGCTGGGCGATCTGGAAGACCGTGTAAGGAATCTGGAGCAGCAGCTGGATGACCTTCGACTCATAAGGGAGAATGAGGCAGTCATAGATGAGAGCTACAGGGAGGTAGTTACACCTGGGCTGTCGGAAGCAGGTTGTTGGGTGACAGTCAGAGGGGGGAAAGCGAAGGTGACCAGACAGGTAGTGCAGAGCACCCCTATCACCATTCCCCTGAGTAATAAGTTTACAGTCCTGGATACTATTGGCGGGGACAACCGACCAGGTGTGAGCCACGGTGGCAGGGCCTCCGGCTCCGAGTCTGACCCTGTGGTGCAGAAGGGTGGGACGGAGAAGAGGAGAACTGTCGTCATTGGAGACTCTATAGTCAGGGGAGCAGACAGGAGATTTTGTGGATGTGAAAAGGACACCCGCATGGTTTGTTGCCTCCCAGGTGCCGGGGTCCGGGGTGTCTCTGACCGGGTGCACGACATCCTGGTACGAGAGGAAAAGCAACCAGAAGTCGTGATACATGTTGGGACCAACGACCTAGGCAGGAAGAGGGATGAGGTCCTGAAGTGTGAGTTTTGGAAACTAGGCAGAAGGCTGAAGAACAGGACCTCAAGGGTGGCGTTCTCAGGATTGCTGCCAGTGCTATGTGACAGTGATGGTAAGGATTGGAGGAGATGGCAGTTGAATGCGTGGCTGAGGAGTTGGTGCAGGGAGCAGGGTTTTAGATTTTTGGATCATTGGGATCTCTTCTGGGGAAGGTGGCACCTGTACAGATTGGATGGGTTGCACCTGAAATCGAGGGGGAGCAATATCCTTGCAGGTAGGTTTGCTAGCATGGTTCGGGAGGGTTTAAACGAATTTGCGAGGGGGATGGGACCCAGAATGATAGAGCAGTGAAAGAAGTGCATGGAGTAAAGCCAGATCTAACATACAGAGAGGCTTTGAGGAAAGAGAAGCAGAATAAACGGTGTAAAGACAGTAAGGCAGAAGGGCTGAAATGTTTGTACCCCAATGCAAGAAGCATCAGGAACAAAGGTGATGAACTGAGAGCTTGGTTACATACATGGAATTATGTTGTAGTGGCCATTACAGAGACTTGGCTGGCACCAAAGCAGAAGTGGATTCTCAATATTCCTGGATTTCAGTGCTTTAAAAGGGATTGAGAGGGGGGGAAAGGGAGGAGAGGTGGCATTACTGGTCAGGGATACTATTACAGCTACAGAAAGGGTGGGTAATGTAGCAGGATCCTCTTTTGAGTCAGTATGGGTGGAAGTCAGGAACAGGAAGGGAGCAGTTACGCTATTGGGGGTATTTTATAGGCCCCCTGGTAGCAGCAGAGATGCAGAGGAGCAGATTGGGAGGCAGATTTTGGAAAGGTGCAAAAATAACAGGGTTGTTATCATGGGTGACTTTAACTTCCCTAATATTGATTGGCACCTGATTAGTTCCAAGGGTTTAGATGGGGTAGAGTTTGTTAAGTGTGTCCAGGACGGATTCCTGTCACAGTATGTGGACAGGCCGACTAGGGGGAATGCCATACTGGATCTAGTACTAGGTAATGAACCGGGTCAGGTCACAGATCTCTCAGTGGGAGAGCATCTGGGGGACAGTGACCACTGCTCCCTGGCCTTTAGCATTATCATGGAAAAGGATAGAATTAGAGAGGACAGGAAAATTTTTAATTGGGGAAGGGCTAATTATGAGGCTATAAGGCTGGAACTTGCGGGTGTGAATTGGGATGATGTTTTTGCAGGGAAATGTACTATGGTCATGTGGTCGATGTTTAGAGATCTCTTGCAGGATGTTAGGGATAAATTTGTCCTGGTGAGGAAGATAAAGAATGGTAGGGTGAAGGAACCATGGGTGACAAGTGAGGTGGAAAATCTAGTCAGCTGGAAGAAGGCAGCATACATGAGGTTTAGGAAGCAGGGATCAGATGGGTCTATTGAGGAATATAGGGTAGCAAGAAAGGAGCTTAAGAAGGGGCTGAGAAGAGCAAGAAGGGGGCATGAGAAGGCCTTGGCGAGTAGGGTAAAGGAAAACCCCAAGGCATTCTTCAATTATGTGAAGAAAAAAAGGATGACAGGAGTGAAGGTAGGACCGATTAGAGATAAAGGTGGGAAGATGTGCCTGGAGGCTGTGGAAGTGAGTGAGGTCCTCAGTGAGTACTTCTCTTCAGTATTCACCAATGAGAGGGAACTTGATGATGGTGAGGACAATATGAGTGAGGTTGATGTTCTAGAGCATGTTGATATTGAGGGAGAGGAGGTGTTGGAGTTGTTAAAATACATTAGGACAGATAAGTCCCCCGGGGCCTGACGGAATATTCCCCAGGCTGCTCCACGAGGTGAGGGAAAAGATTGCTGAGCCTCTGGCTAGGATCTTTATGTCCTCATTGTCCACAGGAATGGTACTGGAGGATTGGAGGGAGGCCAATGTTGTCCCCTTGTTCAAAAAAGGTAGTAGGGATAGTCCAGGTAATTATAGACCAGTGAGCCTTACGTCTGTGGTGGGAAAGCTGTTGGAAAAGATTCTTAGAGATAGGATCTATAGGCATTTAGAGAATCATGGTCTGATCAGGGACAGTCAGCATGGCTTTGTGAAGGGCAGATCGTGTCTAACAAGCCTGATAGAGTTCTTTGAGAAGGTGACCAGGCATATAGATGAGGGTAGTGCAGTGGATATGACCTATATGGATTTTAGTAAGGCACTTGACAAGGTTCCACACGGTAGGCTTATTCAGAAAGTTAGAAGGCATGGGATCCAGGGAAGTTTGGCCAGGTGGATTCAGAATTGGCTTGCCTGCAGAAGGCAGAGGGTGGTAGTGGAGGGAGTACATTCAGATTGGAGGATTGTGACTAGTGGTGTCCCACAAGGATCGGCTCTGAGACCTCTACTTTTTGTGATTTTTATTAACGATCTGGATGTGGGGGTAGAAGGGTGGGTTGGCAAATTTGCAGGCGACACATAGGTTGGTGGTGTTGTAGACAGTGTAGAGGATTGTCAAAGATTGCAGAGAGACATATATGGGATGCAGAAGTGGGCTGAGAAGTGGCAGATAGAGTTCAACCCAGAGAAGTCTGAGGTGGTACACTTTGGAAGGACAAACTCCAAGGCAGAGTACAAGGTAAATGGCAGGATACTTGGTAGTGTAGAGGAGCAGAGGGATCTCGGGGTACATGTCCACAGATCCCTAGTTACCTCACAGGTGGATAGGGTAGTTAAGAAAGCTTATGGGGTGTTAGCTTTCATAAGTCGAGGGATAGAGTTTAAGAGTCGCGATGTAATGATGCAACTCTATAAAACTCTGGTTAGGCCACACTTGGAGTACTGTGTCCAGTTCTGGTTGCCTCACTATAGGAAGGATGTGGAAGCATTGGAAATGGTACAGAGGAGATTTACTAGGATGCTGCCTGGTTTAGAGAGTATGCATTATGATCAGAGATTAAGGGAGCTAGGGCTTTACTCTTTGGGGAGAAAGAGGATGAGAGGAGACATGATAGAGGTGTACAAGATAATAAGAGGAATAGATAGAGTGGATAGCCAGCGCCTCTTCCCCAGGGCAACACTGCTCAATACAAGAGGACATGGCTTTAAGGTAAGGGGTGGGAAGTTCAAGAGGGATATTAGAGGAAGGTTTTTTACTCAGAGAGTGGTTGGTGCGTGGAATGCACTGCCTGAGTCAGTGGTGGAGGCAGATACACTAGTGAAAATTAAGAGACTACTGGACAGGTATATGGAGGAATTTAAGGTGGGGGGTTATATGGGAGGCAGGGTTTGAGGGTCGGCACAACATTGTGGGCCAAAGGGCCTGTACTGTGCTGTACTGTTCTATGTTCTGTGTTCTATGTTATTGTGTGTTGCTATGGATCTCCAGCATCTGTAGAATCTCTTGGGTTCCTGGTCTTTATTCACTTTTGTTTGAATCTTATTTCAGAATCAGAATGGGTTTGTTGCTGCCCTCTTGAAGACCTTTGAACAAGCAAAGGTAAGAGACTGGTTATGGAAATGAACGAAACTCTTTAGTTAGTCAGTTAGTTAGTAGCATGTAGAATATATAGAGAAACAAAAGAGAAATCTACTATCCTTTCATGTAGAACATTGTCAGAGCACAGAGCACAGAGCAGAGGGTCTGTTTTACAACTTGCAGAGAAGAGCATGGATTTCCTACTCAGTGAATGTGGCTCTGGCCCCTGGGTGTTTGGGTTCTGGCTCCTGTGCAATGGGGACTAAACTTTGTGCATTGAGGCTCTGGTCCCTGTGCAAGCTACTCTGGCCTCTGCGACTTGAGGTGTCACCTCTGCGCGTTGGGGTCTTTCCTCACTGAGTTGCACTCTGGTCCCTGTGCATTGGCCTCTGGTGATTTGTCTCTCTGTGTTGGGATATGTCCTCTGTGCATTGGAGTCTAACCCCTGTGCGATGGGCTCTGGTCCCTGTGCAAGCTGCTGTGGCCTCTGTGAGTTGAGATGTTATCTGTGTGCATTGGGGTCTGGCCCCTGTGCGATGGGCTCTGGCCCGTGCTAGTTGGGGTCCTGCTGCTGTGTTGAGGGCTGGCCCCTGCACATTGGGGTCTTTCCTGCTGAGTTTGGCTCTGTCCCCTGTGTGTTGGCTTCTGGGGGCTTACCTCTCTGCATTGGGCTCTGCCCCCTGTGCATTGGGGACTTGCCTCCCTGAGTTGGGATATGTCCTCTGTGCGTTGGAGTCTAACCTCTGTGCGATGGGCCTCTGGCCTCTCTGAGTTGGACTCTGGCTCCTGTGCATTGGGGACTTTTCTCTCTGAGTTGGGATATGTCCCCTGTGCGTTGGGATATGTCCTCTGTGTGTTGGGGTCTAACCTCTGTGCATTGGGCTCTGGCCCCTGCGCATTGGGAACTTGCCTCTCTGAGTTGGGATATGTCCTCTGTGTGTTGGGGTCTAACCCCTGCGCATTGGGGACTGGCGTTTGCGAGTTGAGGTGTCATCTCTGTGCTTTTTAGCTCTAGCCCCTGTGCATTGGGGACTTGTCTCTCTGAGTTGGGATATGTCCTCTGTGCGTTGGGGTCTAACTTCTGTGCGCTGGGCTCTGGTCTCTCTGAGTTGGGCTCTGGCTTCTGGGTGTTGGGTTGTGGCCTTTGAGTGCGGGTCTGAGCATAACGTTTTGCAAAAGCAAAAACAATAAAAAGCTGGAAACACTCAGTAGGCCAGGCAGCATCTTAGAAAAATGTTATAGTTAATGATAGCTAATGTTTCCCAAATACTGTTCGGCCCGTGGCAGGTATCCACTTACTTCCTTCAGCACATCAGCTCGCTAGTGTCCTCTGTCCTGGGCCAGTCTTTCAAATTGTCACCAATATATCCATCTTCGAAGAACATTCATCATTGCAGGGATGAGGTCTTTGGAGCTTCTGGTGGTGTTGCTGTACCTCTGGGTGTTTACGGGATGGGATTGCTGGCTCCATGTCCAATCCTCCTCCTTTCGCAGCCAGGCTTGGTACTGTCCGTGGCAGAGTTGTGTGTACCCAGCATGTTCTTTATTTTTAATTTCTAATTCCCATCATCAGCAGTGATTATTCTGATTTTACCAGAGTTCCTTTGTGAAGGATTTTACTTTTCCTTTTGTCTTCACCTGTTCGCTTGCAGAGGGGGAGGGTAAAACCTCTGAACGGCGTGATTAGCTTCTTAATCAGAATCAGGTTTAATATCACTGACATATTGAATTGAATTGACTTTATTTCTTACATCCTCCACAAACTTGAGGAGTAAAAATCTTTACATTACGTCTCCATCTAAATGTGCAATGTGCAATTTATAGTAATTTATAATAAATGGTATGCACAGCATGTGAAACTTGTTTTGTGGCAGCAGTACAGTGGAATACATAAAAATTACTATCAGTTAGAAAAAGAAATATTAAGAGAGCAACAGAAGAGCAAAAAAGTGAGGTAGTTTTCATGGCTTCATGGGCTGTTCAGTAATCTGATAGCTCGTTGAGTGTGTGTCTTCAGGCTGCTGTACTTCCTTCTCGATGGTAGCAATGAAAAGTGGGCATGTCTTGGGTGATGGGTTTCGTTAATGATGGATGCTGCCTTTTTGAGGTATTGCCAATTGAAGATGTTCTTGATGTTGGGAGTCTGGTGCCCATGATGGAGCTGACTGAATTTACAACTTCCTGCAGCTCTTTCCAATCCTGTACAGTGGTGCCCTCATACTGGACGGTAATGCGGTCAGAATGCTCTCCACAGTATGCAGATTTAAGGTGAATGGGACGCGAATTATAAGGGAGTTGAGAAAAACTCAGCTTTGAGGGTTATTGGGGTCTAAAACTTCTGCCTAAAAGGGTGGTAGAGGCAGAAACCCTGAGCACATTTAAACAACATACTGTACCTGCCTGAGCACTCAATGACTAAAGTTGGGTCTACCTGAATCCTTTGCTGCTCATTCGCTGCAGCTTTCTGAGATTCCTCGGTCATGTTCCTTGGTGCCAAATGGCATCCAGTAGCATCGCTTCCGTAATCTTCTCATTGTCCCCAAATGGATCATCTGCTCCTAATTATGTAATTTAGTGTAGTGCTACATTTGAGTATAAACATCACACGTCATGATCTAATTATTCCATTAATCACACTGATTTATATTATGGTTAATAACAGATAACAAAGCACTGTTTCCATCTCTGTGGAGATCACAGCGAGTCAGCAACTGGAGTATTTTGCCAGAATTGCCTTGCTGGCCTGTTTGCAGTAATGCTTTTTCTCCACATTCCAGCCATTTTGTCAAAATGTTTTAGCTGTGTTAATGTTGCAATCCCATAGTTATTGTCAGTTTGGCTATAAGTTCTCTCACAGTTTCGCTGGATTGGACATACTTTGCCCTTGCACATCCACATGTTTTCCACATTCCTATTATTGGATTCGGGTTGTGAGGATATCCTGAGGTATTCATTATGGACTGTGCCTTTAAAAAGAGAGAGAGAGTGTACAGCTGTACAGCACAAACAGCTTGTTGCAGAGAGAGAGAGGGTGCTTACAGTTTGTTTGGGACTTATGTAAGGACACTGCCAGCTTCTGAGCTGCTACAGAGAGAGAAGGGAGAAGCTACTTGATGGACAGAAGCTACTTGATGGACAGCTGGTGTTCAGCACAACAGTATTTAAACCAGTGTAGTTGCTTGTTTCGCAGGACACGCAGATGCACTAAGGTGTGGTGAAGTTACTACTATCCTTTTCAGGTGCCCACAAGTGTGGGACTGAGGATTGGTTGAGAGGAATCGATCTGTGATTAGTGCGTGAAAGTGTGACCCTGTGGAGTCTACCAGTGTGTCTAACCTTTGCCTGGGTTGGTAGATTATCACTTGAAGACAGCGCTCTTAAGTTGGTCAAGTTTGGCTAACTGGGAAGTTTCAGAGGACAACTGGAAGAATCGATGGCATTGGCTTACGTGGACAACAAAACACCTCTCTCTCCACCATTACTCAACTCAATAATACGAATTGAACTGACTGTATCCATTTATCCCCTAAGCTTGGCTTTTATATTTCCACACTTATATATGCATGAACTTTGCTAACCTGTTTGATTTATCTGATTTTTATATTACTGTATTGCGTAGTTACTAATAAAATAGCTTTAGTTAACAGCAATACCAGACTCCAGGGGTTTTTCCATTTCTGCTGGTTCTTTAATCCGTTACAGGGTACGTAACAGGATGTAGAATTGTTCTTTTTAATGCAGTTTAATTTTGCAGAGGACTTTTTTTCCCTCTGGTGTTCTTGTTTCTTGTAACACTGAATAAAACGGCCAAAAGCAACAAGTTTTATTTCTCATTCTTGACTTCCAAAGAACCTTGGGATCAAAAACACAGCAGAATCCAACAATATCACCAGACTTGCAGTCGACTGCACCACCCTGTGAAAGAAACACCAACTTATTTGCAGTCAGAGTGAATTTATAGTTAATCAACTGTAAATCAAAGATCATTGACTCAAAGCCTCAATTCCGTTTCCTTCTTTGCAGATGTTGCCTAATCTATTAAGTAATTTCATAATTTTCCTGTGTTTGTTTGAGTATCTTTTGCCTTCTCTTTAGGATAATGTCGACCTGAAGGAGATCATCTGCTGTACCAAGCCTTTATTAAAGCAAATTCCAATTAGCAACATAGCCCCTCATTGGACAGACCTACAGAGGAACACTGCTCTCACGATACTACTAGCTCACTGTAAGTGTCATTCTCAACAATCTTCAAACTAATACTCTATTAAAAACACACATACACAAAATGCTGGAGGGAACTCAGCAAGTCAGGCAGCATCTATAGAGGGAAGTAAACAGTTAATGTTTTTGGCCAAAACCCTTCATCAGATCTCAGCCCAAAATGTCAACTGCTTGTTTCTCTCCATAGGTACTGCCTGACCTTCTGACTTTCTCCAATATTTTTGACCGTAAGACATAAGAGCTGAATTTTGACCATTTGGCTCATCAGGTCTGCCCTGCCTTTCCATCATGGCTGATTTATTATGCCTCTCAACCCCATTCTTCCACCTTCTCCCCGTAACCTTTGCCAACCTCTGCTTTAAATATACTTAATAACTTGGCCTCCACAGCTGTCTGAGACAATGAATTCCACAGATTCATCACCTTCTGCCGAAAGAAATTCCTCCTTATCTCCATTCCAAAGGGACGTCCTTCTAATTTGAGGCTGTGTCCTCTGGTGCTAGACTCCCTCCAGCGGAGGAAACATCCTCTCTTTGCCCACTCTGTCTAAGCCTTCCAATATTCAGTAGACCGATGAGACTTCCTCATACATTAACCCTTTCGTTTCTGGGATCATTCTTGTGAACCTCCTGGACCGTTCCAATGCCAGCACATCTTTTCCTAGAGAAGGGGCTTAAAACTGGAGAGGTTTGGATAAGTACATGGGTTGGAGTGGTCTGGAGGGCTATCGTCCAGCTGAGGATCATTGGGACTGCAAAATAACAGTGTGGGATGAGGGCCTGTTCCTGTGCTGTTGTACTCTATGACTCTTATGTTTCTCCACTGACACTGGATCAAATGACTAATCCCATTTTGCTGCTTTTACTTTGGATTTCTATCATTTGTATTAGCTGACTGGCGGCGTAGTGGCATCAGCGCCGGACTTCGGAGCGAAGGCTCCCGAGTTCAAATCCAGCCGGCTCCCTTGCATGCTTTCCATCCGTGCTGGGCTGAGCATCGAACTAGCAACTCGGCCTCGTAAAAATAAGAAAGCCTGTTAAAAACACCGTCATGACAGCGTCCCGATGACTCCATTCGGAGTTAAGGGCTTTCTTCTTCTTCTATCATTTGCAGTATTTTCCTTTTGGACTGTCAGGGCTTTCTGTGGTTATATCACCATTTCCAATCTCCTTATATTGTTTCTGGGTATAAAGGCCAGTGGTTTGGTTAACCTTTACTGTGTCATTTTGGTATTTGCTCAAGGTTCAAGTTTAATGTTGTCACAGGCATAATTATCCAGAGTATAAATGCCGTGACAATTAGTTTTTTGTAGCAGCAGCACAGTACGTTACAGGACAAGGGCAAACCTACACGGTAGCGTAGCAGATAGCATAACACTATTACAGTGCCTGCTACCCAGGTTTAATTCTAAGCACTGCCTGTAAAGAGTTTGTACGTTCTCTCCATGACTGCGTGGTTTTCCTCCGGTTATTCCGGTTTCCTCCCACATTCCAAACACGTACTGTATGTTAATTGGTCACGGGTGGAATTGGAAGGTGTCGATTCATTGGACCAGAATGGTCTGTTACTGTGCTGTATCTCCAAATAAAATAAATTTTAAAAAACTTAAATTAACATAAATTGCATATAACTTACATGTATGCAAAATAAACAACAAAATGACACTAATGCAAGATCGAAAGTGAGGAAAACAGAATATTGTCTCAATTGGTCACCCTCCTGGCTTCACCCCATCATCTACCAGCTTGTACTCCTTCCCCTTCCCCCCATCTTCTTATTCTGGCCTCTCTCTCTTCCTTTCCAGTTATGATGAAGGGTCTTGGCCTGAAATGTTAGCTCTTTCTTCTACTCCATAGATGTTGCCTGACCTGCTGAGTTCCTCTGGCATTTTGAGTGTGTCTTGGCCTTAATTGGTGTTTGGCTTTTCTCAGTCAGTTCAGGATGGCAGTGGGGAAGAAGCTGTTCATGAACCTTCGGTTTTGGAAGATTTGATCTCTCCTGTTTATATTTTTGTCACTCAGAAGGTAGTGTGAATGCCAGGTCTAAGGTAGATGACCTTGCATTTACACAGATGGAGATGTATTTGCTGCAGTTTTACCCAGCAAGAAACTGAACAGGGAACTCCGTAGTGCACATGCTTCCAGTAATCTTGCCTTAATGACTGATCATCACATTTACCAACTGAACTGCAGGAGTGCACGTTACTTATGGATAAGTTGGCACAGTTTGTTGTTCAGTATTTGGAGAACATGTTGTTCTCTTCTAAGTACACAGTCTGGTACAGCCTCATTCACAGCCATGAGATGCCAAGTTACTGCATAGACTATTTAGAACATAAACCATTACAGCACAGTACAAGCCCTTCAGCCCTTGATACTGTGCTGACCTTTTAACCCACTCTTAAGATCAATCTAACCCTTCCCTCCATTTTTCTACCGTCCATGTTCCTATCTAAGAGTTTCTTAAATACCCCAAATGTATTTGCCTCTACCGTCACCCCTGGCAGGGCATTCCACACACCCACCACATTCTTCGTAAAGAATGTACGTCTGATATCTGCCCTCTATTTTCCTTCAATCACCTAAAATGATGCCCCCTCATATTAGCCCCCTCATATTTTCACACTGGGACAAGTCTCTGGCTGTCTACTCGATCTCTGCCTCTTATCATTTTCTACTTTGTTTAGTTGCAGATTATATAAAGAAATTTGCTGATGAGGGGGATTCTCTGCTAAATGATTTTGAACGAAATTGTGAATGTAATAACCAGGTAAGTACTTCGATGTTTCCTGTTATGTTACGGATCAGTTCCTTGCTCTACACATGTCATGTTCATTACCAGGAAGGTCCCCTGTTCTTATCGTCCCTCGTTTCATCCAACTCCCATCTAAAAAACAAGAGGCAAAGAAAAGAAGGAATTCAGTGGGTCAGGCAGCATTTTGGAGAGGAATGAAGAGTCGAGGTTTTTGGCTGAGACCCTTCAGGAGAAGAAGAGAATGGGAAGAAGTACAAGCTGGCAGGTGATAGGTGAATTTGATTGAATTTTTCAAACAGCAGACTTAACATATTTTTGCCTTGATCCCACATGTTTATAAATCCATTGCATTGCAGGTTATTTTCCTGACTAGTCAATGAATTCTTCTTTATCTACAGAGGAAGGAGAAAGAATTTTCCCATTAATCAATGATCAGTGCTGCAAAATTTAATCCCTTAATTTAGAGCAGGGGTTTCCAATTTGAGGTCCACGGATCCCCCCCCCCCCCTCCAGTTAATGGTAGGGGTTCATGGCATAAAATAAGCAACACTCACAACACACCGGAGGAACTCAGCAGGTCGGGCAGCATCCGTGGAAAAGATCGGTCGACGTTTCAGGCCGGAACCCTTTGTCAGGACTGTAGAGGGAAGTTTGAAAAGGCAGTTTCAAAGGTAGTGTCCCTCTACAGTCCTGACGAAGGGTTCCAGCCCGAAACGTTGACGATCTTTTCCACAGATGCTGCCCGTCCTGCTGAGTTCCTCCGGCGTGTTGTGAGTGTTGCTTTGACCCCAGCATCTGCAGATTATTTTGTGTTTACGATTGGCATAAAATAAGGTTTGGGAACCCCTGATTTACAGCAAATGGTAATAACATTTGTCCTGATGAGGGGGTCTTGGCCTGAAATGTCAACTTTTTTAACATTTCTCTCCGCAGATGCTGCCTGACCTGCTGAGTTCCTCCAGCATTTTGTGTGCGTTACTCTCAATTTCCAGCATTTGCTATTCTCTTGTGTTTTGGCAAAGAAGAGGGCTATGTACTGTAGATAATGAGTATCTGTAATGGATATGGATAATACCAATAATGAATATTGATAATAGAAGAGATGAGCACAGTACTGAGAAATGTTCTTGGCTCAGGAGATCATGATGTAAGCCTGGAATTGGCATGGGTGGAGCTATGAAAAGGCAAAGTGTAGAAAACTTCGGTGCTATTTCCAGCCAACATTTAGGTCAAGGTGCATATAATACTGTAATGTTGAATCAGGTTCATGGGTCTAGCAATTGAGACAGAAATTGCTGACTTTGAATAAGTATACTAATCATTTATTTTCAAACAGTAAAAATTTGATCAGACATTCATGTTCCTCAAGTTACAGAAACTACAAAGCTGAATATTCAACAAGCATACATACCTTTAACAAACATACATACGCAGAGCATACCTTCCCAATGGCCATATGCACTGTTTGCTATAAATAGAGGGAGAGTGAATCTCCCACACGTGCTGTCTATATACGCAAGATATTTGAAACTGGACATCAGGCAGCTACCCAATGGGAAAAGCAGCTGCAGTTTCTAAGCTAACCAATCACGATGGAAGCAACTTTCACCAATCAGAATAAGCCATGCCTTCCCACAGACAAATAGTGATAACTTCACTCACCCCATCACTGAATTGTTCCCACAACCTATTGACTCATTTTCAAGGGCCTTTTGTCTCATGTTCTCGATATTAGTTGTTTGTTTATTTATTTATAATTTTGCTTTTCTTTTTGTATTTGCATTGTGTTCTGTTTTGTACTTTGGTTGTTTGCCCACCCTGTTGCGGGCAGTCTTTCATTGATTCTATTATGTTTCTTAGCTTGACTGTATGCACACAAGAAAATGAATCACAGGGTTGTATATGTTGACATATTTCCAATTTTGATAATAAATTTGCTTTGAACTTTGAATCAGGTTTATTATCGCTGTTGTATGTCATGAAATTTGCAGTAATCATTGAATCTACGTTTAGACTGGATAATGAAAATGAAGGGGGGGATAAGTTTATGGAATCTACACCAAATGATTTTCCAGATGAATATACATGTATTTCAAAGTTCAAAGAAAAATTATTATATATGTACTTATATATCACCATATACAACTCTGAGATTCATTTACTTCCAGGCATTTACAGGAAAATAAAGAGAAACAAAAGAATTTTTGGAAAATCCTACATAAACATAGACTGACAAACTATGCAAAAGAGGACATATTGTGCAAATAATATATAAAAAAAAAAGTAAATCAATAATACCGAGAGCCTGAGTTGGAAAGAGTTCCTGAAAGTGAGTCCATAGGTTGTGGAATCAGTTCAGAGTTGTGGTGAGTGAAGTTATTCATGCCAATTCAAGAACCTGATGGTTGAGGGGTAATAACCTTTCCTGAATCGAGTGGTGTGGGTCCTTAAGTCCTTTTACTTTATACTTTATTGTCGCCAAACAATTGATACTAGAGCGTACGATCATCACAACGATATTTGATTCTGCGCTTTGCGCTCCCTGGAGTACAAATCAATAGTAAATATTAAAAATTTAAATTATAAATCATAAAAAAAAAATCCTTGTACCTCCTTTCTGACAGCAGCAGTGAGAAGAGAGCAAGGCCCAGAAGGTGGGGGGCCTTGATGATGAATGCTGCTTTCTTGTGACAGCGCTCCTTGTAGATTTACTCAATGGTGGAGAGGGCTTTACCAGTGATGGACTGGGCCGTATCCACTACTTTTTGTTGGCTTTTCTGCTCTTGGGCATTGAGGTTCCCATACCGGGCCATGATGTAACCAGTTAGGATACTCTACACTGTACATCTATAGAAGTTCGTCAAAGTTTTAGCTGACATACTGAACCTATGCAAACTTTTAAGGAAGTAGAGGTGCCATTGTGCCTCCTTTGTGATGGCTCTTATGTCTACTACTGGGGACTTCTGGAACTAAGTAAGGAAAATGACAGTGAAGATTGTGCAATAAGAAAAGGTAGGGGGTCTTGGGAGATTGACCATTGTATGAGGGAATCAAAAACAGAATCTGGTTTAATATTACTGACATGGATAATGGAATTGATGGCTTTGTTGCGAAGTTTGCAGACGATATGAAGATGGGTGGAGGGGCAGGTAGTTTTGAGGAAATAGAGAGGCTACAGAAGAACTTAAATAGATTAGGAAAATGGGCAAAGAAATGGTAGATGGAATACAGTGTTGGGAAGTGTATTCTTATGCACCTTGGCAGAAGAAATTTCTTAAATGGAGAGAAAACACAAAAAAAAACTGAGATGCAAAGGGACTTGGGAGTCCTCATGCAGGATTCCCCAAAGGTTAACTTGCAGGTAGAGTCTATGATGAGGAGAGCAAATGCTATTCAATTCAAGAGGACTAGAATACAGTGACATGCAAAAGTTTGGGCACCCCTGGTGAAAATTTCTGTTGCTGTGAATAGTTAAGCGAGCAGAAAATGAACTGATCTTCAAAAGTCATAAAGTTAAAGATGAAACATTCTTTTCAACTTTTTAAGCAAGATTAGTGTATTATTTTTGTTTTGTACAATTTTAGAGTGAAAAAAAGGAAAGGAGCACTATGCAAAAGTTTGGGCACCCCAAGAGATTTGAGCTCTCAGATAACTTTTACCAAGGTCTCAGACCTTCATTAGCTTGTTAGGGCTATGGCTTGTTCACAGTCATCGTTAGGAAAGGCCAGGTGATGCAAATTTCAAAGCTTTATAAATACCCTGACTCCTCAAACCTTGTCCCAACAATCAGCAGCCATGGGCTCCTCTAAGCAGCTGCCTAGCACTGTGAAAATTAAAATGATGCCCACAAAGCAGGAGAAGGCTATAAGAAAATAGCAAAGTGTTATGTAATTAAGAAATGGCAGTTAACAGGAATGGTGGAGGTCAAGCTGAGGTCTGAAAGACCAAGAAAACTTTCTGAGAAAACTGCTCGTAGGATTGCTAGAAAGGCAAATCAAAACCTCCGTTTGACTGCAAAAGACCTTCAGGAAGATTTAGCAGACTCTGGAGTGGTGGTGCACTGTTCTACTGTGCAGTGACACCTGCAGAAATATGACTTTAATGGAAGAATCATCAGAAGAAAACCTTTACTGCGTCCTCACCGCAAAATTCAGCGTTAGAAGTTTGCAAAGGAACATCTAAACAAGCCTGATGCATTTTGGAAACAAGTCCTGTGGACTGATGAAGTTAAAATAGAACTTTTTGGCCACCATGAGTAAAGGTATGTTTGGAGAAAAAAGGGTGCAGAATTTCATGAAAAGAACACCACTCTAACTGTTAAGCACAGGGGTGGATCAATCATGCTTTGGGCTTGTGTTGCAGCCAGTGACACGGGGAACATTTCACTGGTAGAGGGAAGAATGAATTCAATTAAATACCAGCAAATTCTGGAAGCAAGCATCACACCGTCTGTAAAAAAGCTGAAGATGAAAAGAGGATGGCTTCTACAACAGGATAATGAACCTAAACAGGCCTCAAAATCCACAATTGACTACCTCAAGAGGTGCAAGCTGAAGGTTTTGCCATGGCCCTCTCAGTCCCCTGACCTAAACATCATCGAAAATCTGTGGATAGACCTCAAAAGAGCAGTGCATGCAAGACAGCCCAAGAATCTCAGAGAACTAGAAGCCTTTTGCAAGGAAGAATGGGCAAAAAATCCCCCAAACAAGAATTGAAAGACTCTTAGCTGACTACAGAAAGCGTTTACAAGCTGTGATACTTGCCAAAGGAGGTGTTAGTAAGTACTGACCATGCAGGGTGCCCAAACTTTTGCTTTGGGCCCTTTTCCTTTTTTGTTATTTTGAAACTGTGAAAGATGGAAATAAAAAAGTAATCTTGCTTAAAATATTAAAGAAATGTGTCATCTTTAACTTTATGCCTTTTGGAAATCAGTTCATGTTTTACTTGCTTAGCTATTCACAGTAACAGAAATTTTGACCAAGGGCACCCAAACTTTTGCATGCCACTGTATAAAAGCAAGGATGTAATGTTGAGACTTTATAAAGCACTGGTGAGGCCTCACTTGGAGTATTGTGAGCAGTTTTGGGCCCCTTATCTTAGAAAGGATGTGCTGAAACTGAGAGGATCCAAAGGAGGTTCACTAGAATGTTTCCAGGATTGAATGGCTTGTCATATGAAGAGCGTTTGATGGCTCTGGACCTGTATTCACTGGAATTCAGAAGAATGAGGGGTGACCTCATCGAAACCTATCAAATGGTGAAAGGTCTTGATAGAGTGGATGTAGAGAGGATGCTTCCTGTGGTGGGAGAGTCTAAGACCAGAGGACACAGCCTCAGAATAGAGGGGCGTCCTTTTAGAACAGAGATGAGGAGGAATTTCTTTAGCTAGAGGGTAGTGAATCTGTGGAATTCTTTGCCGCAGGCAGTGTAGAGGCCAAGTGTTTATGTATATTTAAGACAGAGGCTGATAGATTCTTGATTGGTCAGGGCATGAAGGGTTACGGGGAGAAGGCAGGAGAATGGGGCTGAGAGGAAAATTGGAACAGCCATGATGAAATGCAGAGCAGACTTGATGGGCCAAATGGCCTGATTCTGCTCCTGCACCTTATGGTCTTATGGACATATGTCATGAACTTTGTTATTTTGCAGCTGCAGTACAGTGCAATACATAGAAAAAAAACTAAATTGCAATATGAAGTACATATGTAGCACTCAGCTCTATCAACTCACGTTTGCCTAGGGGAGACTGCCGTCTGCCTGCCAAACTGTGTCTACGTTTGCGTAGATGCTGTGTAATGCACCCCGGTACAAACCCACAATGTAAAATATCAGACAGTACACAATGTATGATTAAGTGATTACACTTTGTAACTCTTTTAGGTGGTGTGGTTAGTAGAAATAAATAACACAAAGGCGCCACTCAGTAAGTTTATCAGTCTTGTGCACAAGGTATAATTCGTTGGAGTTCATGCCTTCCCGATCAATCCACAATCAACCTCTGAACCTCCGACAGCATCTGAACCGTTTGATTCCGATATCCACCGTCCGGGAACTGCCAGCCGCTCCCACACTCGCCCTTTTTCTTTGCTTGCCTCGCTGAAAAGACTGTGAACTCTCTTGGTCCCACCATACAAGATAGCATAACAGGTAGTCTTTGGTTAGTTCCCTGATATCTGTAACTTTAACCCAAACATCGCACTCCAAAGAAACATTACCTCATCATTTAACATTACAGGGAAGCCATTTCATATAACACAACAGAGAAGCATTTTATTATAACACTACAGAGAAGCCATTTCATTAGTCTTTGCAGTTTACATTACTGAGAACCCTGCACATATAAAAATTAAATTGTATTACTAATGCAAATGAGAGCAAAAAAAGTGAGGTAGTGTTCATGGGTTGGCTTATTGTTTACTCAGAAATCCCATGGCAGAGAGGAAGGAGCTGTTCCTAAAACATTGATAGTGTGTCTTCAGTCTTCTTGATGTTAACAATGAGAAGAGGTTATGTCCTGGGTGATGGGGGTCCGTAATGATGCATGCTGCGTTTTTGAGGCATCGCCTTTTGAAGGAAGGTGTCTTCGATGTTGGGGAAGTTAGTGCCCATGATGGAGCTGGCTGGGTTTACAGCTCTGATTCTGTGCAGTGGGTCCTACAAATCAGATGGTTAGAATGTTCTCCAGAGAACAACTGTAGAAATTTACTTGAGTCTTTAGTGACAACGAGTTTCTATGCTTCAATCCATTTTTTGGAATGGATTTGTTGTAACCACAGACTTGGCAATGAGTCATTGAGCTCTGTCTATGCACTTACTGCCTTCTCCACTGAGACATCGGGGACTGTCGGTAGGTGTACAGAAAGGCAGTGAAACCTGCAGTGGTTCAGAATGGAGTGGTTAGCTTTACAGTAATCTTGTGTGTTTTGTCATTAGAAGATTACGCATCTTCAGTGGAAAGGCGAAGACGAGGTGAGCATCAGTGAATTCACAGCTGCCATCCTCACATACAGCAAAGCTGTGGAAACAAGGTACGCTTTACCACGATGGCTAGTCGGACTGTTTAAACATGATCTTTTTCCAGAAATGTTCTTTAATTAGGTACAGGGTTAAAATTTGTCGTTACAATTTCTTGAGTAAACAGTCCTGGGGTTTTCACATCTCGCTCAACCTCAGTGGGCAAGGCCTGCTTGACTTATAGGGAAAGATTGAATAGCTTAGGACCTTATTCCCTGAAACGTAGGCGAGTAAGGGGAGATTAGATAGTGGTATGCAAAATTATGAGGGTATAGATAAGGTAAATGCAAAATGGCTTTTTCCACTAAGGTTGGGTGAGACTGGAACTAGAGATCATAGGTCAAGGATGAAAGGTGAAATGTTTAAGAAGAACTTCAAGGGAACTTCACTCAGAGGGTGGTGAGAATGTGGAACAAACTACCAGCAGCAATGGTGGATACAGGTTCAATTGCAACACTTAAGATAAGTTTGGATAGGTAAATAGGTGGGAAGGATATGGTGTGGTCCAGGTGCAGGTCAATGGTACAAGGCAGGTTAATAATTTGGCACGGACTAGATGAGTAGAAGGGCAGAAGCGCCTGTTTCTGTGCTGTAGCGTTCTATGACTGACTTGGGTGTGTTAAGAGCAGAGTGGAAGAGAATTGAATTATCTGAACTGGTTCTCTCAGGTTGGTAAATAAATCACAGCCAGAGTATTGTTAGTGTTCTGTCGCTTAGGAAGATCACATTGGTGTTGGGGTGACACCTGGATTCCAGGGCATTAGCTCATGAGAGAGGTTACACAAACTAAAGCTGAATAAGCCCAAAAGAGGAACTTGGAGAGAAACGAATCCAGGATGGGAATCTAAGATCAGACCCATGGCTCTCTTGACAGAAACTAGTGAGCATTTCTGGAGATGCAGTATGCAGAAGATTGTAATTTTTTTTCACAAACTGAACAATACTGGGTTAATTGTTATTTTTATTAACCAAAGGATGGGGTCAAGGGTGGGCATAGTGGATGGCCAACACCGCGTTCCTGTGATCCCAGGCTTGATTCCATTGAGCACTGTGTGTAGAACTGAGAAACATTCAGTGATCACCTCTTAATGAAGCTGAATCATTTTCTGGAACCCTTATGCAGGACCTCTCTAACACAGGGATTGTCATTTGTATTGTATTATAGTACTGTGTCGTACAGCACAGCAATTGGAATCTTGGCTCACCAGGTCCAGGCTGATCATCAGATTACCTATTAGTAGAACATAGAGTGCTACAGCACAGTGTGGCCCTTTGGCTCACAATATTGTTACAACCTTTTAACCTACTCTACAATCAACTATCCCTATGCTCCTAACTACCCTTCATTGATATAAGACCATAAGACATGGGAGCAGAATTAGGCTATTTGGCCCATCGAGTCTGCTCTGCCATTCAATCACGGCTGATCCTTTTTTTTCTCTCCTCAACCCCACTTCCTGGCCTTCTCCCCGTAACCTTTGAAGCCATGTCCAATCAAGAACCTATCAATCTCTGCCTTAAGTACATCCAACGACCTGACCTCCAGCTGCCTGTGGTAACAAATTCCACAAATTCATCACCCTCTGGTTAAAGAAATTTCTCCACATCTCTGTTTTGAAAGGGCGCCCCTCTATCCTGAGGCTGTGCTCTCTTGTCCTAGACTCTCACACCATGGGAAACATCTTTTCCACATCTACTCTGTCTAGGCCTTTCAACATTCGAAAAGCTTCAATGTGAACCCCCCTCGTCCTTCTGAATTCCAGTGAGTACGGGCCCAGAGCCATCAAACGTTACTCGTATGATAACCCCTTTATTCCCAGAATCATCCTTGTGAACCTCCTCTAGACCCTCTCCAATGCCAGCACATCCCTTCTAAGATGAAGGGCCCAAAACTGTACATAATACTCAAGGTGAGATCTCACCAGTGCCTTATAAAGCCTCAGCATCACGTCCCTGCTCTTGTATTCTAGACCCCTTGAAATGAATGCTAACATGGCATTTGCCTTCCTCACCACTGACTGACTCTACCTGCAAGTTAACCTTTAGGGTGTTCTGCACAAGGACTCCCTAGTCCCTCTGCATCTCAGATTTTTAAATTTTCTCCCTGTTTAGAAAATAGTCTGCATGTTTATTTCTACTACCAAAGTGCATGACCATGCATTTTCCAACATTGTATTTCATTTGCCACTTTTTTGCCCATTTCACTAATCTGTCTAAGTCCCTCTGCATCCTACCTGTTTCCTCAACACTACCTGCTCCTCCACCAATCTTCCTATCATCTGCAAACTTGGCAACAAAACCATCTATTCCATCATCTAAATCATTTATATACAGCATAAAAAGAAGTGGTCCCAACACCAACCCCTGCGGAACACCACTAGTCACTGGCAGCCAACCAGAAAAGGATCCTTTTATTCCCACTCACTGCCTCCTACCAATCAACCAATGCTCTAACCATTCCAACAGCTTTCCTGTAACACCATGGGCTCTTAACTTGGTAAGCAGCCTCATGTGTGGCACCTTGTCAAAGGCCTTCTGAAAATCCAAATATACAACATCCATTGCATCCCCTTTATTTATCCTACTTGTAGTCTCCTAAAAGAATTTCAACATGTTTGTCAGGCAGGATTTTCCCTCAAGGAAACCTTGCTAACTTGTTCCTATCTTATCCTGTGTCACCAAGTACTCCATAACCTCATCCTTGCAATTGACTCCACCATCTTCCCAATCACTGAGGTCAGGCTAACTGGCCTGTAATTTCCTTTCTGCTGCCTTCCTCCTTTCTTAAAGAGTGGAGTAACATTTGCAATTTTCCAGTCCTCTGGCACCATGCCAGAGTCCAGTGGTTTTTGAAAGATCATTACTAATGCATCCATAATCTGTACCGCCACCTCTTTCAGAACCCTAGCGTGCAGTTCATCTGGTCTGGGTGACTTATGTGCCCTTGGGTCTTTCAGCTTTTTGAGCACCTTCTCCCTTGTAATAGTAACTGCACCCACTTCTCTTCCTTCACACCCTTCAACACCTGGCACACTGCTAGTGTCTTCCACAGTGAAGTCTGATGCAAAATACTCATTTAGAAACATAAAAACATAGAAGACATCTCCCTGTCTGCTCCTGGATGTGCCTGTTACTATTGGGTGGTCTATAAAAAACACCCAGTAGAGTTATTGACCTCTTCCTATTCCTAACTTCCACCCACAGAGATTAAGCAGACAATCCCTCCATGACCCTCCTTTTCTGCAGCTGTGACACTATTTCTGATCAGCAGTGCCACGCCCTCATCTCTTTTGCTTCCCTCCCTGTCCTTTCTGAAACATCTAAAGCCTAGCACTTGAAGTAGCCATTCCTGCCCCTGCACCATCCAAGTTTCTGTCATGACCACAACATCATAGCTCGAAGTGCTGATCCATGCTCTAAGCTCATCCACTTTATTCATAATGCTACTTGCATTAAAATAGACACCTCTCAAACCATCAGTCTGAGTGTGTCCCTTCTCTATGTCCTGCCTATCCTCCCTTTTGCACTGTCTCCAAGCTTTCTCTATTTGTGAGCCAACCTCCCTTTCCTCCGTCACTTCAGTTCAGTTCCCACCCCCCAGTAATTCTAGTTTAAACTCTCCCCTATAGTCTTTGCAAACCTCCCCGCCAGGATATTGGTGCCTGTCAGATTCAAGTGCAACCCATCCTTTTTGTACAGGTCACACCTGCGCTAGAAGAGTTCCCAATGATCCAGAAATCTGAATCCTTACCCCCGCTCCAATCCCTCAGCCATGCATTTATCCTCCACCTCACTCTATTCCTATGCTCACTGTCAAATGGCACAGGCAGTAATCCCGAGATTACTACATTTTGATGTCCTGCTTCTCAACTTCCTTCCTAATTCCCTGTAGTCTCCTTTTAGGACCTCCTCCCTTTTCCTACCTATGTCGTTGGTACCAATATGTACCACGACCTCTGGCTGTTCTCCTTCCCACTTCAAGACTTAGTTTATCTGCCATCATATTGTCCCCTGTTATTATTTCTCCAGCCTTATTTTCTAGCGGTCATATATCCACTTTCATCTCTGTCTTATTTTTTACGTACTTGAACAAGCTTTTACTATCCACTTTGATATTGCTGGTTAGCTTGCTTTCACGTTGCATGTTTTCCCTTCTAATGATTCTTTTAGTTGCTCTTTGTGCCTATTTAAGAATCTCTTAAATGTCCTTCATGTATCTGGCCCAGTCTCTGGCACTGAAAAGGCAGGGGAAGAGTACTGTGGTGATAGCAGATTCCATAATTGGGGGAGAAGACAGGAGACTCTGTGGATGCGATAGAGACACCCAGATAGTATGTTACCTGCTAGGTGTCAGGGTCAGGGACGTCTCGGATCAGGTCCACAGTGTTCTAAAGGGGGAGGGTGAGTAGTCAGGTCTTGGTACATATTGGCACCGATGACATAGATCAGAAAAGGGAGGAGGTCCTGAAAGGAAACTTTAGGGAGCTAGGGAGAAAGCTGAAAAGCAGGACCTCTGGGGTAGTAATCTCTGGATTGCTGCCTGTGCCACAAGCCAGTGAGGGTAAGAATCGGATGATTTGGCAAATTAATGTGTGGTTTAGGAACTGGTGCAGAGGCAGCGTTTCAGTTTCTGGACCATCAGGATCTCTTCTGGGGAAGGGATCCAGTATCTTTGCGGGCAGGTTTGTTAGAATTGTTGGAGAGGGTTTAAAGTTATTTGATGGGGGATGGGAAGCAGTGATATGGCTGAGATTGGGCAGTTGGTATACAAGGAAAGGCAGTGTGTAGTGAGACGGTCAGGAAGGACAGTCAGATGATCGGGCAAAATTGCAGTCAGTGGGATGAGTTGCATAGTAACAGGAGGACAAAATTGAAAAGTTGTAGCACAGTTAGAGATTGGCAGGTATGATGTTGTGTGCATTACTGAGTCGTGGCTGAAAGAAGATCATAGTTGAGAGTTTAACATCCAATGATACACATTGTATTAAAAGGCATAGCCTCGGATTAGAAGGATGTCCCTCTTGAGCAAAGATGGGGAGGAAATTGTTTAGCCAGAGGGTGGTGAATCTGTGGAATTTATTGCCACAGGCAGTTGTGGAGGCCAAGTCATTAAGTATAATTAAAGTGAAATTTGATAGGTTCTTGGTTTGTCAGGGTGTCAAAGGTTATCGGGAGAAGGCAGGAGAATAGGATTGAGAGAGTTAATAAATCAGCCATGATTAAATGATGCAGCCATCTTGATGGGCCGAATAGCCTAATGCTGCTCCTATAGTGTCTGTCTCTTTGATACACCCAACACACTGGTAAAAAGCATAGTTCTGACACCTCCCCTATACTTTCCTCTAATCACCTTAAAATTATGACCCCCCTCATATTAACCATTTCTCATCCTGTTTTCCAACACTTCGTCTGTTGCCTTCTCACCCATGGTAATTTAAATGATAGTCTGAACCTCGGTGTTGCGAGAACCCTTGGCCCCATCGGTCACTCAGGCAGGAGTCCCAGCTGTCAACCACCCTCTGGGTGAAAGAGTTCTTCACTTGATCTCCTCTAATGAAAGTCAAAGTCAGACTTATTATCAAAGTATTTATATGTTTCCATATACTACCCTGAGATTCATTTTCTTGCAGGCATTTAATAAAGAAATACAATGAAGCTTATGAAAAACTATACATAAACAAATACTAACAAACAGCATGCAAAGAAAATAATACTGAGAACATGAGTTGTAGAGTCCTTGAAAGTGAGTCTGTAGATTATGGAATCAGTTCAGTGTTGGGGTGAGTGAAGTTATCCCTTTAGTTCAGGAGCCTGATGGTTGTAGGAGAATAAATGTTCCTGAAGCTGATGGTGTAGGATCTAACGCACCTGTACCCTCTATCTGAAGGAAGTGGTGAGAAGAGGGTATAGCCTGGATGGTGGAGGTCCATGGTTTCTCGGAACCTTTATTCTAAACCTGTGTCCTCTAGTTTTAAGCATCTTTACAATGCATTGTGTATCCTTCTATTAGTATATTGGTGTTGTATCTTTAAAGTAAAAATTTAGGGCCTTTTGTTATCCATGCTCTTGGAGGCTCATCCCTCTTCATTAGCCTCACGTTCTGCTCAATAATGAAAATTGCTCTGCTGTGTACAAGCAATAACTGGTTTGTTTCATTTCCCCTCTCCTCCTCTCCTTTTCAGTCCATATAATCATCACTTGTATTGTCGACGGGCCTACTGCTACCTGCAGCTGAGTGATCACCGGTGAGTCATATTCCTAGTGATGAGTGGGTGCTTTTTATTCCTCAATTTATTAGCAAGGTCACCGCTGTATTGATGCCATAGTCCAATGTAAGAGGAGCTGCAATATGACACATCTTTACTCTCCAGACTCAGTGACATAGTGTCTGAGGGAATGGGGATGCTGTGTGGTCATACCTGCCATTTCAGATTTTACATTAAACTGAGACCTCGTCTACCCTCTCAGGTGAAGATAAAAAGTCACCACTGCTATTTGAAGAATAAATTCAGAGGCAGCAAGATAGCATAACAATTAGGTATGAGGAGCAAGGGCTAGTGAACCCCCATGTACGCAAGTTGTTGAGACCAGAGTTCGAGGCTTAGTGTTCAGGGACCTGGTCATCAAAGAGTCTGAATTCGAAGTCTGGACTGTGGGGTACTCATTTGTTGAAATTGATAAGTCCTGGGTCGATATCAAATATGGAAGCCTGACGGCTGGAGCCCTGGGTCTGCAAGTCCACGAGCTCACTGGAGGCCAGAGACCACCTGCCCTGGAGTTGGAGGCCTGTCTGTGTTTGTGGTGAGGGCGTGGGTGTGGGGAACAGGGCTTGTTGCTGTTGTTTGTGTTGTTCTGTTGAACATTGCGGATATGCTATGTTGGTGCCAGAATGTGTGGTGACACTTGCAGTCTGCCCTCAGCACATCCTTAGGTTGTGTTGGTTGTTAACGCAAATGGTGCGTTTCACTGTATGTTTCCATGTACATGTATCCCTGGCTTTGTGGGTCCAGAACTGGCTTGCCCACAGAAGGCAAAGAGTGGTTGTAGATGGGTCATATTCTGCATGGAGGTCGGTGACCAGTGGTGTGCTTCAGAGATCTGTTCTGGGACCCCTACTCCTTGTGATGTTTATAAGTCACCTGGATGAGGAAGTGGAGAGATGGGTTAGTAAATTTGCTGATGACACAAAGGTTGGGTGTGTTCTGGATAATGTGGAGGGCTGTCAGAGGTTACAGCAGGACATTGATTGGATGCAAAACTGGGCTGAGAAGTGGCAGGTGGAGTTCAGCCCAGATAAGTGTGAAGTGGCTCATTTTGGTAGGTCAAATATGATGGCAGAATATAGTATTAATGGTAAGACTCTTGGCAGTGTGGAGGATCAAAGGGATCTTGGGGGTTTGAGTCCATAGGACACTCAAAGCAGCTGCGCAGGTTGATTCTGTGGTTAAGAAGGCATATGGTGTATTGGCCTTCATCAATCGTGGGATTAAGTTTAAGAGCCGAGAGGTAATGTTACAGCTATATAGGACCCTGGTCAGACCCCACTTGGAGTACTGTGCTCAGTTCTGGTCGCCTCACTACAGGAAGGATGTGGAAACTATAGAAAGGGTGCAGAGGAGATTTACAAGGATGTTTCCTGGATTGGGGAGCATGTCTTATGAGAATAGGTTGAGTGAACTTGGCCTTTTCTCCTTGGAGCGATGCAGGATGAGAGGTGACCTGATAGAGGTGTATAAGGTGATGAGAGGCATTGATCATGTGGATAGTCAGAGGCTTTTTCCCAGGGCTGAAATGGCTGCCACAAGAGGGCACAGTTTTAAGGTGTTTGGAAGTAGGTACAGAGGAGATGTCAGGGGTAAGTTTTTTTACACAGAGAGTTGGTGAGTGTGTGGAATGGGCTGCCGGTGACGGTGGTGGAGGCAGATACAATAGGGTCTTTTAAGAGACTCTTTGGTAGGTACATGGAGCTTAGAAAAATACAGAGTTATGGGTTACCCTAGGTAATTTCTAAAGTAAGTACATGTTTGGCACAGCTTTGTGGGCCAAAGGGCCTGTATTGTGCTGTAGGGTTTCTGTGTTTCTATGTTCTATGCATTTGTTGGAAAAAGGTATGTGAATCTCTAGGGTAGTGCCTTCTACAAAATCTATTTGGAGTCGGGTGTTGCAATCAATGAGATGAGATTGGAGGTGTGGGTAGTAGAGGTACCCTGCCCTGTAAAAAAGACACACAAAGTCAGGTGACTGACAGAGCCTGCTCTTCTCAAGAAATATCTCTTTATGTGCACCATGCCTCGATCAAAACAACTGTCAGGGGACCTTAGAAGGATTGCAGAGATGCAGGAAGCTGGAAAAGGCTACAGAAGCATTTCTAAAGACCTGAGTCTTCATCAGTCCACAGTAAGAGAAATTGTCTATAAATGGAGGAAATTCAGTACTGTTGCTGCTCTCCTTCGGAGTGAGCATCCTGTAAAGATCACACCAAGAGCACAACGTGCAATGTTGAAGGAGGTGATAAAGAACCCAAGGGTAACAGTAAAAGACCTGCAGAAATCTCTAAATCAGAATCAGGTTTATTATCACCAGCATGTGACGTGAAGTATGTTAACTCACCAGCAGCAGTTCAATGCAATACAAATGTAGCAGACAGAAAAAAAAAATAAAATAAAGCATAATAATAATAAACAAGTAAATTAATTACTTATATTGAATAGATTTTTTAAAAAAGTGCAAAAACAGAAATACTGTATATTTTTTAAAAAATGAGGTAGTGTCCAAAGATTCAATGTCCATTTAGGAATTGAATGGCAGAAAGGAAGAAGCTGTTCCTGAATCGCTGAGCGTGTGCCTTCAGGCTTCTGTACCTCCTACCTGATGGTAACAGTGAGAAAAGGGCATTCCCTGGGTGCTGGAGGTCCTTAATAATGGACGCTGCCTTTCTAAGACACCGCTCCCTAAAGATGTTGGGTACTTTGTAGGCTAGTACCCAAGATGGAGCTGAATAGATTTACAACTTTCTGCAGCTTCTTTCGGTCCTGTGCAATAGCCCCTGCATACCAGACAGTAATGCAGCCTGTCAGAATGCTCTCCATGGTACAACTATAGAAATTTTTGTGTATTTGTTGACATGCTAAACCTCTAGAACTTGCTAAAGTCTCTGTTCATGTGTCCACTATAAGAAAAATACTGAACAAGAATGGTGTTCTTGGAAGGACACCACAGAGGAAACCGCTGCTCTCCAAATAAAAACAACATCGCTGCACATCTCAAATTAGCAGAAGACCACCTGGATGTTCTACGACGATTCTGGGGCAATGATCTGTGGACAGGTGAGACAAAAGTTGAACTTTTTGGCAGAATTGCACATTGCTATGTCTGGAGAAAAAAAGGTGCTGCACACCAGCACCAAAATCGCATTCCAGCTGTGAAGTACGGTGGAAGGAGCATCATGGTTTGGGCCTGATTTGCTGCCTCATGGCTTGGACAGCTTGCAATCGTTGAGGGAACAATGAATTCAAAATTGAATCAAGACATTTTACATTAGAATGTCAGAGCAGCAGTCCATCACCTGAAACTTAATAGAAGTTGGATGACGAAACTAGACAATGATCTGAAAAACAACAGTAAATCAACAACAGAAAGATTTAAAAAGAAGGAAATTTGTGTTTTGGAATGACCCAGTCACAGAGTCCTGACCATAATCCTATAGAAATGTTGTACAAGCAGTTCATGCAAGGAAGCCCACCAACATCCCAGAGTTGAAGCAGTTTTGTAAGGAGGAATAGTCTAGAATTCCTCCAAGCTGATGTGCAGGACTGAGCAACAGTTACCAGAAACGTTTGGTTGAAGTTACCTTGGTCACACCAGTTACTGAAAGCAAAGGTTCGCATACTTTTTCCAACAAATACATGTAATATTGGATCATTTTTCTCAATAAATAAATGAATAAGGATAATGTTTTTGTGTTCTTTATTTAATAGGGTTCCCTTTATCTATTTTTAGGACTTGTGTGAAGATCTGATTACATTTTAGATCATATTTATGCAGAAATATATAAAATTCGACAGGGTTTAGAAACTTCCTCGCACCGCTATAAGTCTGAACCACAAGCTGGATGGATTTCACAGCTCGGCAGTATCTTGACTGGAAGACATTAGAAGAACAGTTTAAAGAAGTTCCTGAATATCTTACCTTTTCTGGAGTTGTTCTGGGAGCGGGCGGGCAATATCAGAGAAGTCCAAGTAATTTTCTTTTTCTCTTCTGTAGAACTGCCATCTTGGACAGCATCAGAGCCACGGTCCTGAAGCCAGATTATTTCAAGGCAAGTGATCTTATGAAAGACTTATGTTCAAACCACCATTCATCTAGTTTTCAATCTTGTCATGCCTTGTCTTCAGAGATTGTTTTGGGAATATTTTATTAATTTAGTAATTTTGGGGAATCTATTTTTCAACTTCTGTTTATGCTAAGTTTTCTGGATTTCTCCTTTACTGGAAAATTGCAGGAAGTTCCTAATGCGTCAGCGGAAACCTATCTACATATAATATTGTTCTGTTGCTCTACCGTGGTGACCCTGCATAATTAGAACGGTTCGGGCCCTTTGGCCCGCAATTTTGTGCCAATCTATATAAATCTACGTCACGCTCAATCAAACCCTTCTCTCCGACACAGCCCATAAACCTCCATTTTCCTAACATCCATGTGCATATCTAAATAGCCCTATTATATCAGCCTCTACCGGGAACTCACCACTCTCTGCCTGTGAGATCTCCCTTAAATTTTCCTCTACTCACCTTAAGTGAGTAGGGTTGGGCACGTGGCCAAGTGGTTAAGGCGTTCGTCTAGTGATCTGAAGGTTGCTAGTTCGAGCCTCAGCTGTGGCAGCATGTTTGTGTCCTTGAGCAAGGCACTTAACCACACATTGCTCTAGTGTCTGTGCGAGGAGTGGCGCCCCACACAGACTTCTAATCTGTGCCTTGTAAGGCATGAAAATGCCCAACACAGGCCTGTCATGGTCTGAGTCGACATTTCCCCCTCCCCTCACCTTAAGTGGATGTCCTCTGGTATTGGTCATTGCCACCCTGGAAAAAAAAGATGCTGGTTGTCCACTCTATCTATGTCATTACATAGAACAGTACAGGTCTTTTGGCCCATAATGTTGTGTTAGCCCTTTAATCTACTCTAAGGTCAATCTAACCCTTAGGCACATGGTTGTCCAAGAGGACTAAGAGTCCCTAAATGTTCCTAATGCTGAAAGTGTTTTGTCGTTTGGACATCAGTCCCTTTCCTCCTCTCCCACAGTGACATGCTTGCTTTGATACCTTGTTCTGCTCTCTCCAGGGCCATTACTTCTGTGCTAAAGGTCTCTTGTCAGCAGGCTACCCGGACTATGCTTTGGTAGTGAACAGGAGAGGCATTGACCTGTGTCTGGTCGGAGGCAGTGACATCACTGTACTGCAGGAACAACGAAGTGAAATTCAGGAAGAAATTAAGAAAAAAGGTAATTGACTTCTCTGTGATCGCCACAATGTCCTCTATTAATTTGGTGCGTTGCACAGGGTGTGTGTTAGGATGGTGCAGAGAGACTTGGGAGTCCTTGTGCAGGATTCCCTGAACATTATCTTGCAGGTTGAGTCAGCAGTAAGGAAGGTGAATGCAATGTTAGCATTTATTTTGAGAGGACCAATATACAAAAGCAAGGATGTAACACTGAGGCTTTATAAGGCATTGGTCAGACTGCACTTGGAGTATTGTGAGCAGTTTTGGGCCACTTATCTGAGCAATGTAGGCATTGGCAAGGGTTCAGAGGAGGTTCATGAGGATAATTCAAAGTTCAAAGTAAGTTTCTGATCAAAGTACATGTATGTCGCCTTATATAACCCTGAGATTCATTTTCTTGCAGGCATACTAAGTAAATCCAAGAACCATAATAGAGTCAATGAAAGACCACACCCAACAGGGCAGACAGACAACCAATATGCAAAAGACAGCAAACTGTGCAAATGTAAAATAGAAAAAAAAGCAATAAATATTGAGAACATGAGATAAAGAGTCCTTGAAAGTGAGTCCATTGGTTGTGGGAGCATTTCAGTGATGGTGCAAGATAAATTAAATGGAGTTATCCCCACTAAATCAGAATCAAGTTTAATATCACCGACATATGTTGTGAAATTTGCTAACATTATGGTGGCAGTATAATGTGATACATTGTAAATATGGGGGGGGGATGGAAATTGATTTACAGTAAATATGTGTGTGTGTATATATATATGTGTGCACGTGTGTGTGTGTATATAAATAGATAAAAATATGTATGTAGGTCAAATAGTTAAGTTAAAAGAAGTAGTGCAAAATCAGTAATAAAAAAAGTAGTGAGATAGTGTTTATGGGTTCAGTGTCCATTTAGAAATTAGATGGCAGAGGGGAAGAAGCTGTTCCTGAATCACTGAGTGTGAGCCTTCAGGCTCCTGTATCTCCTTCCTGACGGTAACAATGAGAAGAGGGCATGTCCTGGGTGATGGGGGTCCTTAATAATGGACGCTGCCTTTTTGAGGCTTTGCTCCTTGAAGGTGTCCTGGAAATTACAGAGTACCCATGATGGAGCTGACTAATTTCAGAACTCTCTGCAGCTTACATCGATCCCCCCCCCCCCACCCCCACCCCATACTGGACAGTGATGCAGCCAGTCAGAATGCTCTGGTTCAGGAACCTGATGGTTGAGGGGTAATAACTGTTCCTGAACCTGGTAGTGTGAGAACTGAGGCTCCTGTACCTCCTTCCTGATTGCAGCAGGTGGCAGATGCCAGGAATGAAAGGGTTAATGTATGAGGAGCATTTGGCTCTGGGCCTGTACTTGAATGAGGAGGAATCTCATTGAAATCTATCAAATATTGAAAGGTCTAGATAGAGTGGATGTGGAGAGGATGTTTCCTATAGTGGGGGAGTCTGGGACCAGAGGGCACAGACCCAGAACAGAGGAGCATCCCTTTGGAACAGGGATGAGGAGGAATTTCTTCAGCCAAAGGGGTGGTGAATCTGTGGAATTCATTGCCACAGACGGCTGTGGAGGCAAGTCATTGGGTATATTTAAAGCAGAGGTTGATAGGTTCTTGATTAGGGCATCAAAGGATACTGGGAGAAGGCAGGAGAATGCAGTTGAGAGGGAAAATAAATCAGCCATGATGGAATGGTAGAGCAGGCTTGATGGGCTGAATGGCCTTATTCTGCTCCCATGCCTTATGGATAGGAGAAGTGTAGATTCCAAATATCTGTTGTGTTTTTTTTGTATTGCTCACTCTTGGGAAGGAAGTGGAAGTTGAAGGGACAAGTAACATGTTGGCGGAGTTAGACTGAATTTCAGAGTAGCCTTCAGCCGAACTGGTCTGGAAACCCTCATTCTTCGCGGCCTGGAGGTTTGGGACCATTGTTGTAATTGACTTATCACTACGTTCATGCGAGGAAAATATGCGCTGTGTGATTAATATTAAATTCGTTAGACAAACCCCTTTAGAAACAAAATTGAGTGTATTAGCCACTTATAAGTGACTTATAGTTGACTTATCACCAATATTCCAGTCGTGATTAACAACCCTTCCCCGGGTCAGCCGGTCCGCAAGAATATTGTCAATATTGAACCGGTCCACGGTGCAAAAAAGGTTGGGGACTCCTGGTTTAAGAGGCACTTAGACAGGTACATGGAGGGGCTTGTTTCAAGGGGTTTGGGCCGAACGGAGGAAATTGGGACTAGCTGGGTGGGCATGGACTGGTTGGGCTGAAGGGCCTGTATCACTTTATGACTCTATTTTGTTGTTCCATTCCCTCAGATAACTGGGAAACAACACAAGAGGAGCACAGTTCCTGGTAAGTGAACCTGAATCATTCTCCATTTTTTAGAGAGGGTAAAGACAACTTTAAAATGGAGCAATTCGTCTATTTTGTCATATAACCCATTAGGAATTCTGTAACAATGGTGTGAGTGGGTAAGTGATTACCTTCCCTCTGGCTCTCCCACAGCCCTGTCTTAACTTTTTCCATCTGGTTCTTTTCAGTAAAAAAGCAATGGTTGTCGGTGGCGATGACAACTCAGTGCCCAGGCCAGGTTCAGATACAGGCATAGAGTCTTTTGAAGGTGAAGGGTCTGCCGGCAATGCCAGAGGGGAGAAATTCCAGGTGAGTTGTGGGAATTGACAGGGTCCTAATTAGCGGGTGGAAAATGTGGTTTAATACCCTCAGTTAATTTAAAAAAAAAAAATCCTAGGCTCAAGAACAGGGTGGCACAGTACGATAGAGGTTCATGCAATGTATCACAGCACCAGCAATTTAGGATTCAATTTCCTCTGCTGTCTGTAAGGAGATTGTACGTTCTCCTGTGGCTTGTGAGCTTCCTCTGGGTGCTCGAGTTTCCTCCCACATTCCAAAGGCCTACGGGTTAGGGTTAGTGAGTTGTGGGCATGCTGTGTTTGCACCAGAAACGTAGTAACACTTGCAGGCTGTCCCCAGCATGTCCTCGGTCTGTGTTGGTCATTGACGCAACTGTTATCTGTATATTTCACTGTATGTTTTGATGTACGTGTAACAAATAAAGTTAATTCTAAAAATCTTAAGCTATTCGTCGAAGAAAGCTCTCTATTACTGCTGATGAGTCTCAACCTGTTTCCCAGTGGAATCATAGTAAGTTCTGACCCTGTTACCCAGATTTTGCCCTCTCTTCCCAAACATCCAAACCAGTGGAAGTAGTTACATACATTCCATCGATAATATGGATGGATATCTTGAAGCTTTAGATCATGACACTCCATCTACACCTTCCACTGGAGGTCCATACCAAGCTACATTCAAGGGCAATGACTACCATTCAAGAAAAATTCTTATTTTTAAAAAATTTTATTTAGATATACAACACAGTAAGAAGCTGTTCCATCCCTTCGGCCCATGCTGCCCAATTATGCCAATGTTTGTTCATGTTACTAATTAATCTCCTAACTCGTATGTCTTTGGGAGGAAACGGGAGCACCTAGAGGAATCCCATGCAGTCACAGGGAGAATGTACAAACTCCTTACAGACAGCGTCAGAATTGAATCTGGGTTGCTGGTGCTGAAATAGTCTTTAGCTATACACTACACTTTGCACAGGATTGGGAAAAAGCTGCGGAGGGTTGTAAACTCAGCCAGCTTCATCATGGACACTAGCCTCACCAGCATCAAGGACACCTTCAAAAGGTGATGCCTCAAAAACTCTGCATCCACCTTCAAGGACCCCCATCACCCAGGACAAGCCCTCTTCTCATTGTTACCATCAGAGAGGAGGTACAGGAGCTTGAAGACACACACTCAATGTTTTAGGACAATAAACATATACAAATTTCATGATATATGTCAGTGATATTAAACCTGATTCTGCATGTTCCAAATCATTTAATTTCCCTACATGAAGTCACATGCAATTCTGGTTTACCTCTGCTTATCTCTGCTAACATCTCCCTTGATTGAGGTCAACTCTGCTTAACTCTGTTCCGATGGAAGTGGGGACAATGAACTGAGGTCAGATAGGAGGGTGGTGAAAGAGAATAAACAATGCTGTTTGAAAATTAAAAGCCTTAAGACCAAAAATTCTCTGTGGCAGAGAGAATGAAGCAGCATTGAAGAGAAAGATTAACGTACATTCTTGATTTTTTTTCCAGGCAGCTTGGGAGAACCCGATTGAAAAGAACTGCAAGGTTTTCGGTGAGTCAGAACAGAAGGCATTTCTCTAATTCTTTTCCTATTTCTTCTGGTCTGATGGATGGTTTGAGTTGTAAGGAGAGACTGGATAGGTTGGGACTTTTTCCCCTGAGGTAATGGAGGTTGAGGGGTGACAAATACATGAGCGGAGTACATAAGGTGGATGGTCACAGTCCTTTCCTCAGGTTGGTGGGGTGGGGTGTGGGGTTAGTGGATCTATGGGATGAACTGCTAGAGGAAGTGGTAGAGGTTGGTACAATTATTAAATTTAAAAGACATTTTGTGATGCTTCTCTGCTCCTATATCTTATGGTCTTATGATTAGGAAAGGTTTAATGGGATGTGGGCCAAACACAGGCACATGGGACTAGCTCAGGTAGACAACTTGATCAGTATTGCCATGTTGGGCTGAAGGGCCTGTTTTTGTGCTGCATAAGTCTGTGACTCTAAATCCTCCCTTAAATCTCCTTCCAAAGAAAATGACCACATTGTCCTCACACCTACAAGTGTTGTTGTGTACAGTCATGCCTATATTGATATGTTTGTTCCAGATGAGCTCCCTGAAGAATCTGACACAAGTATTGAAAGTCAGAAGTCGGCTCCCAAGACTGAAAAGACAAACTCGGTAAAATCTTCCTCTTTGTTCTCCCCTTTTCCCCCTTTTCCACCCTTATCAATGTTAAAGTTGGGAAAATTTGCCATATTTTATATGGCTAACACGAGAGGGCAGTTTTAGGGTGCTTGGAAGTAGGTACAGAGGAGATGTCAGGGGTAAGTTTTTTACTCAGGAGAGTGGTGAGTGCGTGGAATGGGCTGCCGGTGAAGGTGGTTGAGGCAGATATGATAGGTCTATTAACATTCTCCTGGATAGGTACATGGAGCTTATAAAAATAGAGGGTTATAGGTAACATGATGTAATTTCTAAAGTAAGTACATGTTCAGCACAGCATTGTGGGCTGAAGGGCCTGTATTGTGTTGTAGGTTTTCTACGTTTTCTATGTTCTATGTTTATTTTATTTAAAGGTACAGCGTGGTAACAGACTCTTTCGGCCCAGTGAGCCTGTGCCACCCAATTACTACCATGTGACCAATTAAGACCATAAGATATAGGAGCAGAATTAGGCCATTTGGCCCATTGAATCTGCTCCACCATTTCATCTGATTCAATTTTCCTCTCAGCCCCAATCTCCTGCCTTCTCCCCATATCCCTTCATGCCCTGATCAATCAAGAATCTATCAGCCTCTGCCTTAAATATGCATACAGACTTGGCCTCCACAGCTGCCTGTGGCAAAGAATTCCATAAATTCACCAGTCTGAGGGTAAAGAAATTCCTCCTCATCTCCGTTCTAAAATAACACCCCACTATTCTGAGTTACAGTAACAGTGATTGTAAGTTTAAAAACTCATTGTCTCACTGATGTTTGGGCAAAACCCTTTGCTGCTCTAGTCCACAACAATGTGGCTGAGACTTAACTTTGAAAAGGCTCTCAAACCATCCATTAAAGGTTATGAAATGCTGACTGCACGCCTGTGAATTTCTTTTTTAAAAAAAAAGCAGAGGCATTCATCTTTCAGGACAAGTGGATGTTGAAAGCTGAAAGTCAAAAACTTCCAGTGCTGGAAATTGGAAATAAAATCTCAGCAGCTTAGACAGTTCCTGTGGAAGGAGAAATGAGGTGAACTTTGCAGTTCAAATATTCTTCCCTTTTTAACCCTTTAGGGGTTGCAATCTAAATCATCTTTTATAAAGCAAATCTGGATTTAGATCCAGGAATGTGTGGCAACACTTGCAGGCTGCCCCAGCACATCCACGGGTGTTTTGATTGTTACTGTATGTTTTGATGTACATGTGATAAATAAACTTGAATCTTGATTCTTCAATTGAAATGAAAGACAATGCAGACTCCGAGCAAAAGAAAAGAAATCTAAGATTAAAGATTAAATTAGCTTTGTTTTTCACATGTACATGGAAACATACAGTGAAATGTACCGTTTGAGCCAATGACCAACACAGTCTGAGGATGTGCTGGGGGCAGCCCGCAAGTTTCACTACGCTTCTAGCGCCAACATAGCATGGCCACAACTTACTAATCCTACCCTGTGCGTCTTTAGGATGTGAGAGCAAACCAGAGCACCCTCGGAAAGCCATACGGTCATACAGAGATCATACAAACTCCTTACAGACAGTAGCAGGCATTGAATCCTGATTGGTGGTGCTGTAAAGCATCATGTTAACAGACTGATATCAGGAAGTTTTGTACAATGAACAAGGAGCACATGAGATGTGCTGTGAACACTAAGCTTGGGGATATCCGTTTCAAATTATATAGTTGTAATAGAAGGGGAATTTAGGGTCATTAAAGGTGAACAAAATACCCTTCTGTCCTTATCTGCAGAAATGCTGTGACCTCATTGTAAAAAATATATCAAATAAGTGCTCAACATTCTTTTCATGTTTTTTTGTTTAGTGTGAAGATGTTCGTCCAGATTCTAATGAACAGTAAGTAGAAGTTGAAAACCTCCAATGTGTTAATGAATTATAACCGGATTCCTTCCACCCTTCCACAGTTCACCAGCTCTCCTGCCCACAAGAGCTGGTCTAGCAGATTCCCAGTGCTCGTAACCATGAATCCTGGGTTACTCTCAGTTGCCTGACCTAGTATTTATCTCTCTGTGACCTTCTTTCCTGACTTTAAGAACCCTTATCACTGGACATGCTCTCTTATTACTGACATCAGTGAGGAGGTACAGGAGCCTGAAGGCACACACTCAACATTTTAGGAACAGCTTCTTTCCCTCCGCCATCAGATTTCTGAATGGCCCATGAACGCTACCTCATTTTATTGTTTTCTTTTTCCACTACTTATTTATTTTTATACACATTATAATTTAGAGTAATTTTTGTGTATTACACTGACTGCTGCCACAAAACAACACTTTTCATGTCATATCAGTGATAATAAACCTGATTGTGATTCAATATTTGCAGTTTTTAGAGAGTCACATTCTCTACGGTTGGCAGCATTTGGACCTCTTGTTATTTTGGTAAATTCTCTGTTATTGTCACAAGTACAGGGAAAAACTTTGTTTTGCATGCCATCCATACAGATCAATTCAGTACAGAAGTACACTGAGGTAGAACAAGGGAATACAATAACAGAATGCGGAATAAAATGTTGCAGTAACAAAGAAAGGGTATTGCAGGAAGGTAATAAGATGCAAGGTTGTGATGAAGTAGATTGCGAGGTCAAATGTCCATCTTGTGCTACAAGGGGTCCAGTGAATAGTCTTTATAACAGTGGGATAGAAACTGTCCTTGAGCCTGGTGGGACGTGCTTTCAGGTTTTTGAATCTTTTGCCTGATGGGAGTGGGAAGAAGAGAGAATGGCTGGGGTCTGTGTTGGCTGTTTTAACAAGGCAACAGGAAGTGAAGACATTCGGCGGAGGGGAGGCTGATTGCTGTGATGCGCTGAGCTCTGCTCACATCTTGTTTCAGTATCTTATGATCCTAGGTATTTTAGCTGGCAGATTGGGAGAGCTTTAAATTTAAAGATTAATTTTATTTGTCATACGTATATCAAAATATCAAAACATACAGTGAAATGAATTCACACGAGGAATTCTGCAGATGCTGGAAATTCAAGCAACACACATCAAAGTTGCTGGTGAACGCAGCAGGCTAGGCAGCATCTCTAGGAAGAGGTACAGTCGACGTTTTGGGCCGAGACCCTTCGTCAGGACTAACTGAGAGAAGAGCTAGTAAGAGATTTGAAAGTGGGAGGGGGAGATCCGAAATGATAGGAGAAGACAGGAGGGGGAGGGATGGAGCCAAGAGCTGGACAGGTGATTGGCAAAAGGGATATGAGAGGATCATGGGACAGGAGGCCCAGGGAGAAGGAAAAGGGGGAGGGGAGCACCAGAGGATGGGCAAGGAGTATAGTGAGAGGGACAGAGGGAGAAAAAGGATAGAGAGAGAGAAAAAAAATTAATAATAAGTTGTTTGTGTCAACAGCCGACACAGTCTGAAGATGTTCTGGGGGCAGTCCACAATTGTCACCACGCTTCCTAGCGTGCCCACAACTCACTAACCCTAATCAGTATGCCTTTGGAATGTGGGAAGAAACCGGAGCACCCAGAGGAATTCCATACACGCTTGGGGAGAATGTACAGAATCCTTACAGACAATAGTGGGAATTGGACCCAGGTCACTGGTGCTGTAAAGCATTATGCTAGTCACTACGTTACCATGCTGCCCTTACTTTGTGCTCGCTTTTGTAGAGGCCCTGAATTAGCAGCAGCTCCACTGTTGTGTGAACTCTGTATTTACCTGGCACATCCCCTGAGTTATTTACCAACTGATCAAACCAGGAAATATGGAATAAAATGTGACTGTCTAGAAATTTAGTTGGTCATCAAATCCTCTTGAGTAACACACACGAAATGCTGGAGGAAATCAGCAGGTTGGGTAGCATCTCTGGAGAGAAATAAACAGTCAACATATCTGGCTGAGACCCCTCATCTGTAAATGTAGAAAACACTCAGCAGGCCAGGCAGCATCTATGTAAGGGAATAAAGAGTCGATGTTTCATCAGTCCTGATGAAAGGTCTTTGCCCAAAATGTCAACTGTTTATTCCCGTCTGTAGATGTTGTCTCACTTGCTGAGTTTCTCCAACAGTTTGTGTGGATTGGGCACACTGTCTGTTGGAGCCTCTTCATCTAGTCTTGTCTTGGACATGAAGTACTGTGCCACAGGAACCTGGCTGTAAATTGGTACCAATTGATAAGATGAAGGAGGAAAGGTTGCTGAAGCAAATAAAACAGTTAAAGTAACTTACTAACCCTCACATATCTCCATACTTTAGATATGAAGAAGAAAATAGTTCCAGGAAAATATCAGAACCAAAAAGTGCAGGTAAGTAGATCCAAAGCCTATCTCTATCCATCGCATAAACATTAAAGATTCTGCAGATGTTGGAAATCCAGGGTAACACACACACAAAGTGCTAGAGGAACTCGGCAGGTCAAGCAGTACTATTTAGGGGAGTAAAGAGTCAACATTTTCCCTGACTTGCTGAGTTCCTCCAGTATTTTGTTTGTGTGTTTCTCTATCCGTCTGTTTAAGCTCCATAGCTCTAAGCATCAAATTAGCGCCATTAAAATAGAAGGAAGTGTTGGTTGCTTTGAGTGTGCAGAATGATAAAACCCATACCAGGTATTTCAGACTCTTCGTTCTTCACATCCTGGGGCCTGCAGATGGAATCCTACAGCTCAATGAGGCCATTCAGCCACAAATTGCCTATCTGGCCCTATGAAAGACTGTCCACTGCCCTGTCCTTTCTTTGTAAAGTTTTCTTTTATATCTATAGATCAAATGCACTTTTGTACGTTTCCAGTTAATTTGATTCCATTCATCACTGGTTTCATCAGAACACTGAGTAAAGATGCATTTTCCCCATCAAAGGTTTCATTTAATGTCAGGGATATACATCCTGAAATTCCTTTTCTTTGCAAACATCTACGAAAACAGAGGAGTGCCCGAAAGAATGAATGACAGTTAAATGTTAGAAACCCAAAGTGCCCCCCCCACCCATGTGTAAGCAGCAGCAAAGCAATGATCTCCCCTCCCCACCCCACCAGCAAAAAAAAGCATCGGCGCCCCCCACGGAGCACTCAAGCGTGCAGCAAAAGCATCAATAAAGACACAGACTTGCAATACCCCAAAGACTACTTGTTCACCCGGTAATTCGACATACCACAGGCTCGCTCTCTCCCTAATAAAACTCCTTTGGTTTTTACGACTGCCATCGAAAATGTGCTTTTATTGCCCCTTTGCCGGTGGGAAATGCACGTGGAAAGGATACTTCCAATAGTGGGTGAGTCCAGGACCGGGGGCACAGCCTCAGGATAGAAGGTCGTCCCTTTAGAGCAGAGCTGTGGAGGAATTTCTTCAGCCAGAGGGTGGGGAATCTGTGGAATCAATTGCCACAGACAGCTGTGGAGGCCAAGTCACTGAGTACATTTAAAGCAGAGGTTGGTAGATTCTTGATTAGTCAGGGTGTGAAAGGTTACAGGGAGGCGGCAGGAGAATGGGGTTGAGAGGGATAATAAATCAGCCATTATGGAATGGTGGAACAGACCTGATGAGCTGAATAAGACCATAGGACATAGGAGCAGAATTAGGCCATTTAGCCCACTGACTCTGCTCCACCTTTCCATCATGGCTGATTTATTTTCCCTCTCAACTCCTGCCTTTCCCCATAACCTTTGATGCCCTTACTTTGATTAATTTTCTCACAGAGACTTGCCTCAGTAGTGTGTGAAGTGTGAGGGTGAAATCCACCTCCCCTGTGTTCTTTATCTATGATTGTTCCACTAATTCTTGGATTGTGAATTACTGCTGGGATATCTAGACTACAAATTGGTTCAAAGCTGTAAGTGGGCACATTGACTGATGTAGGGGACGATGCATGTACAACCTGCTCCTATGTCTTATGATCTTCAAAACCTTAAGAGATCTGCACACAAAATTAATTTTATGTTTCTACTTTGTAGCTAAAGAGCAGCACATTGAAACACAAGAAACCTTGACAAAATTAATGCAGTTAAGAGATTGGCATTATTTTTCAAGTTGAATTTTAATTGTCATTCAACCATACACATGAATACAGCCAAACGAAGCAGCCAAGGTGTAAAACACAATACCAACAGTCTCTCACAGTAGTACATATAGTAGCAGAAAAACATACAGTCACAAAAAATATATAGCCCAAGTACCTGAGTGGCATGGCCTGTCGATTTGTGGTGCATGGGATGTTGTCCTGGAGCCACGTTGTCTTCCACCAAGTGAAAACTGGAGGACACCACTGATGGGAAGGCCTAGCCCCCAACTCAGTACAGATTCCAGCGTGCCCGCAGAGGCCTCTGCTCTCTCCCAAAAATCCAAGGTACTGTAAGTCTCCAGACGTGTCTGTGTGTGCGTGTCTCTGCCTGGGTCTGCGTGCTTGTGTCTGTAATAAAGTTAATCTCACAATTGTAATGGGGGACTTTAATATGCAAAAGACTTGGGAAAATCAGGTTCGTGTCGGATTGCAAGAGAGGGAATTTGTTAAATACCAACGAGATGGCTTTTTAGAGCAGCTTGTGCTTGAGCCTACTTGAGGAAAAGCTATCTTGGATTGAGTGTTGTGTAATAACCCAGATTTTATCAGTCAGTTTATCATAAAGGAACCCTTCGGAGGCAGTGATCATAATATGATTGAATTCATACTGCCATTTGAGAGGGAGAATGGCTGACAAGCAGGAGGCAACGAGTGGGAATAAAGGGGCCTTTTCTGGTTGGTTGCCAGTGACTAGTGGTGTTCCACAGTAATCAATATTGGGATGGCTACTTTTCACATTGTTTGTGAATGATTTACATAATGGAATTGATGGCTTTGTGGAAAAGTTTGTGGATGATATGAAGATAGGTGGAGGGGTAGGTAGTGCTGAGGAAGCAACGTGATTGCAGTAGGACTTAGACAAATTGGAAGAATTGGCAAAAAAGTGTGGCAGATGGAATACAGTGTTGGGAAATTGAATTGACTCTATTACTTACATCCTTCACATACACGAGTAAAAATCTTTACGTTACATCCCCGTTCAAATGTGCAATTTATGGTAATTTATAATAAATAGTATGTAGAACTGGACAGTCAATATAATATAGAAATACAGTTGCGTCAGCATGAATTAATCAGTCTGATGGCCTGGTGGAAGAAGCTGTCCCAGAGCCTGTTGGTCCTGGCTTTAATGATGCGGTACCGTTTCCCGGATGGTGGCAGCTGGAATAGATTGTGGTTGAGGTGACTTGTGTCTCCAATGATTCTTCGGGCCCTTTTTACACACCTGTCTTTGTAAATGTCCTGAATCACGGGAAGTTCACATCTACAGATGTGCTGGGCTGTCCGCACCACTCTCTGCAGAGTCCTGTGATTAAGAGAAGTAGAGTTCCCATACCAGGCAGTGATGTAGTCAGTCAGGATGCTCTCAATTGTGCCCCTGTAGAAAGTTCTTAGGATTTGAGGGCCTATACTCAACTTCCTCCTCTACCTGAGGTGAAAGAGACACTGTTGTGCTTTTTCAGCACACAGCTGGTGTGTACAGACCACGTGAGGTCCTCGGTGATGTTTATGCTGAGGAACTTGAAGCTGTTCACCCTCTCAACCCCAGATCCATTGATGTCAATAAGGGTTAGCCATCTCCATCCCTCCTGTAATCCACAACCAGCTCCTTTGTTTTTGTGACATTGAGGGAGAAGTTGTTTTCTTGACACCACTGTGTCAGGGTGATGACTTCCTCTCTGTAGGCTGCCTTATTATTATTTGAGATTAGGCCAATCAATGTAGTGTTGTCAGCAAATTTAATTAGCAGATTAGAGCTGTGGGTGGCGACACAGAGAGTGAAAGAAGGGGCTTAGTACACAGCCCTGAGGGGCACCTGTGTTGAGAGTCAGAGGGATGGGGGTGAGGGAGCCCTCTCTTGCCACCTGCCAGCGCTCTGACAGGAAGTCCAGGATCCAGCTGCACAAGGCAGGGTCAAGGCTGAGGTCTCTGAGCTTCCTGTTGAGCCTGGATGGAATTATGGTGTTGAATGCTGAACTGTAGTCCAAGAACAGCATTCTTATATAAGCATCCCTCTTCTCCAGATGTGTAGGGACAGTGCTTACAGCTATGGCTATTGTATCATCTGTTGATCAGCTATGTCGGTAAGTGAATTGTAGGGGATCCAGTTTGGATGGTGGCATGCTGCAGGTGTAGTTCTTGACCAGCCTCGCAAAGCAAAGCATTATTGAGGTGAGCGTGACAGGAGGGGTAACCTCATTGAAACCTATCGAATGGCGAAAGTCCTAGACAGGGTGAATGTGGTGAGGATGTTTCCTATTGTGAGTCGAGGACCAGAGGGCTCAGCGTCAGAATAGAGGGACATCTGTTTAGAACAAGATGAGGAGGAATTTCTTCAGCCAGAGAATCTGTGGAATTAGTGGTGAATCAGTGGAATTCTTGTCCACAGGCAGCTGTGGAGGCGAAATCTTTATATGTGAGTTGTTCAGACATGTTACCTTGGTCTTTTTAGGTACAAGAACAATGGTGGATGTTTGAAGAAGGAGGGCACTCTACACTGGGAGAGGGGGAGATGAAAGATGTCTGTAAACACACCTGCCAGTTGTGCTGCGCACATCCTGAGTACTCGCCCTGGGATGCCGTCCGGTCTTGCGTTAGGGTTAGGGTTTCCACTCGTTGGACACACCTGTGTACTTCGGCCTCGGAGATGACCAAGCTGCAGGTCACATCAGCGGCTCTCCTCAGGAGCTTAGTGATGGCGACATCGAACCGAGCGTAAAAAAGATTTGGTTTATCTGGGAGAGAGGAATTGATGTTGGAAACACCACTGCGTTTAGCTTTGAAGTCTGTGATGGTGTGCAGACCTTGCCGTAAGCTGCGTGTGTTGTTGGTGGAGAGTTCTGTCTGGATCTTATCCCTATATTGTTGTTTCGCTGCCTTGATGACTTTGCACAGATTGTAGCTGCATTTCTTGAGTTCCTGGTGGTCACCGGCAATGTAAGCTCTGCTTGTATTGAGCTGTTCATCCAGAGTTTCTGGTTTGGAGAGACCCTGACTGCTTTCTGGGGGACAACATCCTCGATGCACTTCCAGATGAAACTCGTGACCCCATCTGTGAACTCAGCGACATCCTCATCATGGAAGACAGTCCAGTAACATGGAGGCTGATTAGTCAGACCAACAGTGGACTGTTTTAACTATGGCTGCCAGTTGTTTCAGCTTCTGCCTGTACTTTGGCACCAGAAAAATGGAGGAGTGATCTGATTTTCCAAATTGGGGGGGGGGGGGTGGAGGAGCGCTTTGTAAGCATTGCAGAAGGGAGAGTAGCAGTAGTTCAGTGTGCTATCTCCCAGTGTGCTCACCTGGATATGTTGACAAAACTTCAAAGAGACTTTAGACAGCGATGCTCAATTAAAGTCACTGGTGATGATGAAGGCAGCCTCTGGGTGTGCTGTCTCTAGGGTGCTGATGGTCATATATGATATGTATGATGGTGCATTTTGGTAAAAGGAACAATAGGGCGGACTATTGTCTAAATGGGGAAAAAATTCATACATCAGAGGTGCAAGACTCCCAGAAGGTAAATTTACAGGTTGAGTCTGTGGTACAGGTGGCAAATGCAATGTTGGCGTTTATTTCAAGGGGAATAGAATATAAAAACAAGGAGATAAAGCAAGGCCTTATAAAACACTAGTCAGGCTGCACTTGAAGTATTGTCAACAGCTTTGGGCCCATATCTCAGAAAGGATGTGTTGTCATTGGAGAGAGTCCAGAGGAGGTTCATGAGGATGATTCCAGGAATGAAGGGGTTAACTTATGAGGAGCATTTGGTAGCCTTGGGCCTGTACTCACCAGAATTTGGAAGAATGCGTGGGGATCTCATTGAAACCTACTGAATGTTGAAAGGACTAGATAGGGTGGATGTGGAGAGGTTGTTTCCTGTGGTGGGGATATCCAGAACTAGAGGGCACAGCCTCAAAATTGAGGGGCGACCTTTTCAAACAGAATCGTGTGTTTGATTGTGTGGATAGTCAGAGGCTTTTTCCTCGGGCTGAACCGGCTAACGCGAGGGGGAGTAGTTTTAAGGTGCTTGGAAGTAGGTACAGAGAAGATGTCAGGGGTAGTTTTTTACGCAGAGAATGGTGAGTGTGTAATGGGCTGTCGGTGACAGTGGTGGAGGCGGATATGATCGGGTCTTTTAAGAGAATCCTGGATAGGTACATGGAGCTCAGAAAAATAGAGGGCTATGGGTAACCTGAGGTAATTTCTAAAGTAAGTACATATTCAGCACAGCATTGTGAGCCGAAGGGCCTGTATTATGCTGTAGGTTTTCTATGTTTCTAGAAGTAAGGAGGAATTTTTTTTAAGCCAAAGAGTGGTGAATCTGTGGAATGCTCTGCCACAGACTGCGGTGGAGGCCAAGTCTGTGGGTATACTTAAAGCGAAAGTTGACAGATTCCTGATTGGTCGGGGTTTCTAGGGATATGGTGAGAGGGCAGGTGAATGGGGTTGAATGGTTTCTGGGATCAGATATGAAGAAGTAGCGGAGGAGACTCGATGGACTGAATGGCCTAATTCTGCTCCTATGTCTTATAGTCCGTGCCTGACTGTCCATTGTGTGCATGCAAGGCATCAAAGTTTCTCTTAGCTAACATTTATTTTCTTTGGTTGCTTACAGATAAGATCGTCTTTGACCCTTCCAAGTGTCGTCTGTGGCGAGCAGTGCATTCGGAGCAGGAGCTGATCACTCACGGTGTGGAGGATATCTCGTTCCTGCTCTATCGCTTGAAGCTGAAGAAATTTCTCTCTGAAATTGACCAGGAAGAGGTGGAGAAGCAGAGCACTGGGCCATTGAAGCTTGATGCCCTGCTTCGAATCGTGCTGAAAAAGAACTCCAACCTGGAGATTCGCAAGTTCACATCTGTGCTAGTGGCTATCGACGGACTGAAGCCGGAACTTTCCAAATGGGTCCAGAATCTGGAGGAAATGGGTACGTTGGAATTCTGCCTGCAGACTTCATGGGATGACATTTACAAATCATCTGTCCTTCCAACTTGTTTTGTAATGTTTCTCAGTTTCACACAGAGGATTACAGAACATTAAACTGAGGAGTATACACAAATACACATCTGCATTCACTCCTGGTGAAGTTGCATCACCTTTGTTCAGATGAATTTGCATCAGAGGGCAGGGTTGTATAGTGGTTAGCGTAATGCTATTACAGCGTCAGTAACACTGGGCTCATTTCCCGCTGTTGTCAAAAAGCAGTTCATACTTCTCTCCCTTGAGTATGTGAGTTTCCTCTGGGTGCTCTGGTTTCCTCCCACGTTCCAAAGACATATGGGTTCATAGGCTAATTGGTCATGTGTGTAATTGGTTGGTGTGGGCTCTTTGGGCTAGAAGGGCCTGTTGCTGTGCTGTATCTCTAAATACAATAAAAAAAACCGTTTCCATCCCAGCAGCAACTTGCAGATACATCTAATGATGATTGAAGTGCAGGCTTGGAGAAACTCCACATTGATCCAAGGAGCAGTGCTTTCCAGAGGTGGTGAATGATGTACAATTCCTGAAGGATGTAAGGGTTTGGTTCCATTAACAATCCCTGAAAGTGGTTGGCATGCTCCAAGATGAAAGATGTCTTAAAGAGATCAGTAAGATTGAAAGAGTGCAGTCCAGGGCAGTCGGCACATTTTGCTCACCATGGGATTGAGGCGAGGGAGACATGGGATTGTGGCCTAGGAGAGAGAGTTTAATAAAAAGAAGTGAGCAGAGGCATTCGGCACATTTTGTGTGATACTGTCCCGAGGAGACATTGGATTGCACGTTATTAGGCACTTGGCAAGGAACAATAATAAAGAGTTAGGTTTAAGCAGAGTGGCTGTTGTGTGAGTGGGCTAGTGTTGGTGTGGAGAGTTGAGGCTTTGGTTCATCGAGGTCTTAGCGAGGAGAGGCTAGGCCATAGGTAGGTTTTTTTCTTTATTTCTTATTGCACATTTAGAGCAGTTGAGATGCCAGACAGGATGCTGGAAGCTCCTCTCGTAGGATATGGGAAGGCAGGGAGACCTCAAGTGTTTCTGATGACGATACCTGCAAGAAGTGCACCCAGCTGCAGCTTCTAACAGACCGCGTTAAGGAGTTGGAGCTGGAACAGGAACAGGATGAATTCCAGATCATTCAGGAGACTGAGGGTTTGATAGACAGGACATACAGGGACTAGGTGCAGGACACAGGTAACTGGGTGACTGTTCGGAGGGGGAAAGGGTATAGGCAGCCAGTGCAGAACTACCACTATGGCCATACCCCTCAACAACAGCTACATCACTTTGGATACTGTTAAGGGGAATGACATAGCAGAGGAAAGTCACAGCAGTTAGGTCTCAGGCACTGAGCCTGGCTCCGCAGCTCATAGGAAAGGAGGTGGGGAGAAGAGACGAGCTGTAGTAATAGGGGATTCATTGGTTAGGGGTACAGAAAGGATGTTCTGTGAACAAGAACGAGATACCTGAATGGCTGTTGCCTCCTGGGTGCCAGGGTCCAGGACATCTCAGATCAAGACCTCAACATTCTTAAGTGGGAGGGTGAACAGCCAGAGGTCGTGGTCCATGTAGATACTATTGACATGGGTGGAAAGAGTGACTAGTTTCAGTGAAGTAAGTTCAGGGAGTTAGGTGCTAAGTTAAAGGGCAGGGCCTCCAGGGTTGTGATTCAGATCTGCAACACATGCCACGTGCTAGTGAGGTCAGAAATAAGATCATACAGTTGAACACATAGCAATGGAGTTGGTTTTAGGAGGGTGGGTTTCAGATTTTTGGATCATTGGATAGGTTTCAATGAGATTCACAAAACAAGGTCCCCTTAGATCTCATGCCTTCTTACTTTCTCAGTAAGCCTTGCATGGGGTACCTTATCAAATGCCTTGCAGAAATCCATAAACACTACATCTACTGCTCTACCTTCATCAATGTGTTTAGTCACATCCTCAAAAAATTCAATCAGGCTCATAAGGCACGACCTGCGCTTGACAAAGCCATGCTGACTATTCCTAATCATATTATACCTCTCGAAATGTTCATAAATCCTGCCTCTCAGGATCTTCTCCATCAACTTACCAACCACTGAAGTAAGACTCACTGGTCCATAATTTCCTGGGCTATCTCTACTCCCTTTCCTGAATAAGGGAACAACATCCGCAACCCTCCAATCCTTCGGAATCTCTCCCGTCCACATTGATGATGCAAAGATCATCACCAGAGGCTCAGCAATCTCCTCCCTCGCTTCCCACAGTAGCCTGGGGTACATCTCATCCGGTCCCGGTGACTTAGCCAACTTGATGCTTTCCAAAATCTCCAGCACATCCTCTTCCTTAATATCTATGCTCAAGCTTTTCAGTCCGCTGTCAGTCATCCCTACAATCACCAAGATCCTTTTCAGTAGTGAATACTGAAGCAAAGTATTCATTAAATACCTCTGCTATCTCCTCCGGTTCCATACGCACTTTTCCTCTGTCACACTTGATTGGTTTTATTCTCTCACGTGTTTTCCTCTCACGTCTTATCCTCTTGCTCTTCACAGACTTGTAGAATGCCTTGGAGTTTTCCTTAAGCCTGCTCACTAAGGCTTTCTCATGACCCCATCTGGCTCTCCTAAATTCATTCTTAAACTCCTTCCTGCTAGCCTTATAATCTTCTAGATTTTGTCATTGCCTAGTTTTTTGAACCTTTCGTAAGCTTTTCTTCTTGACTAGATTTTAAACAACCTTTGTCCACCATGGTTCCTGTACCCTTCCATCCTTTCCGTCTCATTAGAACATACCTGTGCAGAACGTCACGCAAATATCCCCTGATTTGCCACATTTCTGCTGTACATTTCCCTGAGAACATTTGTTCCCAATTTATGCTTCATATTTCCCCTTACTCCAATTAAACGCTTTCCTAACTTGTCTGTTCCTATTCCTCCCCAATGCTATCGTAAAGGAGATAGAAATGTGATCACTATCTCCAAAATGCTCTCCTACAGGAGAGACCTGACTCCTGACCAGGTTCATTTCCCAATACCAGATCAAGTACAGCCTCTCCTCTTGTAGGCTGATCTACATATTGTGTCAGGAAACCTTCCTGAACACACCTAACAAACTTCACCCCATCTAAACCACTTGCTTTAAGGAGATGCTAATCAATATTTGGAAAATTAAAATCTTCCACCATGGCAACCCTGTTATTATTACACCTTTCCAGAATCTGTCTCCCTATTTGCTCCCTGATGTCGCTGTTACTATTGGGTGGCCTATAAAAAACACCCAGTAGAATTATTGATCCCTTCCTGTTTCTAACTTCCACCCACAGACTCCGTAGACAACCCCTCCATGTCTTCCTCCTTTTCTGCAGCCGTGACACTATCCCTGATCAACAGTGCCATGCCCCCATCTCTTTTGCCTCCCTCCCTGTCCTTTCTGAAACGTCTGAAGCCTGGCACTCTAGGTAACCATTCCTGCCCCTAAGCCATCCAAGTCTCTGTAATGGCCACAACATCATAGCTCCAAGTACTGATCCACGCTCTAAGCTCATCCGCTTTGTTCATGGTGCTTCTTGCATTAAAATAGACACATCTCAAACCATCAGTCTGAGCATATCCCTTCTCTATCACCTGCCTATCCTCTCTCTTGAACTGCCTCCAAGCTTTCTCTATTTGTGTATAAGATGATGAGAGACATTGTGTGGATAGTCAGAGGCTTTTTCCCAGGGCTGAAATGGCTGCCACAAGAGGACACAGGTTTAAGGTGCTGGGGAGCCGGTACAGAGGAGATGTCAGGGGTAATTTTTTTACTCAGAGAGTGGTGAGTGCATGGAATGGGCTGCCAGCAACGGTGGTGGAGGTGGATACGATCGGGTCTTTAAAGAGACATTTAGATAGGTACATGGAGCTAAGAAAAATAGAGGGCTATGGGTAAGCCTGGTAATTTCTAAGGTAGGGACATGTTCGGCTCATCTTTGTGGGCCAAAGAGCCTGTATTGTGCTGTAGGTTTTCTATGTTTCTATGTGAGCCAACCTCCCCTTCCTCCATCTCTTCAGTTTGGTTCCCACCTCCCAATAGCCTTAGCAAGCCTGGAATTTAGAAGAATGGGGATGATCTCATTGAAACCTATCGAATGGCGAAAGTCCTAGACAGAGTGAATGTGGTGAGGATGTTTCCTATTGTGAGTCTAGGACCAGAGGGCTCAGCGTCAGAATAGAGGGACATCTGTTTAGAACAAGATGAGGAGGAATTTCTTCAGCCAGAGAATCTGTGGAATTAGTGGTGAATCAGTGGAATTCTTGTCCACAGGCAGCTGTGGAGGTTGAATCTTTATGTGTATTTAAGGCAGAGGTTGATAGATTCTTGATTGGTCAGGACATGAAGGGATACGGGGAGAAGGCAGGAGAATCTGTGGTGAACCTGTGGAATTCTTTGCCGCAGACAACTGCAGGCCAAGTCATTGGGTACTTTTAAAGTGAATGCTTATTGGTTCTTGATTCGTAAGGGTATCAAAGGTTATGGGTAGAAGGCAGGAGAATGGGGTTGAAGAGTGATAATAAATTAGTCATGATGGAATGGTAGAACAGACTTGATGGGGTGAATGGCCTCATTCTGCTCTTGTGTCTTATGGTTGTATGATTCAACCTTCAGTACGGATTAAGGTTCATATTTTGCCTTGCAGAACCCTGGGCAATTGAGAGTTAATCCTGCAATTGTGTGAGGAATGTACTGTAGGTCAATTCCTTATTGATGGAAGGACAGGGCAAAAGTGAACTGAATGTTTAGTAAGCCTATCAGAACGATCAGTAAAGTGAGAGGGAAAGTTGATGGGATGTTTAAGACGTTAACTCCTGTATTTTAGACTAGAACTTTCTAGGGAAGCATGACTGACAGAGCTGCTAACTCACAGCTGCCGTGACCCGTCTGTGTGGATCTTGCACGTTCTCCCTCTGACCATGTGGCTTTTTCCCGAGTGCTTCTGATCCCTCGCACATCATCAAAGTGGTCAATGTAAAATGGCTTGTGGAAACAGGTCAATGTAAGTTGCCCCCAGCATGTGGACAAGAGGTAACGTTCAATGGGAATTGATAAGAATATGCAGTGAATAAGACAGGTTAGCGTAGGATTGACATAAATAGATGTTTGATGGTTGGCGTGGATGTGGTTCACACAAGAGCCTGTTTACACGCTGTACCTCTTCTCATTGCTACCATCAGGGAGGAGGTACAGGGGCCTGAAGATGCACACTAAATGATTCAGGAACAGCTTCTTCCCCTCCACCATCAGATTTCTTTTTTTTTTAATTTTATTTTTATTTGGATAAGGAATTCACAAATATCATGTACTTTTTTCACACATATAACCTTTTCCATTTTTTTATATGTATAAAACTACAATTATTTATACATTCTTAAGTACACATTGAGATGATATAAAAGGAAAATAAACATTTAAATAGATAATTATGTACTGTGGTAAATCTAACCTATCAGGCTAAGTAATGGAATTAGTTGTTAAGAAAAATGGTAATAATAGTTTCCATATAACCCTTCTGGACCATTTCCACTGGTCCAAAATGTTGTATATAAGCCTATGTATCAACCATTGTAGGTGTTTATATCCTAATTTGTTCATGCTTGCTCCTGCCCGCAGACATAATTATCCAATCCCTATGTACTTATTTACTTAATTTTTTCATTTTTTATCCCTTTCCCAAATCTTTCCCTTTACTTGTGTTAATTCTCTATTTTCCAAAAGAAAACAAAAAAAACAAACATTTAGACTAGGGGTGCTTACGTTAGCAATATTACTGTGTTGATGAGAAGAGCAGTATAAATCATTAGGAGAGTCATCTGAAGTCTGCTCGCATTGGGGTTATATATTCAATCCATTTATTCCAGATTTGATAAAATTTTTCTTTTTGAGTTCTCAGGGAGTAAGTCAACTTTTCTATTTTAAATATTTCCAAGATAATTTCGTACCAATCTTCTAATGTAGGTGGTATTGGATTTAGCCATTTTCTAGTGATTGATTTCTTACTTGCCGCTAAGAGGGCCTGCAGCAACTTTATATCTTCCTTCTGTTCAAGAAACAATACATGCCCCAAATAGAGCGTCTCAAAGTTCAGAGGTATCTGGGACCTAAGTACCTTAACTAATGTTCTATGAATACCTTCCCAAAATAGACTTAATTTAGGGCAATCCCAAAAAATATGAAAATGATTTGCCTCCTTGGAGCCGCACCTTCTCCAACACATCACATTTGTATCTTTATATTTTTCCTGATATGGGGTCTTGAAGTATCTTATAATATTTTTCCAACAATGTTCTCTCCAAGTCAAAGAATTAGTCGAGGACCATTGAAAGCTGCAGATTTTCCCCCAAGCCTCCTCTGAAAGTACCAACCCCGCTTCTTTCTCCCACTTCTCTTTAATATACAGTGTATTTACATTTTTAGCATGGGAGAGTGCATTATATAATCGAGAAACTGATTTACTAAGTATTGAACTGCAAGCCGAATTCAGAATCTTGAAAATTCTAATTCTACTGTTGATAGGTCTGTATATCTACAACTCTGGTTAACATAGTTTCGTACTTGAAGGTACCTAAAAAAGTCATTATGTTCTAGGCCATGTTTGTCCTGCAGGATTTGGAAACTTTGTAATACTCTTTTATCTCTAAATGAGAGGTAGGTTGTAAGACCTTTCTTTATCCATAGCTCAAATCTTTTATCTCCTCTGTTAGGAAGGAATTCGGTATCATATGCACACCATCTAAAGAGTTTTAACATGTTATTAATTCCACATGAATTAACCACCTTCTGCCATACTTTTAATGTAAGATTTATCCAAGCGTTTTTAAATTTTTCCAACTGGGCCATCAATCCTTTGTCAGCTATTGAGGCCTGAAGAGGAAAACTGTCAACTAATCCAAATTCTATTTCCTTCCATCTAGCCTTATATTCCCTATTACACCAATATAACAGAGGGGTTATCTGTGAAGCATAAAAATAATTTCTCAGGCAAGGAAGAACCATACCTCCTCCTTCCTTCGCTAACTGTAAGGTGTTATATCGAATTCTAGGTTTCTTTCCTTGCCAAATGAAGCGGGAAATCCATTTGTCCCATTCCCTGAGTTGATTATCATCCACCTCCACCGGTAAAGTACGGAAAAGATACAATAACCGAGGAAGAATATTCATTTTTATAGTATTTATCCCTGAATTTAAACTTAAAAAGGGGATAAGATTCCATCTATGCATATCTGCTTTTATCTCCGAGATTAATGGCCCATAATTTACCTGTGACAGCGTTGAAAGATCCTTCGGCAGGGTTATTCCTAAATATTTTAATGATTTAGCTTCCCACTTAAGATCATATGTATCCTGCAACTTTTTGGATGGTGTATAATTTAGGGACATAACCTGCGTTTTCTTTACAGTTATTTTATAACCTGATATTTTCCCAAAGTCATCCAACAGTGTAAACAATCCTATAAATGATTTTTCTGGTTCACTCAGATAGACCAAAACATCATCTGCGAATAACGCCACTTTCTGTTCAATCCCTGCCACCTTGATACCTCTTACGATTTCGCTCTGTCTTATTAGTTGGGCAAGCGGTTCAATATATAGCGGAAAAAGGAGAGGAGAAATTGGGCATCCCTGTCCAGTGCCTCTCTCTAAGATGAAGGAGTCAGAGAGGTCCCCATTTATCTTAATTCGGGCTGTAGGGCCGTCATATAGAGTCTGAATTACTTTAATAAACTTTTCTTGAAAGCCGAATCTTCCTAACACTCTGTATAGGAATGCCCAACTAACCGAATCAAAAACTTTCTCAGCGTCCAATCCTACCACCATTGTCTCTGTCTCGTTCTTATTAACCTGTTCTAATACGTGCAGAGTTCTCCTTATGTTGTCCTGTGTTTGTCTTTGTTGAATAAATCCAGTCTGGTCTAAGTGGATTAGGCCAGGTAAAAGCTTTTCCAATCTGCGCGCTAATATAGATGTAAATAGTTTGTAATCTAAATTAAGAACACTAATTGGCCGATAATTGCCACATTCTAGTTTATCTTTACTCTCTTTAGGAATAACTGAAATAATCGCTTCTCTCCAGGAAGGTGGAGTTTCTCCTCTCTGCAAGATCCAATTAAAGGTGTTAAGTAGTAATGGGGCTAACTGTGTCTTCAGGGACTTGTACCACTCTGGGGTAAACCCATCAGAACCCGGGGACTTTCCAGCCTTTAACCTAGAGATGGCCACGTTCAGTTCTTTGACAGTTACTGGTTCTAATAAACTTTCATTTTGTAAATCTGTAAATTTAGGTAGATCTAAAAAATTCAATACACTGTCTATATAGGGCTCATTGGGGGCCCGGGGTTGGGAGTACAGCTCTCGATAATATGTTTCAAAACTCTCTTGAATTTTCCCTATTGTACTCTCCACAAGCTTTGTCTTTGGATTCTTTATTTTATGAATTGTATTGTCTGCTTGTTGTTTTCGTAATTTATATGCTAATAATCTAGCTGATTTACCTCCTACTTCATAATTCTTTTGTCTCAGGTAAAGAAGATTTCTTTGAGTTTCCAACGTATAAATATCGTCAATTTCACTTTGCAATTTCCTAATTTCCTGTTTTCGATTTGAATTACTTTTGTTGCTATCTACAACTTGAAGTTGTTTTAATTTTCCTTGAAGGTCTGCTAATTTTTGTGCATTGATTTTTTTCATGTGAGTGGTAATGGAAATAATCTTCCCTCTCAGTACAGCTTTCAATGTATCCCATAAGATCACTGGTGATGTTTCTCCCGTGTCATTAAGGTCTAGATATTCTTTGATTTCTCCCCTTAATCTCTCCATTACTTTTGGGTTATTGAGTATATGTGAGTTTAGCCTCCATAGTGTTTTCCTCATTTTCCTTTCCAGGATTAGAGACATAGAGACTGGGCTATGATCCGACAGATCAATTGTTGCAATATTACAGTTTTTTATCCTGAGTCTATCTGTATTAAAGATAAAGAAATAGTCTATCCTTGAATAGGCTGAATGAGGGAAAGAGTAATATGTATAATCTTTACTAGTAGGGTGTAATTCCCTCCAGACATCTATAATTCCCAACTCCTCCATCAATGAATTCACTTTCCGAGTCAGAGGTTTATTCTGAGTAACTATTCTTGAAGAATCTAATATAGGATTTAATCTAATATTAAAATCCCCTCCACAAATTACTACCCCTTGAGAACTGACCATTAGGTCAAAAATGTGTCTATAAAATGACCATTCACAACCTGGAGGAGCATAAACATTCAGCAATGTTATTTCTGTACCTTCTATTCTTCCTGTGATTTTTACGAACCGTCCTTCTTTGTCTCTAGTCTCTGAAATATGTTCATAATTAAGAGTACTTGATATTAAAGTAGCTACCCCTCTTTTGTGACTCAATTTATATGATGAATAAAATACATGCTTAAAGCCCATTCTTTTTAATTTTCCATGTTCAGATTGGCTCATATGTGTTTCCTGGAGGAAAGCTATTTGTGCCCTCTCTTTTTTCAATTTAGACATAATCTTATTTCTTTTAATTGGATTCAAAACCCCATTAACATTATAGGAAATTATTTTTACCAATTCAGTTTGCATTTTTCTCTAGTAGAAAAAAAAACACTCTCCTTTTCTAACGAAACAGTAGGCAATCCCTTCTCAACAGTAAACCAAGACATATAACCACACCCTAGACATTTTTGAACGTGCAACATTTGAAAATTTTTCCCGACTTCCCACAGTGAGGCCTGAGCACCGACCCGCCTCAGTTCAGAGGGATAACCTCTATCTTCACCCTGTGTTAGAGGGCCCTCAGCAGTTTGAATAATCATAGAGAATTTTCTCCTACTTATGTCTCGACCATATTGCTATCATTCAAGTTATTCCGTCTAGTTACCAGTTTTCATTTTACCTTTAAGTTCGATTTACTCTTTTTGGTCATTTCTCTTAATTAATCTGTGTTCTCTGTACATTCGCGTCTGAATATTTGCAGCTTTTCCTTGTAGTTTGACACTCTGGTTCGTGTGGAGCGCCCTCGCCCCACTAACTGCCACGACTTCTGCCGAATCCTCTCCAGTAGCGACTCCGGTTGGGTGATAACTTTAATAGGTCGTCCCCGGTCCGCCAGGTCCAACGTTGCCTCCTCCACCGTAGCGTAAGTTTTTGTCCCTTCGTTGTAAAAGACTCTCAGCCGAGCTGGATACAGGGTCTGGAATCTGATGTTGTTTTCCTTCAGGACTCTCCGTGTTTCCTTCCGTCTGGCAAGAATCCCCGGTGCGTAGTCGTGGTCTAAACTGATTTACATTTGTTTCTTTTGCCATGCCCTTTTAAGCACCTCTTCCTTCGTTCTGTAACTGAGAGATCTGACCAGAATCGATCTGGGCTGGGCGCCTGCTGGAGGCTGTGGTGCCAACGCGCGGTGAGCTCTTTGCGGCCGGTATATCAAGGTTCTCTCTAAGTAGCTTCTCCACGAAGGGAATCATCAATCCGGGTTTACCTTCAGTTCCTTCGGGAACTCAGTAAATCCTCACATTTTCCTTTCTCGAGCGGCCTTCTTGATCCATTAGTTTCCACTGGAGCTGGTCTTGCAGCTTCAGCATTTCTGCTATCACCTCCTCTGCGTTTTGTAGCTCCTCTTCAATTCCAACAATCCTCGCTTCGGCTTCATCTATCTGCGAGTTAGTTTTTACTATTTCTCCTTTAATATCTTCCAGCTGTTTGCTGTTATCTTGTCGGAACTCGCGAATCTCTCTGAGAATCAAGGACAGAGTCACCGATTCCCCCTCATTATCTCCGCCCTGGCTTACCGTGGGGGAGCTAGGCCCGTCGCCTTGCTGCGTCTCTTTATGTTTATCAGCCTTCGGAGCGGACTTTTTAATCTTGTTCTTAGACATCATCCTTGTCCCTTTTATTAATATAGTTATGCAATATTAAGTATTTGTCTAAATTCGATTATGAGGCAGTTTACCTTTTGTGTCGAGAGACCTTTTCCTTACGCCGCCATTCCCTTGATGACCCGGAAGTCTCCCCACCATCAGATTTCTGAATGTTTCTTGAACACTACCTCTTTATTCTTTTTTTTCCATTGTTTATTTATTTTGTTACTTGTAAGTTTATATTTTACACTGTCCTGCTGCAGCAAAGTAACCCATTTCACATCATCAAAGTCAGTGATAATAAATTTGCAAAGACGAGGAATTCTGCAGATGCTGGACATTCAAGCAACACACATCAAAGTTGCTGGTGAACCCCCAATCCCTCTGGTCGTCGTCCCCATCCCTCCCCACTGATCTCCCTCCTGGCATTTATCCTTTGTTACGTACCCCGTAACTGGGTTGCCAAACCAGCAGAAATGGACCACTTAGTTGGAGTCTGGATTACTGGGACTAAGGAAGTTTTATTAAAGAAATAAGTAACACAGTACTCTAATCAAAAGGATATAAATGCAACAGTTTAGCAATGATAAAACACACATGTACACAGAACTAGGATAATAGGATCAATCAAGCTCTATCGCAGTCTAGGGGTAAAACGATCAGTCTCAAGTGACGCAGAGTTCAGTTCAATTGAGTTCAGTTCAGTTCACAGTAATCGCTGTTGTGCCGTTGGGGCGGGGAGAAGAGAGAGCGAAAGCGAATGAATATTCAAAACGGATTCCACACAGACCTTCAATATTCCTCGCAGTTAGCTTTCGGGCGAGCCCTTTGTAATGTCTTCTGAGGTCACTGACTGTGACCCCTTCGTTCCAGATACGATCGTTCTTCTGCGGTGAACCCGGCACCCAGGCAAGGGCGGACACACACACCAGGTTCCCGCCGACCGTATCTTTCTACCCTGTGCGTCTATGGCTGGTCCCACGAGCAGACCTCAAAAACTCCCACCAACTTGTGGGGGTACACTGCTTCCAGGGTCTCATTACCTCGTAGAGTCGTGTGTATGTTACCTTAGCGAACCTGTCACTTTTTATCCCCCTGCTGGGGTATCGCCTGTCCATCAAACTTCAGTTCAGGGTTCAAAGCCACCGGTCTCTGACAATACTCGGAACCGTGTCTCCTTTCGGTAATCTCTCTCGCCTCTCTCTTATTAGCACCTTGCATGTTCCCTCATTGTCCTCTTATCAGCATCAATCTTCTGATAACTGGTTCTCTTGTCACACCTTGTAAGCGGAACAAGTGCTACACATGCCCTTACACTTCCTCCCTTACCAACATTCAGGGCCCCAGACAGTCCTTCCAGGTGAGGCGACACTTCACCTGTGAGTCGGCTGGGGTGATATACTGCGTCCGGTGCTCCCGATGTGACCTTCTATATATTGGCGAGACCCGATGCAGACTGGGAGATCGTTTTGCTGAACACCTACGCTCTGTCTGCTAGAGAAAGCAGGATCTCCCAGTGGCCACACCTTTTAATTCCACATCCCATTCCCATTCTGACACGGCTGTCCACGGCCTCCTCTACTGTAAAGATGAAGCCACACTCAGGTTGGAGGAACAACACCTTATATTCCGTCTGGGTAGCCTCCAACCTGATAGCATGAACATTGACTTCTCTAACTTCCGCTAATGTCCCACCTCCCCCTCGTACCCCATCCATTATTTATTCATATACACACATTCTTTCTCTCTCCTTTTTCTCCCTCTGTCCCTCTGACTATACCCCTTGCCCATCCTCTGGGTCCCCCTCCCCCCCCCCCTTTTCCTTCTCCCTGGGCCTCCTGTCCCATGATCCTCTCGTATCCCTTTTGCCAATCACCTGTCCAGCTCTTGGCTCCATCCCTCCCCCTCCTGTCTTCTCCTGTCATTTTGGATCTCCCCTTCCCCCTCCCACTTTCAAATCTCTTACTAGCTCTTCCTTCAGTTAGTCCTGACAAAGGGTCTCGGCTTGAAACGTTGACTGTACCTCTTCCTAGAGATGTTGCCTGGCCTGCTGTGTTCACCAGCAACTTTGATAGTAAACCTGAATGTGATTCTGAAAGGCTAATTGTATTTTATTATGTATTTTTTCTTTAAAGGCAACAGTTGTGCTGACAGTTTCCTGTACCTGTACCTGGAGGTTTTGGCAGAACCACTGAATGGCATCCCTTTAAGGGACCTTATTTATAGTCTGCAGAACCGAAATATTCTGACCGATGTGGAGAATGACCTGCTGATGAAAACCTCCCCCGTACACAGAGGCCAGAGGCTGCTGGAGGTCATTGTCTACATGAAGTCGGCTGCTGAGAAGGCTGAGTTTGTTTTCCTTTTGGAAGAAGAGCGCAGATCCTTCCCGACGCTGAAAAAATGTCTGGATGAGTTTCAACAGGAATTTGAAAAACTGCGTAAGTGGAATGGGATGTCTACAGAATAAGTCTGGGATCCTTGCCGGTTATTTTTAATTCGGCTTTTTAGTTTTGTTAACCTGGTGAAAATTATCCCTCATCTGATCAGAAATATTAATTACTGGCTGTGATAACATCCTGCATTATAATAACGTCAGAATTTGCTGCAGACTTTAGAATACTAGTTAATTGACTGTAAGGGTGTTAGGGTGTTGTGAAAGGCACTATAAAGTACAAAGTCATTTTGCAATGGGGATTTTTAATGTCTGAATATGTTTCACCTCTGCAACATGGGTTATAGGGAGAAGTTAGACAGGCTGGGCCTTTACTCCTTGGAGCAAAGGAGACTGAGTGGTGATTTCATACAGATAATTAAAATCATGAGTGCCTTCGGTAGGTGAGCGGTGTTTTTCCCAGAGTTGGTGATCAAAAACTAGAGGACATAGTTTCAACGTTAGAGGTGAAATAGTATCTCAGGGATAATTTAGTTATACAGTGAGTGGTGGATAAATGGAATATATTTATCCAAATATAATCTATTTAATATTGAAAGGCATAGGTAGAGTGAATGTGGACAGGATGTTTCCTATAGTAGGGAACAAAGGGTACAACTTCAGAATAGAAGGATGTCCCTTTAGAATAGAGATGAAGAGGAATTTAATTAGCTAGAGGGTGGTGAATCTGTGGAATTCATTGCCATGGGTGACTGTGGAGGCCGGGTGTGTGTGTATGTGTGTGTGTATATATATATATATATATATATATATATATATATATTTAAAGTGAAGGTCGATAGTTCCTTGATTAGTAAGAGCAAGGTTATGGGGAGAAGGCAGGAGAATAGGTTTGAAAGGGATAATTAATCAGCCATTATTGAATGGTGGAGTGGAGCTGATGGGCAGAATGGCTGAAATCTGCTTAAACATCTTCTGATCTTATGGAACGAGCTGCCAGAGGAAGTGGTTACGGCATGTACTTTTGATACATTTAAGAAGAATGCCGATGGGTACGTGAACGATGAGAACTTGAGCATATACCAAGTGCTGGGGAATTGGGTTAGCTTGAATCTATGGTACATCTTTTTGGTATGGGCACGGGCGGGCCAAAGGGTCTTTATCCATACTGTACAACCCTATGACTCTATACATATAGCTCTTGTTGTCCAACTGATCCGGGTCCCAGACACAAATCTGCTGACTGTGTTCAGTCGAGCCAAAGACTGGTCAGTGTTGATGTTCATGCACTACATATACCTCCTACTACCTTCCCCCACTCTGTCCTGCACCACATATTCTCTTTGGAATTGTGCATTTGTTAAGTGTAATTCATATAATGTCTTTTAAGAAGTTTGTGACATTATTCAGAAAGTATGAAAATTGGGACTTCTATAGAAAACTCAATACAGGCAGTCTCCAGGTTATGAAAGACCTGATTTACAAGAATCTGACTTTCTGTAAATTCTTTCATAAATCTTTAATGAATTGTTCAGGGTCGTAATAATAATAAATGGGGTTGTGATGGCATAAGAGACATGATATAAGAAACTGTGACCTACAGCAAAAAAAGCATACTGCTGTGGGAACAGAGTGGCAGCAAAGGGAGAGTCGAGACTTTGCCTGAGGACTGATTCATGATCTTGGTTAACAGCCTGCATGTGGATACTTTCCATTACTTTAATAATAAGTGGTGATAATTTGATCATGAAAGATGTACAATGAAATTTTTAAAAAGCTATAGGAAGTGTATGCAGAGCAATAGAACATGTCCTGTCTTGTACATAGAACTTAACATTATAGCACAGTACTGGCCCTTCAGCCCCGACTCTTTAATCTACTCCAAATCAATCCAACCCTTGCTTCCACATACCAATCCATTCTCATCCATTTGCTCTCAAATGTCTCTAATATATCTGTCTCTACCAGTATTGACACTCCAGGCAGCACCTTCCACACACCCACTACTCTCTGTTTTAAAAAAAATTATCTTTGACATCTCATTATACTTTACTCCAAATACCATAAAGCTTTGCTGCCTTCTGTTAGTCATTTTCTGCCCTGTGAAAAAATCACTCTATCTATGCCTTTTATAATCTTGTATATCTCTATCAAGTGACCTCACATACTCTCACTCCAAAGGGAAAAGTCTTAGCTTGCTCAACTTATCTTCATAAGACGTGCTGTCTAACCCAGGCTGTTCCCTGGTAGATCTCCTCTGCACTGTCACTAAATCTGCCACATTCTTCCTATAATGAGGTGACCAGAAAGGAACACAATTACAGTCGTCCCTCGGTATCTGTGGGGGATTGGTTTCCGGGACCCCCCACGGATACCGAATTCCGTGGATGCTCAAGTCCCGTATATAAAATGGTGTAGTATTTGCATATAACCTATGCACATCCTCCTGTATACTTTAAATCATCTCTAGATTACTTATAATACCTAATGCTATGTAAATAGTGGTTACACTGTATTGTTTAGGGAATAAGGACGCTTTGGAGGAGGCTCAGTAATACTAATGTCAGGATATGTGCTCAAACAACGAGTGCTGGAGAGAGAATTTCCGGGGTTTTTTTTGATCCTGATCCGCGGTTAGTTGAATCTGCGGATGCGGAACCCGCGGATACAGAGGGCCGACTGTATTCTAACCAGTACTCCATTGCAAGTAATATTGCTCTACACCCTCTCTAAATACTCACAATGCAAGTAATATTCCTCTGCACCCTCTATCAATATTCTCAATACTCTAATACTGCTTTAATCCTCTGTCAATACTCCTAAGTAATACTGCTCTGTACCCTCTCTCAATACTCCAATACTGGAAGTAATACTGCTCTGCACTGTCTCTAAATACTGACAATACTCCAGGTAATATTCATCTGCACCCTCTCTCAATACTCCAAATAATACTGCTCTGCACCCTCTCCAAAGCATCCACTTCCGTGCTCTCATGAGGTGACCAGAACTCCAAGTGTGGTCTAATCATAATTTTATAGCTGTACCATTATCCTTATACATTGTGATTACATTGTTCATTAATACAAATAACACAGTAACTCTCCAATGAATGCTATTTTCCATTCTTTCATCCCAGGTGATGGTTACATACCTCGCTTCAAAAGATACATGCCGCTTAAGAGACTGCGAAGGCGTGAGGATCTCCCAGCGGAAGAGCGAAACTCTTACTGTAATTTCTTCCGGCTGATGTACCTCATTATCTTGGAGGGGACACGGACAGCACAGAAGGTTTTTGCCGAGCGTGTGTCCCCCAGTGACCTGCAGGCAGAAATTCGGAAGCTGAAGAAAACGGAACTGCACCGGTACTTCAGGGAATATCAGGCAACCTTTGCCTCCCACTCTGACTGGGCGTTGCTATATCCGCAGAAGACTTCCCGCCTGGAGTTCCAGAAGTACGATATCACACTCATCGTCTTTCTGATGATGCACGTCAAGTCCTTCCCCGCGCCGAGAAAAGGCTGGCGGACAGAGCCCCCCACAGATGACCACTCCAAGCCTGCCAGCCTCCTGCGACTGCTGTACTTGCGGAGGCGGCTAGTGCTGAGGGATGGTTACCTCGGCGTGCCAGAAGAGGAGTTCCTGGTGATTTGGAGCGAGGCGAAGCAGTGTCTCTGCCACCTCGGGAAGGACCCTGAGGAGATTGAGGACATCATGTTCACGCCAGGTTACGTGCTCTGGAAGGATTATAAGCTGATCTCTGAACTCATGGGGAGGCAGTGCTCGGAGTTGACCGGACAGTACATGATGGCAATGAAAGCTCACCTACGTAAGGACCTCTTCTATCCTAATCTGCTGCAGTGCCGAGACCACACACTTACAACACAGAGTAACATGGTGGGAAGATCCTCTCTGATTGCCAATGTTATACAACACACACAAAATGCTGGAGGAACTCAGCAAGTCAAGCAGCATCTATAGAGGGGATAAACTGTTGACATTTCAGACCCGAATCTTCATCAGGTCAAAAGCGTTGACTGTTTATTCCCCTCCATTGATGCTGCCTGTTTGCTAAGTTCCTCCAGCATTTTAAGACCATAAGATATAGGAGCAGAATTAGGCCATTTGGTCCATTGAGTCTGATATGCCGTTTCATCATGATCAATCAATTTCCCTCTTGGCCCCAATCTCCTGCCTTCTCCTCATATCCCTTCATGCCCTGACTAATCAAGAATCTGTCAACCTCTGCCTTAAATATACATAAAGATTTGGCCTCCACAGCTGCCTGTGGCCAAGAATTCCACTGATTCACCACTAATTCCACAGATTCTCTGGCTAAAGAAATTCCTCCTCATCTCTGTTCTAATTGGATATCCCTCTATTCTGAGGCTGTGCCTTCTGGTACTTTTATATTTGTATGCTGTAGCACTTACTTTTTATTTGCAATTGTTTTGTAAATAACACTATTCTTTTGCAGTTCTGGTCAGGTGCTAATTGCATTTCATTGGCTTTGTATCTGTACTTGGCACAATAACAATAAAGTTGAATCTAATCTAAACTCCCCACTATAGGAAACCTCCTCTCCACATCCACTCTATCAAGGCCTTTCACCATTCAATAGGTTTCAGTGAGGTCACCCCTCATTCTTCTGAATTCCATTGAGTAGAGGCCCAGAGCCATCAAAAGTTCTTCCTATGCAAGCCATTCAAACCCGGAATCATTTTTATGAACCTCCTTTGAACCCTCTCCAGTTTTAGCATATCTTTTCTTAGATAAGGGGCCCAAAGCTGCGCATAATACCCCAAGTGAGGCCTCACTAGTGTCAACATTAAAGTCTCACCATTACATCCTTGCTTTTATATTATAGTACTATTGAGTTATACAAGTATTTGAATAGACATGGACTGATTAGGGATAGTCTTCGTGGCTTTGTGCGTGGTAGGTCGTGTCTAACCAATCTTACAGTTTTCAAGGATATTACCATGAAAGTGGATGAAGGCAAGGCAGTGGATGTTGCCTACATGGACTTTAGCAAGGCCTTTGACAGGATCACACACAGGAGGTTGGTCAAGAAGGTTCAGTCTCTTGGTGTTCAAGATGAGGTAGTAAACTGGATTAGACATTGGCTTTGTGGGAGAAGCCAGAGGGTGGTGGTAGAGGGTTTGCCTCCCTGACTGGAGGCCTGTGACTGGTGGAGTGCCACAGGGATCAGTGCTGGGTCCATTGTTGTTTGACATCTGTATCAATGATCTCAAAAATAATGTGGTTAACTGGATCAGCAGATTTGCTGATGACACCAACATTTGGGTGTAGCGGACAGTGAGGAAGGCTATCAAGGGCTGCAGAGGGATCTGCATCAGCTGGAAAAATGGGCTGAAAAACAGCAGATGGGATTTAATGCAGACAAGTGCAAGGCTTTGCACTTTGGTAGGACCAACCAGGGTAGGACTTACACAGTGAACGGTAGGTCACTGGGGAGTGTGGTAGAACAAAGGGATCTGGGAACACAGGTACATAATTCATTGAAAGTGGCATCACAGGTAGATAGGGTCGTAATTAAAGCTTTTGGCACATTGGCCTTCATAAATCAAAGTATTGAGTACAGGAAATGGAATGTTATGTTAAATTTGTGTCAGACATTGGTGAGGCCTAATTTGGAGTACTGTGTGCAGTTTTGGTCACCTACCTACAGGAAAGATGCAAGTAAAGTTGAAATAGTACAGAGAAAATTTACAAGGAATTTGCCAGATCTGGAGGACCTGAGTAACAAGGAAGGATTGAATAGATTAGGACTGTATTCTATAGAACGTAGAAAATTGAGAGAACATTTGATAGACGTATACAAAATTATGAGGAGTATATTTAAGGTAAATGCAAGCAGGTTTTTTCCACTGAGGTTGGGTGAGACTACAACCAGAGGTCATGGCTTAAGGATGAAAGGTGACAAGTATAAGGGGAACATGAGGGGAAACTATTTCACTCAAGTGGTGCATACAAGCTCGATTTCAATGTTAAGAAAGTTTGGGTAGATACATGGATAGTAGGGATGTGGAGGACTCTGGTCCAGATGCAGGTTGTTGGAAGGAGGCAGTTTAAATGATTTTGCCATGGACTAGATGAGCCAAAGGGCCTGTCTCTATGCTGTACTTCTCTATGACTCTGTGAATGCTATCAATGCATTTGCCTTCCTAACACCAAGTCAAACTGCAAATTAGCCTTTAGGGAATTCTGCACAAGGACTCCCAAGTCCCTTTGTATCTCAGATTTTTTAATTTTCTCTCTATTGAGAAAATAGTATTCACTTTTATTTTGTCTACCAAAGTGCATGACTATACATTCCATTTGCTACTTGCTCATTTTCCTCATCTGTCCTTGTGTAACCTCTCTGCTTCCTCAAAACTACCTGCCCCTCCACTTATCGTCTGTAAACTTGGCCACAAAGCCATCAATTCCTTCATCCAAATCATTGACATATAATGGAAAAAGAATCGGTCTCAACACAGCCCCCTGTGGAACACCACTAGTCACCGGCAGCCAGTCAGAAAAGGCTCCCTTTATTCCCACTCTTTGCCTCCTGCCAGTCAGTCACTCTTTATCCATGCAAGAATCTTTCCTGTGATACCATGGACCCTTAACTTGTTAAGCAGCCTCATGTGTGACATCATGTCAAAGGCCTTCTGAAAATCCAAGTACACAACATTCACTGATTCTCCTTTGTCTATCCTGCTTGTTGTTTCTTCCAACCGATTTGTCATTCAAGATTTCCCCTTAAGTAAACCATGCTGACTACAGCCTATTTTATCATGTGCCTCCAAGTACCACAACACCATATCCTTAACAATTGACTGTAACATCTTCCCAACTACTAAAAGTCAGACTAACTGGCCTATAGTTTCCTTTCTTCTGCCTCTCTTCCCTTCTTGGAGTGGAGTGACATTTGCAATTTTCCATTCCTCCAGAACCATGCCAGAATCAATTGATTCTTGAAAGATCATTACTAATGCCTCCACAATTTCTTCAGCCACCTCTTTCAGAACTCTAAGGTGTATTCCATCTGGCCCAGGTGACATCCACCTTCAGAATGTCTTCCATGGTGAAGACTGATGTAAAATACTTATTGTTTGTCTACCATTTCCTTGTCCCTCATTACGACATCTCCAGCATGATTTTCCAGTGGTCCGATATTCACTCTTGCCTCTTTTTTGCACTTAATGTACCTGAAGAAAATTTTGGAATCCTCTTTAATTTTATTGGCTAGCTCACCTAGAGTACATATTCTATCTTTTCCTTCTTAATGATTTTTAGTTGCTTGCTGTTGGTATTTGAAACCTTCCCAATCCTCCAATTTCCCACAAATCTTTGCTCTATTATATGCCCTCTCTTTGGCTTTAACTTCCTTTGTCAACCACAGTTACGTCATCCTGCCTTTAGAATACTTCCTCCTCTTTGGGATGTATCTATTCTGCGCCTTCCAGATTGCTCCCAGAAACTCCAGCCATTGCTGCTCTGCCGTCATCCCTGCTAGTGTTCCTTTCCAATCAATTCTGGCCAACTCCTCTCTCATGCCTCTGTAACTCCCTTTACTCCAGTGGAATATTGATATATCTGACTTTAGCTTCTCCTTCTTAAATATCAGGGTAAATTCCATCATATTATGATCACTTGGCCCTAAGGATTCCTTTACCTCAAGCTCTGTAATCAATTCTGGTTTATTTTACAACACCCAATCTAGAATAGCTGATCCCCTAGTGGGCTCAACCACCAGCTGCTTTAAAAAGCCACCTCGTAGGCATTCCACAAATTTCCCCTTTTGGGATTCATCACCAACCTGATTTCCCAAATCTACCTGCAAATTTAAATCCCCCATGACTATTGGTAACATTGCCCCTTTGACATGCAATTTCTATCCCCCATTCTAATTTGTAGACCACATCTTTTCTACTGTTCGCACCCCCGTATACAGCTCCCATCGGGGTCGTTTTACCCTTACAGTTCCTTGACTCTACCCACAATGATTCAACATTTTCCGATCCTATGTCACCTCTTTCTAATGATTTGATTTCATTTTTTTACCAACAGAACAATGCCACCCAGATCCCAATAATCAACAATTTTGAACCTCTGCCCCCTGCACCAGTTCCTCAACCACACATTCATCTGCCACATCATCCTGTTCTTGTCCTCACCGGCATGTGACATGGGCAACAATCCAGAGATTCCTACCCTGGAGGTCCTACTTTTCAGCTTTCTACCTTGCTCCCTAAAATCTCTCTTTAGGACCTCCTCACCTTTCCTACCTAGGACATTGATGCCAGTATGCTCACCCTCCCCCTTTAGAATACCGTGGACCCGATCTGAGACATCCCTGACCCTGGCACCTGGGAGACAACATACCACCCGGATGTCTCTATCATGTCTACAGAATGTTGTCTCTATTCCTCTGACTATGGAATCTCCTGTCACCTCTGTTCTCTTCTGAGCCACAGCACCAGAAACCTGGTGACTGCGGCTCCCCCGGTAGGTTGTCCCCCTCAACAGTATCCAAAGCAGTGTGCTTATAGTTGAGCGGAACGGCCACAGGAGTACTTTGTACCGGCTGCCCCTTTTCCCTCTTTCTCCTGACTGTCACCCAGTCACCTGTCTCCTGCACCCTAGGGGTGACAACCTCCCTGTAGCTCCTGTCTATCACATCCTCATTCTCCCGTATGAGTCGAAGGTCATCGAGCTGCAGCTCCAGTTCCTTATACACGTTCTCTCAGGAGCTGTAACTTAGTGCACCTGGTACAGATGTGGTTATCCGGGAGGCTGGTGGTTTCTCAGAGTTCCTCGTCTTAGACACAGAACAAGACACAACCCCTGGAGCCATTCTCACTGCGCTAACTGTACCCCTACAGACAAGGGATGAGGAATAAAGAAGAAGAAACTTACCAGATACTTGCCTCACACAAGCCTAATGAGCCAAAACCACCCCTACACTGGCCCTCTCACACAATGGCCACTCCGCCCACCCCTGCCTTAATTTTATTCACCCTTTCTAATGAATCCCATTCATTAATTGGGTGGAGTACAACTCTGAAAACTGCCTCAAAGTGCTGCCTTTTTAAATCTTCAGCCGCGTAGCTTTGTGAAATTGCCACTACTTCTCATCTCCCCACTCACTGATTGGGCGCAGTCCAACTCTGAAAATTGCTGCAAAGTGCTGCCTTTTTTTAATCTTCAGCCGCATACCCAAGTGAAATTGCCGTTTCTACTCGTGCTCCCGCTTCTGATTAGGCACAGTCCAACTCCAGAAACTACCGCAAAACATTGCATTTTTTGATCTTCAACCACGTACCTATGTGAAATTACCGCTTCTATCATCCTCCCACTCACTAATTGGGGGCAGTCCAACTCCGAAAACTGCCGCAAAATGCTGCCTTTTTTAACATTTCAACTGCAAATCTGAATGAAATTTCTGCTTTTTCTGATGCTCCTGCTCACTGATTGGGCGCTGTCCAACTCTGAAAACTGCTGCAAAGCATTGCTGCTTTTAACCTTTAGCCGTGTACCTACGGAAATTGCTGCTTCTCCTCCTGCTCATTGGGCACAGTCCAACTCCAAAAACTGGCGCAAAGTGCTGCCTTTTTTCATCTTCAGCCGCAAACCTAAGTGAAATCACCTCTTCTCATCCTCCTGCTCACTGATTGGGCATAGGCCAGCTCTGCAAACTGCCGCAAAGAGTTGCCTTTTTTAATCTTCAGCTGTGAACCTAAATGAAATCACCACTTCTTCTCAACCTCCCTCTCACTGACTGGGCGCAGTCCAACTCCAAAAACTGCCGCTAATCGCTGACTGCTTTTTTATCTTCAGCCGCAAACCTAAGTGAAATCGCCACTTCTTCTCAACCTCCTGCTCACTGATTGGGCATAGGCCAGCTTCGCAAACCGCTGCAAAGAATTGCCTTTTTTAATCTTCAGTCGCGTACCTGAGTGAAATTGCCGCTTCTTCTCGTGCTCCCGTTCTCTGACTGGGCACAGTCCAACTCAAAACTATTGCGAAGCGCTACCTTTTTGAATCTTCAGCTTCGGACTTACTTGAAATCATAGTTTCTTCTCATGCTCCGGTTCACTGATTGGGTGTGGTCCAAATCCGAAACTGCCGCAAAGTGCTGCCCTTTTTAAGTCTTCAGCCGCGTACCTAAATGAAATATCTTGCTTCTTCTGATGCTCCCATTCACTGATTGGGCGCAGTCCAACTCTGAAAACTGTCACACACCATATCTAAAATAGCATACTTAAGTGAAATTACCACTTCTTATCGTGCTCCCACTCACAGATTGGGCGCTGTCCAACTCTCAAACCTGCTGCAAAGTGCTGACGTTTTTAAATCTTCAACTGCGTGCTGAAGTGAAATCGCTGCTGCTTCTCATGCGCCCGCTCACTGACTGGCACAGTCCAATTTTTTTATGTGTTGCACCATAATGGACATTTTTTTGGTTCTAATTGTGTTATTGCTTGTATAATTTTGAGTAATTGAAGTTTAATTTATGTTTTTCTTGTGAATGTTACTTACCTGATGTTATGTCCCTGTGATGCTGCTGCAATAAGTTTTTCATTGCACCTGTGCACACATGCACTTGTGCAGATGATAATAAACTCAACTGTGACTTTTGACTTTGACTCGACTGTTATAGGAACCTACCCCTCAGTAACAATCATCAGGAAGGAACGGAGAATCTGTATTTACCAGCAAGTATTCTTTATTGTCTCAACTAAAAAGCACATGGATTCACAAACGAACTACCTGTGTGCACACCCACTAGAATTCCCTGACTCCCCATGAACAGTCAATGAAAAGAAAAGGATATTACCCGGGAAAGGAGCCTACACTGGCCAGGTTCCTCGTGGTCCCGATCTCCACGTGTCCATGGGGTCCTCCTTATCCGCGGTGGTTGCTGAAAATTCATCACTGTTTGGAGTTCCTGACTCTTATAGTGTTCCTGATCAGTTGAAATAATGGATCTCTATCCCATTGGCTCAAGGTCACCTGACCAACCTGGGTCACCTGGGTTGGTTGTAGCCCTGGCTGTAGTTCAGGGCTACAACCAACATTGTTCTATATTTCTGCTCCTCAGCCTTGTGTTCCTTTCAACTGGTGACCCAAACACTGAGTCAAATGAGATTACATATTGCTTCTCTGGTAAGTCTGCCACTTTACATAATAAGTAGCTACTTGTCTGAGAATAGTCTCAGATTTAGCAGGTCATTACCTGAAGCTTGTTGCGTCCACATTCAATTGCTCTGATTGGATTATCCCAGAGCAAGAATCAGTTGTGTCTACAAAATGAGGGGAACAAAGACCACTGGTTCGTCTGCTTTCCTTGTCCTTGATTTGTCAAATCCACTAATTTGTACACTGTAGTTCCTTCTGGTCAACACAACTATGACCCTCCATCAAAGTCAAATTCAATGACCTGAAATGTTAACTGGTTTCTCTTTTCACTGATGCTACCTCACTGGCTGGGTTCTTTTGGTTTCTGTTCTAATTTTAGATTTCCAGCACTTGCAGTTTTATTTGTTCTCCATCACCTTGTTGCAGGGATCTTTCTGCGCATGGATTCACCACTGTGCTTTCTGAACAACAATGGAGGTCACACTTCAGAAATACCTCACTTGGATGTAAGAAGTATCTAGGGTGCCCGGTAGCCTTCAGGATTGGGCTTGACAGCTGCTTCTAAGCCATCCTGGGTGTGAAGAACTGAATGATCTCCTTTCTCTTGCTATGATTCTGTTCCAACTTCTAACTCTTCCTTGCTGTTGCAGAGTCGAAGACCAAGGAACCGATGAAGATGGGAGAATCCAAATTGGAGCCTCCTCCAGGACGGAAAGAGAATCCCACATTGCCAACAGGCACAGCCACTCCTGATGGGAAGAAAGGGAAAGAGACAGAGAAAGAGACAGAGAAAGAGACAGAGGCTGGCAGAGAGGGAGAGATTGCACCAGCTCAGGATGCCACGGAGGAGGTAGAACAGGAGGTTCTTGCTCGCCTTCACATAAGACGTAGGAACAGTTAGGCTATATTTAGAGTCTGCTCTCTGGTTCAAGGCTTCCCCACTATAGAAAGTATCCTCTTCACATCCACTCTATCTAGACCTTTCAATGTTCAATACGTTTCAATGAGATCTCCCCCGCACCCCCCCTCCACCAATTCTTCCAAACTCCAGCAACTACAAGCTCAGAGCCGTTAAATGCTCCTCATATGTTAACTCTTTCATTTCTGGGATCATTATTGTAAAGCACTCTGGACCCTCCTCAATGCCCCTTCTTAGGTATGGGGCCCAAAATTGCTGACAATATTCAGAATGTGGTGTGACCAATGCTTTATAAAGCCCCAACGTTATATCCTTGCTTTAGTATTCGGGGCCTCTGTGAAGTTGTAGTCTAGCAGTGGCATTTCTGCCTGATTTCTGGTCTACTTTATTTACATGCTGGTTGCTTGGTTTATGAAGGGTCTCTTTGTTGATACCCACCTCCTGAGGGGACTCCTTCATCATAGCACTTCTTTGGAAGCTGACCAGACGAGAGTGTAATTCCCTGAATTTGTCGGGCACATAAGAGACTGCAGATGCTGGAATTTGGAGGAACAGAGACTCACTGGGTTGAGCACCATCTCTGGTGGGTGGGAAGGAATTGTCAACATTTTGGGTTAAAATTCTGCATGTGGACTCATGCTGGGTTTTGACCTGAAACATCGATAATTCATTTCCCACCATGGATACTGCTCAACCCGCTGAGGTTCTCCAGTGGATTGTTTGTTATCCCTCCCTCCTGTTGTCCCAGTATTTTGTGTGTGAGACTGTCCACCTAGCCAGTCCCAATTTCTTGTATTCGGCCAGCATTCCTCCAGGCCCTGCTGCTCTATGTACCTATCCAAGTGCTTCTTAAATGCTGAGGTCCACTTGGGGAAGTAGTAGGACGAGATTGTTCTCTTGCTGGTTGTGTGAGGATTCCTTGATCCGTGTGGATCTGGGATCGCCAAGGTAACTTCTTGCTCTTCAGTGCTCACCACTCTCCTCGTTCTTGCAGGATAGCTCGCTTTTGTTTCAAGTGACTGCGAAAGGCGAGGGGAGCTCACAGCCATCTGGGACACAGAGTGCGGTGAGCTGTTTTAACGTGCGGGGAGACGGATGGGGTTTTACCTTGCATGCAGTCTGAGGCAGCTGGGGGCATCAAGGGGATTCTGGAAAACGCACAAGGATCAGGACAAAGCTCGAAACTGCTGCCACTGGTGGAAAGAGCAGGATACAGAGGTTAAGGAATTAGGAAAGGAGGAGGGAGTGGTTGGTGTCTACACTGTTTTTGGTGGATTCAACCACGGCACTTCCAAGGGAACTGAATCCATATTCTAATGGGTTAAAAAGCTGCAGATCTCCAAGGAGGTAGACAGAAACTGGGGTTGATTGCTCTTACAGAGATCCAGTACATACTTGAAGGGCTGAGTGGCCTCTTTCTGTGCCCTTGATATTTTGCGATTTGATTTGAAGCTGTTAAGTGCTGTCCCTATGAGCTGGGTCCACATCCGACAGCTGACAGCATTGTCCAGCAGCTCTGCCCACTGAGTTCAGCATTATCAGAGCAGGCAGTTCGAGGACTGTGTGCTCTTGCCAGGTATTTTGTGGCAAAATCTAAATCTGAAAATATGTTTGAAATTACAGAACGATCCCCAGAGATACAGCCGGAAGAAAAAGAAGAAAAAGACTAAGGGAAAAAAGGTAAATCACATTCCCAGCCCCACATCCCATGCTCTGAGTCTGAACGATGTGATGGGGGGAGGGGAATGAGCCGATTGCCTTTCTCTTTTTGCTTCACTGCATCTTTCCACTTTATTGTTTTCTTTATCTCTCTTTCTTCCTTTTGTTTCTTTTCCCTGTTATTATCTCTGCCACTGTAAAGTGTTACGCTAGCTGCTATACCACCATGCCAGGCAACCCAAGGTTCATGATAGGGAAGATTTAGAGGATTTAGGCCAAACACAGGCAACTGGGTCCTTGGTCAGTCTGGACAAGCTAGGCTGAAGGGCCTGTGTGTCTCTAGGACCCCATGAACAGAAGAGGGAAGAAGATGGTGAGATTAGTGGCTGACCAAAGCTGACTGATCACGAGTAAATCATGAGTCAAAGGTGTTACCTGCAGAGGGTGTTCCTAACTTGTGGTGCTGGGGGTTCTGGTCGAGCTGTTGTTCCACAGCTCTGTTGACCCAGTTTCAGTCCTGACCTCCAGCACCATCTGCGTTGAGTTTTCAACTTCTCCCTGTGACCATGTGAGCTTCGTGTGGGTGCTCTGCTTTCCTCCCACATTCCAAATATGCACTGGCTGTTAAATTAGTCAGCTGCTATAAGTTTCCCCTAGTTTAGGTGGGTGTCTGTGGGGACCGGTGATGGATGTGTGAGAGGGCAGGCGGTACAAGGGAAGGAGGTATGAGGATGGGATTGCTCTGGGAGCTAGCATTGACCAGATAGTTCACGTGTCCTGCGAAATATGAGGGACTTCTTGAAACGTGGAGGTCAGGCGTGCTCAGAATCCAGATGTGAACACATATGGGGAGAGCACATGGATCACATTTGGGTCATGTATGCATGCTGGCGACGTACAGTTGCAAGAAAAAGTTTGTGATCCCTTTGCAATTAACTGGTTTTCTGCATTAATTACTCAAAATCTGGCCTGATCTTCATTTAAGCCACGTTAACAGACAAGCATGATCTTCCTAAGCTAATACCACAATTGTACTTCTCATGTCTTTATTGAACACATTTCTTAATCATTCTGAGTCCAGGCTGGAAAAAACATACAGTGGCATGCAAAAGTTTGGGTATCCCTGGTCAAAATTTCTGTTACTGTGAATAGTTAAGTGAGTAGAAGATAAACTGATCTCCAAAAGTCATAAAGTTAAAGATGAAACATTCTTTTCAACATTTTAAACAAGATTAGTGTATTATTTTTGTTTTGTACAATTTTAGAATGGGGAAAAAAGGAAAGGAGCACCATGCAAAAGTTTGGGCACCCCAAAAAGATTTGAGCTCTCAGATAACTTTTACCAAGGTCTTAGACCTGAATTAGCTTGTTAGGGCTATGGCTTGTTCACAGTCATCGTTAGGAAAGGCCAGGTGATGCAAATTTCAAAGCTTTATAAATACCCTGACTCCTCAAACCTTGTCCCAACAATCAGTAGCCATGGGCTCCTCTAAGCAGTTGCCTAGCACTGTGAAAATTAAAATAAATGATGCCCACAAAGCAGGAGAAGGCTATAAGAAGATAGCAAAACGTTTTCAGGTAGCAGTTTCCTCAGTTCATAATGTAATTAAGAAATGGCAGTTAACAGGAACGGTGGAGGTCAAGTTGAGGTCTGGAAGACCAAGAAAACTTTCCGAGATAACTGCTCATAGGATTGCTAGAAAGGAAAATCAAAACCCCTGTTTGACTGCAAAAGACCTTCAGGAAGATTTAGCAGACTCTGGAGTGGTGGTGCACTGTTCTACTGTGCAGCAACACCTGCTCAAATATGACCTTTATGGAAGAGTCATCAGAAGAAAACCTTTCCTGCGTCCTCACCACAAAATTCTAGAAGACACTAGACACTAGAATACTACAGCACAGTACAGGCCCTTCAGCCCTCGATGTTGTGTCGACCCATATATTCCTTAAAAAAAAACCTAGTAAACTCACACTACCCCGTAACCTTCTATTTTTCTTTCATCCATGTGCCTGTCCAAGAGACTCTTAAATACCTCTAATGTTTTAGCCTCCATCACCATCCCTGGCAAGTCATTCCAGGCACCCACAACCGTCTGTGTAAAAAAACTTACCCCTGATATCTCCCCTAAACTTCCCTCCCTTAACTTTGTACATATGCCCTCTGGTGTTTGCTATTCATGCCCTGGGAAACAGGTACTGGCTATCCACCCTATCTGTGCCTCTCATAATGTTGTAGAACTCTATCAAGTCCTCTCATCCTTCTACGCTCCAAAGAGAGAAGTCCCAGCTCTGCTAACTTTGCCTCATAAGACTTGTTTTCCAATCCAGGCAACATCCTGGTAAATCGCCTCTGCACCCTCTCCATAGCTGCCACATCCTTCCTATAATGAGGTGATCAGAACTGAACACAATACTCTAAGTGTGGTCTCACCAGAGATTTGTAGATTTGCAATATGACCTCTCTACTCTTGAACCCAATCCCCCTATTAATGAAGCCTAGCATCCCATAGGCCTTCTTAACTACCCTATCAACCTGTGCAGCGACCTTGAGGGATGTATGGATTTGAACCTCAAGGTCCCTCTGTTCATCCACACTCTTAAGTAACTGACCATTAATCCTGTACTCAGCCTTCTGGTTTGTCCTTCCAAAATGCATCACCTCACACCTATCCGGATTGAACTCCATCTGCCACTTTTCTGCCAAACTCTGCATCCTGTCTATATCCTCTTGTAACCTTCGACAACCTACAGCTCCATCCACAACTTCTCCAATCTTCGTGTCATCCGCAAACTTACTCACCCATCCTTCTGCCTCTTTATCCAGGTCATTTATAAAAATCACAAAGAGCAGGGGTCCCAGAACAGATCTTTATGGCACTCTACTAGTCACTGACCTCCAGGCAGAATAGTTTCCTTCACCTACTACCCTCTGCTTTCTTCCTTTAAACCAATTTTTATATCCAAACAGCTGAGGTTCCACTGGTCCCATGCCTCATGACTTTCTGGATGAGTCTCTCGTGGGGGACCTTGTCAAATACCTTGCTAAAATCCATGTAGACCACATCTACCGCCCGACCCTCATCAACTTCTTTTGTTACCTCTTCAAAAAAACTCAATTAGGCTCGTGAGGCACGACCTTCCCTTCACAAAGCCATGTTGACTATCCTTGAGTAGACTGTACTTCACCAAGATGCTATTCTTAAGAATCCTTTCCAATAATTCAGCGTCAGAAGTTTGCAAAGGAACATCTCAACAAGCCTGATGCATTTTGGAAACAAGTCCTGTGGACTGATGAAGTTAAAATACGACTTTTTGGCTGCAATGCGCAAAGGTATGTTTGGAGAAAACAGGGTGCAGAATTTCATGAAAAGAACGCCACTCCAACTGTTAAGCACGGGGGTCGATCGATCACGTTTTGGGCTTGTGTTGCAGCCAGTGGCACGGGGAACATTTCACTGGTAGAGGGAAGAATGAATTCAATTAAATACCAGCAAATTCTGGAAGCAAACTTCACACTGTTTAAAAAAAAAAGCTGAAGATGAAAAGAGGATGGCTTCAACAACAGGATAATGAACCTAAACAGGCCTCAAAATCCACAATGGACTACCTCAAGAGGCGCAAGCTGAAGGTTTTGCCATGGCCCTCACAGTCCCCCGACCTGAACATCATCGAAAATCTGTGGATAGACCTCAAAAGAGTAGTGCATGCAAGACGGCCCAAGAATCTCACAGAACTAGAAGAATGGGCCCAGACAAGAATTGAAAGACTCTTAGCTGGCTACAGAAAGCGTTTACAAAGCTGTGATACTTGCCAAAGGGGGTGTTACTAAGTACTGACCATGCAGGGTGCCCAAACTTTTGCTTTGGGCCCTTTTCCCTTTTAGTTATTTTGAAACTGTAAAAAATGGAAATAAAGAAGTAATCTTGCTTAAAATATTAAAGGAATGTGTCATCTTTAACTTAATGCCTTTTGGAAATCAGTTCATTTTTTTACTCGCTTAGCTATTCACAGCAACAGAAATTTTGACCAGGGTGCCCAAACTTTTGCATGCCACTGTATGTAAACCCTTGTCTTTAATAACTGGTAGGACCTCCTTGAGCAGCAATAACCTCCACCAAACATTTCCTTTAGCTGCTGATCGGACTTGCACGTTGGTGAGGAAGAGTCTTAGACCATCCCTCCATACAAAACTGTTTCAATTCATTAATATTTTTGGATACCTTGCATGAACAGCCCTCCTTCAGGTCATGCCACAGCATCTCAATTGGGTTAAGATCTGGACTCTGACTTGGCCATTTCAAAACATGAATTTTCTTCTTTTTTTTTTAAAGCATTCTGTTGTTGATTTACTCTCGTGTTTTAGATCATTGTCTTGTTGCATCATCCAACTTCTATTAAGCTTTCAGGTAACGGACCGCTGCCCTGACACACTCTTGTAAAATGTCTTGATTCAATTTTGAATTCATTGTTCCCTCAACGATTGCAAGTTGTCCAAGCCCTAAGGCATCAAAGCAGCCCAAACCATTATGCTCCTTCCACTGTACTTCACAGTTGGGATGAGGTTTTAGTGTTGGTGTGCAGTGCCCTTTTTCCTTCAAACATAACGGTGTGCATTTCTGCCAAAAAGTTCAACCTTTGTCTCATCGGTTCACAGAACATTGTCCCAGGAGCATTGTGGAGCGTCTAGGTGATCTTCTGCAAACTTGAGATGTGCAGCAATTTTCTTTTTGGAGAATAGTAGTGAACCATTCTTGTTCAGTGATTTTCTTATAGTGGACACATGAACAGAGACTTTAGCAAGTTCTAAAGATTTCTGCAGGTCCTTTGCTGTTACCCTTGGGTTCTTTCACCTCCTTCAGCATTGCATGTTGTGCTGTTGCTGTGATCTTTGCAGGACACCCACTCCGAGGAAGAGTAGCAACAGTACTGAATTTCCTCCGTTTGTAGACAATTTCTCTCACCGTGGACTGATGAAGACTCAGTTCTTTAGAAATGCTTCTGTAGCCTCTTCCAGCTTCCTGCATCCCTACAATCCTTCTTCTAAGGTCCTCTGAAAGTTGCTTTGACTGAGGCATAACGTACATAAATATATCTTTCTTGAGAAGAGCAGGCTCTGTCAGTAACCTGACTTTGTGTGTCATTTTTTACAGGGCAGGGTACCTCTACTACCCACACCTCCAATCTCATCTCATTGGTTGCAACACCTGACTCCAGATAGCTTTTTCAGAAAGCATTTCCCCAGAGGTTTACATACTTTTTTGAACCTGGACTGTGATTGTTTAAATGGTGCACTTAATATTGTCAAGAAGAAGGACAATTATTTGTGTTTTATTAGTTCAGGCAGATTATGTTTGTCCATTATTGTGTCTCAGATGAAGATCAGACCATATTTTATAAGTAATTAATGCAGAAAACCAGGTAATTGCAAAGGTCTCAAGACATTTCTTGCAACTGTATCTGTACTTTCATAATAAAATTAACTTTGAACCCTTAAAGGTAAGCAAGGAAGTTTAAAGTATAGCTTTATTTGTCACATTCACAGTTGCAAGAAAAAGTTTGTCAATCCTTTGCAATTATGTCTTTCTCTGCATTAATTACTTATAAAATGTGGTCGGTAATGTATTTACATTAGGACCTATGTAGAAAGCTGATGTATGTACATGGGGATGTATGTACGTGGGTGATGCGTGTGCACCGGGGCATATGTAGCTGGGTGATGTCTGGAGATGGGGACTTATGTAGGTTGGTCACATATGTAAACGCTGACCTATGTAGGTGGGTAGCGTAAGAGCATTACATTGCCTATATAAAAAAAAGCTGAATTTTGGTTTCATCAGACCACAGAACCGTTTTCCAGCTGACTTCAGAGTCTCCCACATGCCTTCTGGCAAACTCTAGCTGAAATTTCATGTGAGCTTTTTTCAACAGTGGCTTTCTGTTCACCACTCTCCGATAAAGCTGTGATGTATGTAGAGAGGTGATGTATGTAGGTGGGTGACAGACTGGACTCTGGCTGGACTACCTATCGAGCTGCACTGATCCTGAACAATCTACTCACTTGCTCAGCCACGGGGTTCTATATTACTACTTCCAAAGTCTATTTAGAATAATTCTTTCTTAATCACTTTGTTTTTCAGAAGTCAGCAATTCCTGTTGAGAACGTTAGTGAGAAGGATGTGGAGAGCACTGCAGATGAGGAGAGGTAGGCTGCTGTCTGGTCAAGAATCGGAATCAGTATCATGGAAACATGCAATGAAATTTGTTATTTTGTGGCAGGGTGATGAGGGTCCTTAATAATGGATGCCACGTTCTTGAACCAGCGCATACAAACATGTATGTGTGTGAGTGACTGTGTATGTATGTATTGGTGTGTGAGTGGGTGTGTGTGTGTTTGTATGTATGTGAGTGTCGGAGTGTGTGTGGGTGTGAGTGACAGTGTGTGTGACAATTTGTGCATGGGTGTGAGTGTGTGTGAGTGACTGCATATGTACATGTATGAGTGACTTAGTGTGTGTGTGTGAGTATCGGAGTGAGGGTGTGAGTGACAGTGTGGGTGTGAGTGTGTTTATGTGAGTGGCTGGGAGAATGGCGGGTGTATGTATGTGAGTGTGTGTGACTGTGTGTATGTGAGCATATTTGTGTTTTTGCATGTGTGTGAGTGTATATTAGTGACTGTATGTGCATGGGTGTGTATGTATGTGTGAGTGACTGTGTGTGAGAGTGACTGTATGTCAGTGTCGCTTTGTGAGTGTATGTGTATGGATGTTTGTATATCAGCGTATGTGTGTGTGTTGGTGTGTGAGTGTGTTGGAATGTGTGTGAGGGTGTGAGTGACTGTGGGTGTGTGTATGCATGTGTGTGAGTGACTGTGTCTGTATGTGTCTCGTGTGTGTTGGTGTGAGTGAGTGTGGTTGAGTGACTGAGTGTGCATGAGTAAATGTATGTGCATGGGTGTGTGTGTGAGTGACTATATGTGTGTTTGTGACTATATGTGTGTTTGTGACTACGTGTGTATGTATGTGAATGAGTGTGTGTGTGTGTATGTGACTGTGTGGAGGTGTGAGTGTATGAGTGAGTGTGAGTGACTGCGTGTGACTGTGTGTGTATATGTGACTGAGTGACAGAGTGTGTGTGTGAATGTCTGAGTAACTCTACATCTGTATGTGTGTCTGAGTATGTGTATATACATATATGCATGTAAATATTAAATATATAGAGCGACACGGTAGTGTAGTGGTTAGCATAACTCTAGTGAACCAGGTTCAATTCCCGCTGCTGTCTGCATGGAATTTGTACATCCTCCCTGTGAATGCGTGCATTTCCTCCGGGTGCTCTGGTTTCCTCCCACAGTCCAAAGATGTACCAGGTAGTAGGTTAAATACTTAGATGGGTGTAATTGGGCGGTGCGGGCTCATTGGGGTGGGAGGGCCTGTTTCCGTGCTGTATTTCAAAATAAAATGAAAATTTAAAAATGTAAAAAGAATATTCAGCCCATTGTGCCTAAGGTTGGCAGTGAATCCCCTAACCTCCACCTTCCTCCTTCTCTTTCTTCTCTCACCCCTTCTCGCTCTTCCCCTTCCCACTTGTGTTCCTTTAGTTTGAGGTCCCTCTGATAGAGCGCACTGACTGTTGTTTCTCTCTGACAGGGATGAGGACGTTTCCCAGGCATCGCATCAGGAAGTCCAAACGAAGAATGAGGTAGGAGTTCTTCCAGATTGTTAGAGATGCAGTTTGACAAAGTCCCTGTAATAGAGCCTGCTGGCAATTCTAGAATATGGAACCTGGCAGAAATACTTTGGTACTGTCTGTGCGAGTTTCCTCTGGGTGTTCTGGCTACCTCCCATGTCCCAAGAAGATGGTAAATCTGTGGAATTCATTGCCACAGAAGGCTGTGGAGGCCAAGTCATTGGGTGTATTTAAAGCAGAGGCTGATAGCTCCCTGATTGGTCAGGGCATCGAAGGTTACAGGGAGAAGGCAGGAGAATGGGATTGAGTGGGATAATAAGTCAGCTACATAAAGGAACCCATAGGAGGCAGTGGCATAATATGATTGAATTCATACTGCAATTTGAGAGGGAGAAGCATAAGTCACATGTATCAGTATCGCAATGGAATAAGGGGAATTACAGAGGCATGAGAGAGGAGCTTGCCCAGGTGGATTGGAGGGGGATACTGGCAGAGATGATGGCAGAGCAGAAGTTTCTGGGAATAGTTCACAAGGCACAGGATAGGTATGTTCCACAGAGGAAGACTTCTCAAATGGCAGGGCTAGGCAACCATGGCTGACAAGGGAAGTTAAGGACTGTATAAAAGCCAAGGGGAGGGCATATAAGGTAGCAAAAGTGAGTTGGAAGTTGGATGATTGGAAAGCTTTTAAAATCCAACAACAGGCAACTAAAATGGTTATAAGAAGAGTGGAAGATACTAGCAGTGTACCAGAGGTCCATGAGAGTCAGGGAGCAGGAGTGACTGTCATTGCTATTACAAAGGAAAAAAGTGCTAGGCAAACTGAGAGGTCTTGAGGTGGATGTCATGTGGGCCAGATGGACTACACCCCAGGGTCTTGAGAGTGGTTGCTGAAGAGATAGCAGATGCATTGGTCATGATCTTTCAAGAATCACTTGACTCTGGCATGGTCCTGGAGGACTGGAAAATTGCAAATTGCAGTTCGTTCTTTAAGAAGGGAGGACAAAAGAAAGGAAATTATTGGCCAGTTTGCCTAACCTCAGTGGTTGGGAAAGTGTTGGAGTCTATTATTAAGGATGAGGTATCAGGGTACTTGGAGACTTCTGATAAAATAAGTCAAAGTCAGCATGGCTTCTGTAAACATAGAACATAGAATAGTACAGCACATTACAGGCCCTTCGGCCCACAATGTTGTGCTGACCCTTAAACCCTGCCTCCTATATAATCCCTCACCTTAAATTCCTCCAAATACCAGTCTCGTAGTCTCTGAAATTTCACGAGTGTATCTGCCTCCACCACTGACTCAGGCAGTGCATTCCATACACCAACCATTCTCTGAGTCAAAAACCTTCCTCTAATATCCCCCTTGAACTTCCCACCCCTTACCTTAACGCCATGTCCTCTTGTATTGAGCAGTGGTGCCCTGGGGAAGAGGTGCTGGCTATTCACTCTATCTATTCCTCTTATTATCGTGTACACCTCTATCATGTCTCCTCTCATCCTCCTCTCCAAAGAGTAAAGCTCTAGCTCCCTTAATCTCTGATCATAATGCATACTCTCTAAACCAGGCAGCATCCTGGTAAATCTCCTCTGTACCCTTTCCAACGCTTCCACATCCTTCCTATAGTGAGGCGACCAGAACTGGACACAGTTCTCCAAGTGTGGCCTAACCAGAGTTTTATAGAGCTGCATCATTACATCGCGACTCTTAAACTCTATCCCTCGACTTATTAAGGCTAACACCCCATAAGCTTTCTTAACTACCCAGCTACCTGTGAGGCAACTTTCAGGGATCTGTGGACATGTACCCGGAGATCCCTCTGCTCCTCCACACTACCAAGTATCCTGCCATTTACTTTGTACTCTGCCTTGGAGTTTGTTCTTCCAAAGTGTACCACCTCACACTTTTCCGGGTTGAACTCCATCTGCCACTTCTCAGCCCACTTCTGCATCCTATCACTGTCTCTCTGCAATCTTTGACAATCCTCTACACTATCCACAACACCACCAACCTTTGTGTCGTCTGCAAACTTGCCAACCCACCCTTCTACCCCCACATCCAGGTTGTTAATAAAAATCATGAAAAGTAGAGGTCCCAGAACAGATCCTTGTGGGACACCACTAGTCACAATCCTCCAATCTGAATGTACTCCCTCCACCACGACCCTCTGCCTTCTGCAGGCAAGCCAATTCTGAATCCACCTGGCCAAACTTCCCTGGATCCCATGCCTTCTGACTTTCTGAATATGCCTACCGTGTGGAACCTTGTCAAGTGCCTTACTAAAATCCATATAGATCACATCCACTGCACTACCCTCATCTATATGCCTGGTCACCTCCTCAAAGAACTCCCTCAGGCTTGTTAGACACGATCTGCCCTTCACAAAGCCATGCTGACTGTCCCTGATCAGACTATGATTCTCTAAATGCCCTTAGATCCTATCTCTACGAATCTTTTCCAACAGCTTTCCCACCACAGACGTAAGGCTCACTGGTCTATAATTACCCGGACTATCCCTACTACCTTTTTTGAACAAGGAGACAACATTTGCCTCCTTCCAATCCTCTGGTACCATTCCCGTGGACAACGAGGACATAAAGATCCTAGCCTCAAAGCCTCTCTGTATGTTAGATCTGGCTTTACTCCATGCACTTCTTTCACTGCTCTATCGCTCCGGGTCCCATCCCCCTTGCAAATTATTTTAAACCCTCCCGTACCATGCTTGCAAACCTACCTGCAAGGATATTGCTCCCCCTGGAGTTCAGGTGCAACCCATCCAATCTGTTCAGGTCCCACCTTCCCCAGAAGAGATCCCAATGATCCAAAAATCTAAAACCCTGCTCCCTGCACCAACTCCTCAGCCACACATTCAACTGCCATCTCCTCCAATTCTTACCATCACTGTCAGGTAGCACCGGCAGCAGTTCAGGCAAGAAATCTTGCCTGAAAAATTTGTAGGACTTCTTCGAGGAAGCAACAAGCAATGTGGACAAAGAAGAGGCAGTGGATGTCATTTACTTGGATTTTCAGAAGGCATTTGATAAATTGCCTCACATGAGGCTGTTTAACAAGATAAAATCCTATGGTGTTATCGGAAAGATACTGGCATGGATAGAGGAATGCTGACAGGCAGGAGGCGAGGAGTGGAAATATAAGGAGCCTTTTCTGATTGGCTGTCAGCCTCAGGATAGAGAGGCATCCATTTAAAGCAGAGATGCAGAGAAATTTCTTCAGCTAGAGGATGGTGAATTTGTGGAATTTGTTGCCATGTGTACATGTGGGGGCCAGGTCATTGGGTGTATTTAAGGCAGAGATTGACAGGTTCTTGATTGGACATGGCATCAAAGGTTACGGGGAGAAGGCCGAAGAATGGGGTTGAGGAGGAGGATAAAAGGGATTAGCCATGATAGAATGGCGGAGCAGACTCGATGGGCCAAATAGCCTTATTCTGCTCCCATATCTTATGGTCTCATAAAAACAAGGAGATAATGCTGACGCTTTATAAGACACTAGTCAGGCCACACTTGGAGTACTGTCAATAGTTTTGGGCCCCTTATCTCAGAAGGGATATGTTGTCATTGGAGAGAGGATGATATGGATGATTCCGGGAATGAAGGGGTTAACATATGAGGAGCGTTTGTCAGCTTTGGGCCTGTACTCACTGGAATTTGGAAGAATGCGTAGGCACTATTTTTAATATGAAGAAATCCATTCAAAAATGCTTGAGTACAATGATGTGTGTTTTAAGCTTATTTATCTTCTACTGATAGGAGGGGGAGATAAGAGAACTCATCTTTACAATCTACTCCATATCATAGTCCATGTATCTTATTGTCTACCAGCAATGCACTTTCTCTGTATCTGTAGTCATAGCACTATCATTTACATTCTGGTTGGGTGGGATCTTTGATTTTACTGGTTGCTTTACTGAGAAAGGAAGAAGTGTAGACAGAGTCCATGGAGGGGAGGGTGATGGACTGAGTTGTGCCCACAACTTTACAATTTCTTCTGGCCTTGGGCAGTTACCATACCAAGATAGGATGCTTTCTATGGTGCATTGATAAAAATTATTGAGGGTCAATGGGGCATGCCAAATTTCCTCGGCACTGGTGTGCTCTACTTAAAATTAACGGCAGAGTGAGATGGCTTTGTAAACTGGCACAGAGTTGATGGACCAAATGGTGTAAAAAAAAAAAAAAAAAAATGGGAATAAAATGGGATCAGTGTAAATGGTTGGCATGAAGCTGGTGGGCTGAAGGGCTGATTTCCTTGCTGTGAGCTATGCAAGGGTTGAAAATGTTCCCTGTTAGTTTGCAGAACTGGAGGCCACAGCACGACGCTGGCAGCTGCTCTATGAGGAGAAGAGTTCCCAGTACGAGCAGCTACTGAAACGACAGAGCAAGACGCTGGAGAGCTGTAAGGTTGGTGCTGGAGGTGATCACAGGGCATGAGTAACAACGGTATGCCACCATGTACTGAGCTCAGGGCTCATCTTTCACCCAAGTACCACCTTCCTGCACGAACCCCGTGTCCCTGATTTCTTTAATATCCAAGCATCTCTGACAAAATAAATAAACAAGTATCACTGAAAACCTGAGCCCATAGGTTGTGGAATCAGTTCAGTGTTGAGGTGAGTGAAGTTATCCACACTGGTTCAGGAGCCTGATGGTTGAAGGGTAACAATTGTTCCTGAACCTGGTGGTGGGTGTCCCCTTTAATGTTTGCTACAACACTGGATGGCATCCGTTAGTCTCGCGAGACCATGGATCTGCGCCTAGAAAGTCTTGCTTCAGTCTCTCCAGGGCGCAGGCCTGGGCAAGGTTGTATGGAAGACTGGCAGTTGCCCATGCAGCGAGTCTCCCCTCTCCACAACACCGATGTTGTCCAAGGGAAGGGCAAGGGCCGATACAGCTTGGCACCAGTGTCGTCGCAGGAGTTGCCAGAATGAGGTTGAAGGCAACGTCGGACTGCCTTAGGGACTCCAGCTCCGGATTTGTCCTCAGGGTTTACTCCCAAAGCCTTTCCCATGAGTGGGTGTGGCCGCAAGGCAGCGGAGGTGTGAAATCAGAGTTTTCCCTCTCTTAGATGGACTGCCTTCCCAGGCTGACAAGCTCCATCTACCTGAAGCACTGGTTTTAAGGTGCCAGGACCCGCCTTCACCCCTTCTCCTGTCAGTAGAAACAGTTCTACTGGGTTTAGAGGCTAAGGCACACGAGAAGGCCAGGAGTTGGACTTGGTTGTCAGAGGCTATTTGAGGTGCATGCCGTGAGGAGCACTTTTAGGTAGTGGGAGCTTGTCCCCACTACCACTGCTCAGCTGGACAACCTTGGAACCTTGCTACACCACTGTGTATGTAAAAGGATGCATATTATGTCCCTCTGTACACCAATACCACCCCATCTCTCACCATTTACAAATGGGGCTTCCGTCAGCATAGAAACAAGCCCTTTGGCTCATCTAATCCGTGGTGATTCATTTAAACTGCCCAGTCCCATTGACCTGCACCTGGACCATAGCTCTCCATAACACTTCTATCCATGTACCTATCTAAACTTCTCTTAAAAGTTGAAATCGAGCTCACATGCATCACTTGCGCTGGCAGCTCATTCCACATACTAATGATCCATGACCTCTGGTTGTAGTCCCACCAAAACTCTGGAAAAAGTCTGCTTGCATTTCCCCTATCTTTACCCTCATAATTTTGTATACCTCTTTCAAATCTCCTCTGAAAGAATAAAGTCCTAACCTATTCAATCTTTCCTTATAACGCAGGTCCTCCAGACCCCGCAACATCCTTGTAAATTTTCCTCTGTACTCTTTCAACCTTATTTACATCTTTCCTGTAGGTAGGTGATCAAAACTGCACACAATACTCCAAATTAGGCCTCACCAACATCTTATACAATTTCAACATAACATCCCATCTCCTGTACTCAATCCATTGATTTATGAAGGCCAATGTGCCACAAATTTTATTTATGACCCTATCAATCTGTGATGCTACTTTCAATGTATTCTTGACCTGTATCCCTGGATTCCTTTGTTCTACCACACTATTCAGTGCCCTGCCGTTCACTGTGTAGGATCTACCCTGGTTAGCCCTTCCAAAGTGCAACACCTCACACTTGTCTACATTAAATTCGATCTGTCATTTTTCATGCCATTTTCCAGCTAGTTCAGATCCCGCTGCAAGCTCTGGTAATCTTCCTCACTGTCCACTACACCCCCAATTTTGGTGTCATCCACATATTTGCTGATCCAGTTAACCACATTATCATCCAGATCATTGATATAGATGACAAAAAACAATGGACCCAGTACCAATTCCTATGGCACACCACTAGTCACAGGCCTCCAGTCAGAGAGGCAACCATCTACTACTGCTCCCTGGCTTCTCCCACAAAGCCAATTTGGAATCCAATTTACTACCTCATCATGGATGGCAAGTGACTGAACCACCTTGACCAAACTCCCATGCGGGACCTTGTCAAATGCCTTACTAAAGTCCATGTAGACAGCATCCACTGCCTTGCCTTCATTAACTTTTCTGGAAACTTCCTGGAAACTCTCCAAGATTGGTTCGACCTACCACGCACAAAGCAATGCTGACGACCTCTAATCAGTCCATGTCTATCCAAATACACATATATCCGGTCCCTGAGAATACCTTCCACTAAGTTTCCACAACTGATGTCAGGTTCACCAGCTTATAATTTCCTGGTTTATTTTTTTTAGAGCCTTTCTTAAACAGCAGAACTACATTAGCGATCCTACAATCATCTGGTCACTCACCTGTCTCTAATGATGATTGAAAAATCTTTGCTGGGGCCCCGGAAATTTCTGCACTTGCCTCCCACAGAGTCTGAGGGAAAACATTGTCAGGCCCTGGGGATTTATCCACCCTGATTTGACCCAGGGTAGGAAACACTTCCTCCTCTGGAATCTGTACAGGGTCCATGAGGTTGATGCCGCTTTGCCTCACTTCTATAGACTGTGTCTGTCTCCTGAGTAAATACAGATGCAAAAAATGCATTTAAGATTTCCCCCATCTCTTTTTGCTTCATGCATAGATTACCATTCTGATCTTCCAGAGGACTAATTGTGTCCCTTGCAATCCTTTTTCTCTTAACATATCTGTAGAATCCTTCAGGATTCTCCTTCACTTTGTCTGCTGGGACAACCTCATACCTTCTTTTAGTCCTCCTGATTTCTTTTTTAAGTGTTCTCTTGCAATTCTTCCATTCCATTTGTTCCTACCTGCCTATACCTGCTGTGCACCTCCTTTTTCTCTGATCAAGGGCCTCAATATCTCTTGAACACCAAGATTCCCTAAACCTGTTATCTTTACCTCTTATTCTTACAGGCACATACAACCTTTGTACTCTCAAAATTTTACTTTAGAAGGCCTCCCACTTTCCAAGTACACCTTTGCTAGAAAATAGCCTGTCCCAATCTACATTTGCCAGGTCATTTCTAATACCATCAGAATTGGCCTTTCTCCAGTTTAGAATCTGAACCAGCAGACCAGACCTATCCTTTTCCATAATTATTTTGAAACAAATGGCATTGTGGTCACTAGGTGCAAAGTGTTCCCCTACACAAACTTCTGTCACCTGCTTTTTCTGATTCCCTATCAGCAGATCAAGTATTGCCTACTCTCTTGTTGGGATGTCTATGTACTGATGAAGGAAACGTTCCTGACCGCATTTGACAAACTCTATCCTATCTAGTCCTTTTACAGTATGGAAGTCTCAGTCAATATGTGGAAAGTTAAAATCACCCACTATAACAACCTTGTTTCTTGCAACAGTCTGCGATCTGTTTACAAGTTTGTTCCTCTAAATTCCCAGTCCTGTTAGGTGGTAGAAACATAGAAAACCTGCAGCACAATACAGGCCCTTCAGCCCTCAAAGTTGTGCCGAACATGTCCCTACCTTAGAAAGTACTAGGGTTACCCATAGCCCTCTATTTTACTAAGCTCCATGTACCTATCTAAAAGTCTATTAAAAGACCCTATCGTATCGGCCTCCACCACCGTTGCCGGCAGCCCATTCCATGCACTCACCACTCTCTGCATAAAAAACTTACCTCTGACATCTCCTCTGTACCTACTCCCCAGCACCTTAAACCTGTGTCCTCTTGTGGCAACCATTTCAGTCCTGGGAAAAAGCCTCTGACTATCCACACGATCAATGCCTCTCATCATCTTATACACCTCTATCAGGTCACCTGTCATCCTCCATCGCTTCAAGGAGAAAAGGCCGAGTTCACTCAACCTATTCTCATAAGGCATGCTTCCCAATCCAGGCAACATCCTTGTAAATCTCCTCTGCACCCTTTTTATAGCTTCCACATCCTTCCTGTAGTGAGGCGACCAGAACTGAGCACAGTACTCCCAAGTGTGGTCTGACCAGGGGTCCTATATAGCTGCAACATTACCTCTCGGCTCCTAAATTCAATTCCATGATTGATGAAGGCCAATACACCGTATGCCTTCTTAACCACAGAGTCAACCTGCGCAGCTGCTTTGAGCGTCCTATGGACTCGGACCCCAAGATCCCTCTGATCCTCCACACTGCCAAGAGTATTACCATCAATATTATGTTCTGCCATCATATTTGACCTACCAAAATGAACCACTTCACACTTACCTGGGTTGAACTCCATCTGCCACTTCTTAGCCCAGTTTTGCATCCTATTGATGTTCCGCTGTAACCTCTGACAGCCCTCCACGATAACTACAGCACCTCCAACCTTTGTGTCATCAGCAATCTTACTAACCCATCTCTCCACTTCCTCATCCAGGTCATTTATAAAAATCATGAAGAGTAAGGGTCCCAGAACAGATCCCTGAGGCATTCCACTGGTGACTGACCTCCATGCAGAATATGACCCATCTACAACCACACTTCGCCTTCTGTGGGCAAGCCAGTTCTGGATCCACAAAGCAATGTCCCCTTGGATCCCATGCCTCTTTATTTTCTCAATAAGCCTTGCATGGGTTACCTTATCAAATGCCTTGCTGAAATCCATATACACTACATCTACTGTTCTTCCTTCATCAATGTGTTTAGTCACATCCTCAAAAAATTCAATCAGGCTCGTAAGGCACGACCTGCCCTTGACAAAGTCATGCTGACTATTCCTAATCATATTATGCCTCTCCAAATGTTCATAAATCCTGCCTCTCAGGATCTTCTCCATCAACTTACCAACCACTGAGGTAAGACTCACTGGTGTATAATTTCCTGGGTTATCTCTACTCTCTTTCTTGAATAAAGTAACAACATCCGCAACCCTCTAATCCTCTGGAACCTCTCCCGTCCTCATTGATGATGCAAAGATCATTGCCAGAGGCTCAGCAATCCCCTCCCTCGCCTCCCACAGTAGCCTGGGGTACACCTCATCTGGTCCCGGTGACTTATCTAACTTGATGCTTTCCAAAAGCTCCAGCACATCCTCTTTCTTAATATCTACATGCTCAAGCTTTTCAGTCTGCTGCAAGTCATCACTACAATCACCAAGATCCTTTTCCATAGTGAATACTGAAGTAAAGTATTCATTAAGTACCTCTGCTATTTCCTCAGGTTCCATACACACTTTCCCACTGTCACACTTGATAGGTCCTATTCTTTCACGTCTTATCCTCTTGGTCTTCACATACTTGTAGAATGCCTTGGGGTTTTCCTTAATCCTGCCCGCCAAGGCCTTCTCATGGCCCCTTCTGGCTCTCCTAATTTCCTTCTTAAGCTCCTTCCTATTGGCCTTATAATCTTCTAGATCTCTAATATTACCTAGCTCTCTGAACCTTTTGTAAGGTTTTCTTTTCCTCGACTAGATTTATTACAGTCTTTGTACACCACGGTTCCTGTTCCCTACCACAACTTCCCTGTCTCATTGGAACATATCTATACAGAACTCCACACAAATATCCCCTGAACGTTTGCCATATTTCTTCTGTACATTTCCCTGAGAACATCTGTTTCCAATTTAAGCTTCCAATTTCCTGCCTGGTAGCCTCATAATCCCTCTTACTCCAATTAAATGCTTTTCTAACTTGTATGTTCCTATCTCTCTCCAATGCTGTTGTAAAGGATATAGAATTGTGATCACTATCTCCAGAATGCTCTCCCACTGAGAGATCTGACACCTGACCAGGTTCATTTCCCAATACCAAATCAAATACAGTCTCTCCTCTTGTAGGCTTATCTACATATTGTGTCAAGAAACCTTCCTGAACACCTAACAAACTCTACCCCATCTAAACCCCTTGCTCTAGGGAGATGCCAATCAATATTTGGAAATTAAAATCTCTCATCACGACAACTCTGTTATTATTACACCTTTCCAGGATCTGTTTCCCCATCTGCTCCTCGATATCCCTGTTACTATTGGGTGGCCTATAAAAAACACCCAGTAAAGTTATTGACCCCTTCCTGTTCCTAACCTCCACTCACAGAGACTCCGTAGACAATCCCTCCATGACGTCCTCCTTTTCTGCAGCCGTGACACTTATCTCTGATCAACAGTGCCGCACCCCCACCTCTTTTGCCTCCCTCCCTCCCTGTCCTTTCTGAAACATCTAAAGCCTGGCACTTGAAGTAACCATTCCTGTCCCTGAGCCATCCAAGTCTCTGTAATGGCCAAGGTGGTCGATAATATAGCCCTGTTAACATGGTCATACCTCTCTTATTTCTCAGTCTGTCCTGACTGAGCACTACATGTCATTTCCCTGACCAGTGATGCCACCCCTCTCCCTTTAATCCCTCCTGGTCTATCACATCTAAAACAACGGAACCCTAGAATATTGAGCTGCCTGTCTCACTAATGGCTACAATGTTATAATTCCAGGTGTTGATTAATGCCTTTTTGATCCGTGCTCATCTGCCTTTCCTACAATCCTTCTTGCATTGAAATATACGCAGCTCAGGACACTGGTCGCGCCATGCTCAACCTTTTGATTCCTGACATTGTCTGAGGTATTACCAACAGCTGCCTCCACAGCCTACCTCTCCACTAATTGTTCTGGCACTCTGGTTCCCATCCCCCTGCAAATCTAGGTTAAACCCACCATGCAGCATTAACAAACCTTCCTGCTTTGATATTAGTCCCCCTCCAGTTGAGATGCAGACTGTCCCATCTGTACGGGTCCCACCTTGCCTGGAAGAGAGCCCAATGATCCAAAATCTTATGCCGTCCCTCCTACACCAACTACTTAGCTATATATTGAACTGTATGATCTGCCTAGTTCTGGCCTCACTAGCACGTGGCACAGGTAGCAATCCTGAGATCACCACCCTAGAGGTCCTGCTCTTTAACTTATCTCCATGAATTCCCTATGCAAAACCTAGTTTCTCCTCAACCTACCCATGTCATTGGTACCTACATGGACCACGACCTCTGGCTGTTCACCCTCCCATTTAAGAATGCTGAGGAGTCAATCTGAACTGTCCCAGATCCTGGCACCCGTAAGGCGACATACCATCGGGGAATATCGTTCTTGTCCACAGAACTGACTCGAGATGGATTGAGTCATATTTTTCATAAATTTATAGACATGGGTAAATTTCCTTGATTAGTTGCTGATCTCATAGACAAGGTGGTGGTAGGCTCATCCTGGGTGTGATCTCCCCATGAAGACAATAGTTTCAGCCATCTTTGGTGTCCATGACTGCCACCTGCTGGTGTGTTTCAGATCAGCAGTGCCAAAAGACTGGGGCCAATTTTCATCTGTCCTGATGAAGGGCCTCAGCCTGAAACATTAGAGTTATAGAATAGAATAGTACAGCACAGTACAGGCCCTTCGGCCCACAATGTTGTGCCGACCCTCAAACCCTGCCTCCCATATAAGCCCCCACCTTAGATTCCTCCGTATACCTGTCTAGTAGTCTCTTAAACTTCACTAGTGTATCTGCCTCCACCACTGACTCAGGCAGTGCATTCCACGCACCAACCACTCTCTGAGTAAAAAACCTTCCTCTAATATCCCACTTGAACTTCCCACCCTTTACCTTAAAGCCATGTCCTCTTGCATTGAGCAGTGGTGCCCTGGGGAAGAGGCGCTGGCTATCAACTCTATCTATTCCTCTTATTATCTTGTACACCTCTATCATGTCTTCTCTCATCCTCCTTCTCTCCGAAGAGTAAAGCCCTAGCTCCCTTAATCTCTGATCATAATGCATACTTTCTAAACCAAGCAGCATCCTGGTAAATCTTCTCTGTACCCTTTCCAATGCTTCCACATCCTTCCTATAGTGAGGTGACCAGAACTGGACACAGTACTCCAAGTGTGGCCTAACCAGAGTTTTATAGAGCTGCATCATTACATCGCGACTCTTAAACTCTATCCCTCGACTTATGAAAGCTAACATCCCATAAGCTTTCTTAACTACCCTATCCACCTGTGAGGCAACTTTCAGGGATCTGTGGACATGTACCCCCAGATCCCTCTGCTCCTCCACACTACCAAGTATCCTGCCACTTACTTTGTTCTCTGCCTTGGAGTTTGTCCTTCCAAAGTGTACCACCTCACACTTCTCCGGGTTGAACTCCATCTGCCACTTCTCAGCCCACTTCTGAATCCTATCAATGTCTCTCTGCAATCTTCGACAATCCTCTACACTATCTACAACACCACCAACCTTTGTGTCACCTGCAAACTTGCCAACCCACCCTTCTACCCCCATATCCAGGTTGTTAATAAAAATCACGAAAAGTAGAGGTCCCAGAACAGATCCTTGTGGGACACCACTAGTCACAATCCTCCAATCTGAATGTACTCCCTCCACTACCACCCTCTGCCTTCTGCAGGCAAGCCAATTCTGAATCCACCTGGCCAAACTTCCCTGGATCCCATGCCTTCTAACTTTCTGAATAAGCCTACCGTGTGGAACCTTGTCAAGTGCCTTACTAAAATCCATATAGGTCATATCCACTGCACTACCCTCATCTATATGCCTGGTCACCTCCTCAAAGAACTCTATCAGGCTTGTTAGACACGATCTGCCCTTCACAAAGCCATGCTGACTGTCCGTGATCAGTCCATGATTCTCTAAATGCTTATAGATCCTATCTCTACGAATCTTTTCCAACAGCTTTCCCACCACAGACATAAGGCTCACTGGTCTATAATTACCTGGACTATCCCTACTACCTTTTTTGAACAAGGGAACAACATTCGCCTCCCTCCAATCCTCCGGTACCATTCCTGTGGACAACGAGGACATAAAAATCCTAGCCAGAGGCTCAGCAATCTCTTCTCTCGCCTCGTGGAGCAGCCTGGGGAATAGTCCGTCAGGCCCCGGGGACTTATCTGTGCTAATGTATTTTAACAACTCCAACACCTCCTCTCCCTTCATATCAACATGCTCCAGAACATCAACCTCACTCATATTGTCCTCACCATCATCAAGTTCCCTCTCATTATTGAATACGAAGAGAAGTACTCACTGAGGACCTCGCTCACTTCCACAGCCTCCAGGCACATCTTCTCACCTTTATCTCTAATCGGTCTTACTTCACTCCTGTCATCCTTTTGTTCTTCACATAATTGAAGAATGCCTTGGGGTTTTCCTTTACCCTACTCGCCAAGGCCTTCTCATGCCCCCTTGCTCTTCTCAGCCCCTTCTTAAGCTCCTTTCTTGCTTCCCTATATTCCTCAATGGACCCATCTAATCCTTGCTTCCTAAACCTCATGTATGCTGCCTTCTTCCACCTGACTAGATTTTCCACCTCACTTGTCACCCATTGTTCCTTCACCCTACCATTCTTTATCTTCCTCACCGGGACAAATTTATCCCTAACATCTTGCAAGAGATCTCTAAACATCGACCACATGTCCATAGTACATTTCCCTGCAAAAACATCATCCCAATTCACACCCGCAGATTCTAGCCTTATAGCCTCATAATTTGCCTTTCCCCAATTAAAAATTTTCCTGTCCTCTTTGATTCTGTCCTTTTCCATGATAATGTTAAAGGCCAGGGAGCGGTGGTCACTGTCCCCCAGATGCTCACCCACTGAGAGATCTGTGACCTGACCCGGTTCATTACCTAGTACTAGATCTAGTATGGCATTCCCCCTAGTCGGCCTGTCCACATACTGTGACAGGAATCCATCCTGGACACACTTAACAACATCCGCCCCATCTAAACCCTTGGAACTAATCAGGTGCCAATCAATATTAGGGAAGTTAAAGTCACCCATGATAACAACTCTGTTATTTTTGCACCTTTCCAAAATCTGCCTCCCAATCTGCTCCTCTGTATGTCTGCTGCTACCAGGGGGCCTATAGAATACCCCCAATAGAGTAACTGCTTCCTTCCTGTTCCTGACTTCCACCCATATTGACTCAAAAGAGGATCCTGCTACATTACCCACCCTTTCTGTAGCTGTAATAGTATCCCTGACCAATAATGCCACCCCTCCTCCCCTTTTTCCACCCTCTCTATCCCTTTTAAAGCACTGAAATCCAGGAATATTGAGAATCCATTCCTGCCCTGGTGCCAGCCAAGTCTCTGTAATCTACCTCATAATTCCATGTACGTATCCAAGCTCTCAGTTTATCACCTTTGCTCCTGATGCTTCTTGCATTGAGGTACACACATTTCAGCCCTTCTACCTTACTATCTTTACACCGTTTATTCTGCTTCTCTTTCCTCAAAGCCTCTCTGTATGTTAGATCTGACTTTACTCCATGCACTTCTTTCACTGCTCTATCGCTCTAAACATCAACTGTTTATTCCTCTCCATAGATGCTGACTGACCTACTGAGTTTCTCCAGCATTTTGTGATGTGTTGCTCCAGATTTCCTGCATCTGCAGTGTTCACTTCCCTGTCTGGGTTTGAGAGTGGAGTGGGATGGGGAGACGAATGGCTGCATATGGAATTTCGGGTAGGGTTGGGAATTCCATGAACTATCAAGTTGAGGCCTTTTTCCTTTTATCCTTCCCAGCAACAAACAGCAGAGGTGCAAAGGCTGAAGCAGGAAATTGAGAATGAGCGGAAAGTTCAGCAAAATGACAAGAAGGTTCTTCAGAGCCAGATCAAGAACTTACAGGAGGTGCTCCAGAGCAAAGAGGAGCTGCTCAAAAAGTAAGGAGAGTTTTAAAGATTTAAAGATGAAATTGGAGCACATGTGGTCATGGAGAGAACGTGCATACTTCTTACGGACAGTGATAATTCTACACAGAACCCAATTGCTATAAAGCGTTGTGCTAGCAGCTACACGACCGTGCCAGTTAGCTGGTGCCCAGAGATCAGATGTGGGGTTTTGTGGAGTGAAGGTGATGCATTGACTCAGCGTTCATGAGGCTACACCTCACACCCAAGGCTGCAGTTTCTCTCAATTTTATTCGTCACAGTCGATCAAACACCCCTTCTGTCACCAGTCACTCCACCAACACAAGATGGAGAAAGGTGAGGCATGTGGACCTCGACACCCCCCCCCCCCCCCCGCCCATATAGGAAACATCCTCTCCATGTCCACTCTATCAGGCCTTTCAATTTTCTGAACTCCGGTACTCCAGTGAGTACAGGCCAGAGCCATCACTCCTCGGATCATTCCTGTAAATTTGCTCTTTGATGCCTCAGTCTTGATTTGCCCCAGCCTACTGCATGTGCAATGATGATGCTTGGCGTGGAGTGGGCGTTAAAATTTGGCAAGGTTGTAACTGTTTAATCTTTTGATAATGACCTTCACCATCAAGGACATGTCCTCTTCATACTGCTACCATCAGGGAAAAGGTTTAGGAACTTCGAGACATACAGTCAACGTTTCAGGAACAGCTTCTTCCCTTCCGCCTTCAGATTATTGAATAGTGGTGCTAGAAAGTTTGTAAACCCTGTAGAATTTTCTCATTTCTGCATAAATATGACCTCAGTCGTCATCAGATTTTCACTGAAGTCCTAAGACTAGATAAAGAGAACTCAATTAAATAAATAAACACAAAAAACAGTATACTTGTTCATTTATTTATTGAGAAAAATTATCAAATATTACATGTTAACAAGTATCACCATGCTTCACAGTTGGGATGAGGTTTTGGTGTTGGTGTGCAGTGCCCTTTTTCCTCCAAACATTACGGTGTGCATTTCTACCAACAAGTTCAATTTTTGTCTCATTATTCCACAGAACATTGCCCCAGAAGCGTAGTAGAACATCCAAGTAGTCTTTGCAAACTTGAGACATGCTGCAATGTTTTATTTAGAGAGTAGTGGTTTCCTCCGTGGTGTCCTTCCATGAACACCATTCTTGTTCAGTGTTTTTCTGATAGTAGACACATGAACAGAGACTTTAGCAAGTTCTCGAGATTTCTGCAGGGCTTTTACTGTTACCCTTGGGTTCTTATTCAACTCCTTCAGCATTGCACGTTGTGCTCTTGGTGTGATCTTTGTAGGACACCCACTCCTAGGGAGAGTAGCAATAGTACTGAATTTTCTCCATTTGTAGACAATTTATTTTACTGTTACCCTTAGGTTCTTTTTCACCTTCAACATTGCATGTTCTGTTCTTGGTGTGATCTTTGCAGGACGCCCAGTCCGAGGGAGAGTAGCAATAGTACTGAGTTTCCTCCATTTATAGACAATTTCTCTTACTGTGAACTGATGAATACTCAGGTCTTTAGAAATGCTTCTGTAGCCTTTCCCAGCTTCCTGCATCTCTGCAATCCTTCTAAGGTCCCCTGAAAGTTGTTTTGATCGAGGCATGGTGCCCATAAATAGATCTTTCTTGAGAAGAGCAGGCTCTGTCAGTAACCTGACTTTGTGTGTCTTTTTTACAGGGCAGGGTACCTCTACTACCCACACCTCCAATCTGATCTCATTGATTGCAACACCCGACTCCAAATAGCTTTTGTAGAAGGCATTACTCCAGAGGTTCACATATTTTTTCTAACAAATACATGTAATATTGGATTATTTTTCTCAATAAATAAATGAACACACACACACAGACGAAGACGCAGGCACAGATATACGTGCGTGCAGAGAGGCAGGTGCAGACACGCATGCACGTGCGGGCGAACAGAGATAGTTGCACCCGCAGGCGGATGGGGACGCGCGCGCAGACAGATGTTCAGGCGTGCAGATGTACAGATAGACGCAGACAGGGACAGGCGTGCAGATGGACAGACAGACGCAGACAGGGACAGGCACGCAGATGGACAGACAGACGCAGACAGGGACAGGCACACAGATGGACAGACATGCAGAGAGATGACAGATAGGCGCAGCCAGGGACGCGCACACAGGCGCAGGCAGACAGACAGATGCAGACAGACACGCACGCAGACACACAGGCGTGCACGCAGACAGAGAAACATAGATAGAGGCAGACAGATGCACACACAGACAGCACGCTGTATACACACGTGAGCACACAGATGCACACACAGTACACTACATACACACGCGAGCACACAGACACGCAGACACAGGTGCGCACACGACGCGCACATGCGGAGACATGGATAGACACAGACACGGACAGGCAGAGACAGGCAGAAAGACATGGACAGGCAGAGAGACAGACACACACAGACGCACATAGACACAGTTTAACCTGCGCTCCATCCGCCAGAAAAAGCAGGATCTCCTGGTGGCCGTCCATTTCAATTCTACTACCCTCCCCATTCTGATACGTCAGTCCACGGCCTCCTCTACTGTCATGATGAGTCCACACTCGGGTTGGAGGAACAACACCTTATATATTCCGTCTGGGTAGCCTCCAACCTGATAGCAAGAACATTGATTTCTCTAACTTCTGTAATGCCCCCCCCCCCCACCATTCCCCATTCCTGTTTTCCCCTCTCCTCTCTCATGCTATCTCCTTGCCTGTCCATTGCCTCCCTCTGGTGCTCCTCCCCCCTTTTTCTTTCTTCCATGGCCGCCTTTCTCTTTCACCAATCAATTTCCCAGCTCTCTGCTTCATCCCTTCTCCTCCAGGTTTCACCTATCACCTTGTGTTTCTCTCTCCCCTCCAGGTCATTTATAAAAATCACGAACAATAGGGGTCCCAGAACAGATCCCTGAGGCATCCCACTGGTCACTGGCCTCCATGCAGAATATAACCCGCCTACAACCACTCTTTGCCTTCTGTGGGCAAGCCAGTTCTGGATCCACAAAGCAATGTCCCCTTGGATCCCATGCCTCCTTACTTTCTCAATAAGCCTTGCATGGGGCAGCTTATCAAATGGCTTACTGAAATCCATATACACTACATCTACTGCTCTACTTTCATCAATGTGTTTAGTCACATCCTCAAAAAATTCAATCAGGCTTGTAAGGCATGACCTACCTTTGACAAAGCTATTCTGACTATTCCTAATCATATTATGCCTCGCCAAATGTTCATAAATCCTGCCTCTCAGCATCTTCTCCATCAATTTACCAACCACTGAAGTAAGACTCACTGGTCTATAATTTCCTGGGCTCTCCCTCCTCCCTTTCTTGAATAAGGGAACAACATCCACAACCCTCCAGTCCTCCGGAACCTCTCCCGTCCTCATTGATGATGCAAAGATTATTGCCAGAGGCTCAACAATCTCCTCCCTCGCTTCCCACAGTAGACTGGGGTACATCCCGTCCGGTCCCGGTGACTTATCCATCTTGCTGCTTTCCAAAAGATTTCCAGCATCTGCAGATTTTCTCTTGTTTGTGGTAGAAAGGATGTGGAAGATTAAAGCCAGAGTAATCCCGGTGGTGATGGGAGCACTTGGAGCTGTGACACCTGGACTGGGAGAATGGCTCCAACAAATCCCAGGAACAACATCTGAGATCTCGGTCCAGAAGCGCGCTCTGCTAGGAACAGCAGGGATACTGTACTGAACCCTCAAGCTCCCAGGCCTCTGGTAGAGGACCCGAGATTGAGGGAAAATACACATACTCACCACTCATAAGGTGTGAGAAAAGATTTCTTAAAATATGTATGTTTCTTGTAGTAACTTATCATAATTTTATGTGTCACATTATACTGGTGCCACAAAACAACAAATGTCATGACATACATCAGTGAACATAAACCTGATTCTGATTCTGGAATAACCTTTTATAGGTTGGAGAAGCAGATCCAGGGACAACAACAGGAACTGGAAAACCAGAAGAAACAAGGCCAGCAAGAACAGTGAGTAGCAGATACCCTTCTAGTAGAAGAGGGAGAAGTGATGTCATTCAAACATACCCAATCATGATCACAAAAGATTCTCTCCCTTCGCCTTCTCTCCTTTTCCATTACCCATTCTGGCTCCCCTCTCATCCCATTCTTTTCTCCTCACTCGCCTACTACTTCCCTTTGTTAACCCTCCTCTTTCCCTTTCTCCCATGGTCCACTCTCCTCTCCAAATGGATTCTTTCCTCTCCAGCCCTTTATTTCTTCCACCTACCACCTCCCAGCTTCTCGCTTCATTATCCCTCCCCCAGCCATCCACCTTCCCCCTCACCTTTCTCACCTATCACCTGCCAGCTTGGCCTACTTCCCCTCTCCCCACCTTCTTATTCTCACATCTTCCCCCTTCCTTTCCAGTCCTGATCAAGGATCTCAGCCTGAAATGTTTATTCCTCTCCATAGATGCCGCCTGACCTGATGAATTTCTCCAGCATTTTAGTGTGTTGAGATGTTAGCCAAGTTAACATGATGAATCAACACACACAACATGCTGGAGGAACTCAACAGGTCAGGCAGCATCTATGGAGAGGAATAAACATTTGACGTTTCAGACCAATGCTCTTCATTGGGACTAGAAAGGAGGAGGGCAGAAGCCAGAGAAAAAAGAGGAGGGGGGAGTAGCAGGAGCTGTATGTTACAGGTTTCCCCGCCATCCAAAGGTAGAGCGTTCCTATGATATGGTTCGTAAGCCGGAATGTCAGAACGCGAAGAAGCAATTACCATTTATTTATATGGGAAAAATTTGTGAGCGTTCGCAAACCCAAAAATAACCTACCAAATCATGCCAAGTAACACACAAAACCTAAAATAACAGTAATATATAGTAAAAGCAGGAATGATATGATAAATACACAGCCTATATAAAGTAGAAATACTTCCCTACAATCATTGCCTGCACTGTTCTCCGTAGCGAAAATCTCACGCAAGCACTCTTGGCAGAAACGCGGTGCAAGCGCTGTTGGCAAAAATACGGCGCAAATGCTCTCGGCAGAAACACTCTCTCCAGTAACCTTTAAGCTATGAAGCTGCCAAATCATACCAAATAACACATGAAAATACACAGCCGATATAAAGTAGAAATAGTGTATATACTGTGTAGTATCACTTACCGGAATTGGGAAGACAGCGTCGAGCACACTGACAATGGTGTGTTAGGCTGAGTCGTCGGAGGTTGTGTGGTGCAGTGGCCCCCACCCTCCAGGCCGCCGACCGATACCGATCCGTGAAGCATGCTGGGGTACCGCGGTAGCCGGGAAGCACCCAGCGCATCTTTAAGAAAAAAGCCGAAATAAACAAGCTAATTAATTAGGTGCTTCCCGGCACATAAATGTCAGCCCAGGTCAGAGGCGACGCAATTGGGCAATCGCCTCTGATCTGGGCCGACATTTACGTGCCGGGCGGCACCTAATTAATTAGCTTGTTTATTTCGGCTTTTTTCTAAAGATGTGCTGGGTGCGTCACAGCTACCGCTGCGTTCTCCGCGAATTGGTATCTGTACACGGCCCAGGGGTTGGGGTGGTGGGACATTGAGGTGTCATCTGTTTCCATCAGGGCAGGCAGGTCATCTTCTTCTTTGTCTGCCTGCCTCGATGTTGAAGATTGAGGTTCATCGTCTGCTGTGGCTGATGTGGAAGGCTTGAAAAACGACAGTATGCTTGACTGCTAGCCTCGCGCATTTTTCTATCATACAGTTCTTTGTAAGCACTCAAACCATCTTGCAAATATGCCCTAAACCGACGTACCCTTTCAAAATTAAGTCGTACTTTTCTGCAATCATTGCAGCGAAAATCTGACGCAGTTGCTTCACGTTCAGTTCCTGGACGACTTCACTTTCGGTCCATTTGCTACTGCATTTGGTTTCGATTGTTATTCTTTCCTCTTCCAATTGCATCAGCTCTTCATCTATCAGTTTTTGGTCATGGGATGCCAAAACCTCTTCAACATCATCTTCGTCAACTTCCACAAGCCAAACTCACTTTGTCCTTACTTCGTTCAGCTCTTTCAGGCTTTTCCAATACCTTAGAACTCATCTTGCAAACGGCTGCTCACAGGCAAGTGTTTAAGCAATACCGGCTAGAGTGCAGTTCCGGATCCGGGGGAGGAGCGGCTGCTTGGGGCGCGTGCTGCCTTTTTTCGTAACAGTGAAAACACCTTCTGTTAGCGAAAACAGGTAACTAATGTAGGTCTTTCGTAACTGAGGTATCGTAAAGCGAACGTTCGAAAATCAGGGGACACCTTTATAGGAGGGGAAGAAAATGGAAATAATCTGAGAAGCTGGGAAGGCAAAGAGCCGAAGAAGAGGGAATCTGACAGGAGAAGGCATTCCCCTCCATAGATGCTGCCTGACTTGCTGGGTTCCTTCAGCATTCTGTGTCTGTTGCTCTGGATTTCCAGAACTGCAGAATCTCTTGTGTTGGCGTGCCGATGCAGGGACAATTTTTTTTAGAGATATAGCATGGTAACAAGCTTTTCCAGCTTAGTGAGTCTGCGATGCATTATTACACCCACGTGACTGATTAACCTACTAACCCATACGTCTTTGGAATGCGGGAGGAAACAGGAGCACCTGGAGTAAACCCACGTGGTCACAGGGTGGTGGTACAAACTCCTTATAAATAGGAATGGGAATTCATACTGGGGCACTGGTGGTGTAACACTGTTATGCTAACCATTATGCTACTGTGCTGCCCATGGCTGGAGTGTCTAGAGTCACTGTCTCAAAACAGTTAGACAGAAGAGAAGGAACTTCTTCAGCCAGAAGGTGGTAATCCTCGGAACTCTATACCCAATGAGGCTTTGAGGCTCAGTTGTTGAGTATATGGAAGACAGAGATAAATAGATCTTTGGGAATGAAGGAATTTGACAGATGTGGGGTCACTGTAAGAACTGTTGCACTGAGTAAAAAAAAAAAAGCCTGCCATAATTGTATAGAATAGTATAGCAAAGAAGAGAAAATCTACAAATGCTGGAAATCCAAGCAACACATACAAAATGCTGGAGGAACTCAGCAGGCCAGGCAGCATCTATGAAAAAGAGTGCAGTTGACATTTTGGGCCGAGACCTTCCAGCAGGACTGGAGAAAGATAGCTGAGGAGTAGACTTAAAAGGTGGGGAGAGAGAAACACAAGGTGACAGGTGAAACCAAGAAAGTTGGGGGGGGGGGGTAGATGAAGTAAAGAGCTGGGAAGTTGATTGATGAAAGAGATACAGGGCTGGAGAAGTGGGAGTCTGATAGGAGAAGGACCAAGCATGAGGGCCAGGTGACTTAACTACCTTCAGACCTTTCAGTTTCCCAAGCACCTTCTCTCTAGTGTCACGTGATCGGCAACAATGAATATCTCGTGTCAAGATTTATAAACAAACAAGCATTTATTAAACCCTGATAAACAATGAAAAAAAAATGAAAACCCTAACCAGAAGTAAACGGCTATGCGGCCATTCGGTAAACCGCTACTCAGTACTAGTTCTTAAAGCGATAATGCGAAACCAGTTCTTAAAGCGATAAATTCAAACACAGTTCTTCGAATGGTAAATTTTAAAGTCCAAGAGATTCATATAGTCAATTAGGAGAGGCTTTCATGAAGTAATGAATTCCTCAAAGACACGATGTCACTGCCACTCCCAGCTGGACCCTACCTTGTCCACAGGATTCACGACAACGGAAATAAAATGGTTTTAAAGGCACTGACCTTCCTCTTCTGTGGAATAGATCCTCCACAGCCTTTCTGCCTCTTTTAGCAGAGGCTATCTCATGCAGATCACTCTTTCTTGAACGAATTCAATAATGGTCGATCCTATCCAAACCCGTCGAACGTCTCCTTCAGGGTCCCGTCTTCACTCTCCAACGTTACTGAAAAGATACATTAACAAACCTGGCAGCGATTGTCAAACTGCCAATCCAGACTTCTGTACCTTACCTTAGAACATAAAACTCGGTTTAAAATGAAAACTGCGTCATAATGCAAATACGCAGCGGAGAGGAGTATCGCATTGATGTTCTAACTAAAAAAAATAACTGCGGGCCCCGGGGTCTTCCCCTTTTATACCTGTGGTGAGCATGTCATCACGTGACCTCACATCGGCAGGAAAATTACATCAGGTGACTTCCAAAAGACCATTACATCATTCTCACAAGAAAGTCACAAGATCTCCTTGAAGTATGTAACATCAAACAGTTATGGTAACTTCACACACTTCATGACCCCTGACACCTGGAACTTCCACCACATTGCTAGTGTCTTCCACAGTGAAGACTGATGCAAAATACTTATGAGTTCATCCGCCATTTCATTGTCCCCCATTACTACCTCTCCAGCATAGTTTTCCAGCGGCCCGATGTCCACTCTCGCCTCTCATTTACACTTTATGTATCTGAAGAAACTTGGTATCCTCTTTAATATTATTAGTGAGTTTACTTTCTTTTGCCGTCTTTACCTTAATGACCTTTTAGTGCCTTCTGTTGATCTTTAAAAGCTCCCCAATCCTCTAACTCCCCACTAATTTTTGCTCTATCATACGCTCTCTCTCTGGTTTTTATGTCAACTTTGACTTTTCTTAGGCCTAGACAGAGTAGATGTGGAAAGGATTCTTCCCATGGTGGAGGAATCTAGGACAAGAGAGCACAGCCTCAGGATAGAGGGGCGTTCATTTAAAACAGAGATGCGGAGAAATTTCTTTAGCCAGAGGGCGATGAATTTGTGGAATTTGTTGCCACATGCAGCTGTGGAGGGCAAGTTGTTGGGTGTATTTAAGGCAAAGCTTGATAGGTTCTTGATCGGACATGGCATCAAAGGTTACAGGGAGAAGGCTGGAGAGTGGGGCTGAAGAGGGGAAAAAGGATCAGCCATGATTGAATGGCAGAGCAGACTAGATAGGTCAAATGGCTTAATTCTGCTCCTATGTCTTATGGTCTTATGGCCTGATGTGCACAGAACAGCTCCCCTGCTGTTAGTCTTGCCTGTGAGCCAGTGAACTGGACTTGCAGTATTCTATAACCTGTATCTCTTTGTTGTCTCCACTAATCACCTCCCAGCCTCTGTCTTTATCTCCACTCTTCACTCTCCCACCTGGCTCCATCTATTCATTATAACCTTCTTCACCTGGATCCACCTATCACTGCCGGGTATCTGTCTCACCCCTCTCCCTCGGCTCTCTGCCCTCTTACAGTCTCAGTCCTGATGAAGAGTCTCAACCCAAAATGTCGAGCATCCTTTGCCTTCACGGATGCTGTCTGACCTGCTGAGGTAGCTTGTTTCTCGTTGTAGATTCCAGCACCTACCGTCTCTTGTGTCTCTTTATATTTCCAATAATCTAAAAGCATCTCACTGGCTGGGAAGCACTTGGGATATCCTGACCTTATTCAGGGCGCTACATAAATGCTAGTTTCTCATGAGATGTTTTTTGTGCCCTTCAGAGCCTCTGCTTGGGCCAGTTGCTCAGCTCTGGCACCTCATGCCTGGTGCTGAAGTGTACTAGGCCTCTGCTCCTACTACATGCTCGGCTGTGATAGCTCTGGAAGTTTTGTCCCACCGAGGAAGGTCCTTTGTGTGAGTGTGCTTTTGTGTGTGACTGCACACTTATTTGTGCACGTGCACTTGTGAATGTATGCTTTTGTTCATGTGTGTGCAAGCAAGATATTTTTGCTGTCTCCTGTGATGTTTCCATGAGCAGAGTTGCTGCTTGTTTACCTCAGGGAAGGAAAGGTCCAAGGTATCTGGAGGAACAACCAATCTGCTGGAGGAAGCCAACAGGTCGAGCAGCATCCGTGGGAGGAAAGGATCTGTCCGCATTTTGTGCTGAAACCTTGCATCCCTCCTGATGTGCTTCTGAGATGTCAGGGGTTTGTGACTACTGTTCACATTTCCCTCTCAGTCATTGGATAAAAACCAATGAAACTATTTCTGAAGTGTATCCACTTGTATTGTTAATGGTTAATCAGCTGCTGCTGATGAGAGATGTGTGCTTTGCTGTTTTTCAGAGAACAATGGGCACAGGAGAAGTCTCAGCTGGAGAGACAGTCAGCGAAAAGCAAGGATGAGTTCATTGAAGCCATGAGAAGAGCAATGGCTGCTGAGGTACCTCAAGGACTCCGACAATTCGGTTACAACATCCGCATAGGGTTCATTTTGCCTTAATCAGAAACTGGAAATGCTGGAAACACTCGCATATCAGGCAACATCTCTGGAGAGAACAAACCAGAAGAGTCACTGAGTTTAAACATTGACTCTCTTTCTCTTTCTGCAGATGCATCCTGACCTGCAGGGCATTTCCAGCACTTTCTGCTTTAATTTCAGGTTTTCAGTATCTGCATTTCATTGTTTCTGTTTTGCTTTCATCCTTTCATTGGAATTAAATGGATTAGGAGCAGGGCAGGAAATTACGCAGATGCTGAAAATTCAGCGTTATACACACAAAATGCTAGAGGAACTCGGTAGGTCAGGCAGCATCGATAGAGGGGAATGGACAATTGAGGTTTTGGCCTGAGATCTTTCATCAGGATCAGTGCAAAGACAGCTTCCATTGTTTTGGCCCCCCAATATACATACATACACGGACAGACACAGAGACGCGCGCACACGCTGAGGAGCACACGCACTGAAGGGCATGCGCACAGACAGACGGGGGCACAGAGACACACAGACAGACACACCCACCCACACAGACAGAGAGAGAGAGAGACACACACACACACACACACACACACACACACAGACAGGCACAGAGATACAGCGGCACAGACAGACACAGATACACAGGCACACACAGACAGAGACACAGACACACACTACACATGCGTGTGCACACAGGCAAACAGAGAGAGAGAGACAGTGAGACATGCGCAAGGACACCCACAGACACACAGTGACACAGAGACACGCACACAGACACAGTTCAACTGAGTCACAAATTATGTATTTGAATGAAGTACAGAACAAGCTTGATCCCTCCCAGTTCTACAATACTTGCTAATTGTTATCGAGGGAGGAATTCATCCAGTGTCTGCTGCCGTGTTCTTTTGACTATAGGAACAAAATCTGCACAGACAACTAGTGCAGGTAATGAACAAGAGAAAATTTGAGGATGCTGGAAATCCAAGCAACACACACAAGACGCTGCAGGAACTCAGCAGGTCAGGCAGCATCTGTGGAAAAGAGTAAACAGTCAAAGTTTCGGGCCTAGACCCTTCATCAGAACTGGAGAAAAAAGATGAGAAGTCAGAAAAGAAGGTGGGGTATGGGAGGAAGAAGTACAAGGTGGTAGGTGATAGATGAAACCGGGAGAGGGGAAGGGGTGAAGTAAAGAGCTGGGAATTCGATTGGTGAATGAGATAAAGGGCTGGAGAAAGGGAAACCTGATATGAGAGGATAGAAGACCATGGAAGGAAGGGAAGGAGGAGGAGCACCAGAGGGAGGTGACAGACAGGTAAGGAGATGAGATGAGAGAGAGAAAGGGGGACGAGAAGGGGGGGAGGGGTCATTACCGGAGGTTTGAGAAATCAATGTTCATGCTATCAGATTGGAGGCTACCCAGATGGAATATGAGGTCTTGCTCCTCCAACCCGATTGTGGCCTCATCATGGCAGTAGAGAAGGCTATGGATGGACGTGGCAGAATGGGAAGTGGAATTAAAATGGGTGGCCACTAGGAGAGCCCCTCCACCCCCCTCTTTCTGCGATCCGCAGTGATCACTCCCTACGTGACTTTCTTGTCCCCACTGACCTCCCTCTTGGCACTTATCCTTGCAAGCAGAACAAGTGCTACACCTGCCCCTACACCTCCTCCCTCACTACCATTCAGGGCCCCAAACATTCCTTCCAGGTGAGGCGACACTTCACCTGTGAGTCTGTTGGGGTCAGCTACTGTATCTGGTGCGGCCTCTTGGATATAGGTGAGACCCGACGCAGATAGGGAGACCGCTTCGCCGAGCACCTGCACTCCATCCGCCAGAAAAAGCAGGATCTCCTGGTGGCCGTCCATTTCAATTCTACTACCCTCCCCATTCTGATACATCAGTCCACGGCCTCCTCTACTGTTATGATGAGTCCACACTCGGGTTGGAGGAACAACACCTTATATATTCCGTCTGGGTAGCCTCCAACCTGATAGCAAGAACATTGATTTCTCTAACTTCTGTAATGCCCCCCACCTTCACCATTCCCCATTCCTGTTTTCCCCTCTCCTCTCTCATGCTATCACCTTGCCTGTCCATTGCCTCCCTCTGGTGCTCCTCCTCCTTCCTTTCCTTTCAGAGTCTTCTGTCCTCTCATATCAGATTCCCCCTTCTCCAGCCCTGTGTCTCTTTCATCAATCAACTTCCCAGCTCTTTACATCCGTGCCCTTTCCTGGTTTGACCTATCATCTACTACCTTACATTTCTTCCTTCCCTCATCCCCCCCACCCTCTTACTCTTAAAATTCTCATCTTTCTTCTCCAGTTTTGATGAAGTATCTTGTCCTGGCCTGAGTTCCTCCAGCATTTTATATGTAGTGCAGATAATGGACTGCCTTCATTCAAATCTTTTAACGGCTGCATCCTCCAAATCTTCATTTTCATTGTAACATTCAAGATGATTGTCAATACCTTCAAATTCTTTGTAGTTCCTATCTTTTTGAAGTAATGAAATCGTTTAATTTTCATTCCTGGCCGTTTCTGTCATCTCCAAGCCTGAATGCTTGAAATCACAGTGAGCAAATCAATTCTGAACTGTCTTACTTATTTCTCGCCAACTATCAGTGACAGAAATCACTGCGTTTTGAACACAAACACATGTAACTGACGCTATTTAAAACTTTCTAAGTACACTGTAGTGTCTAATGGCCACACAAGTGCACACAACTGACACTAGTTAGAACCTGTTTGGCAACCGTCTCCTGTCCCAATTGTCACGTACCCTGTGACGGGAATAAAGAACCCGCAGAGATGGAAAATACTTTGGAGTCCGGTATTACTATTAACTAATGGTATTTATTAGTAACTACACAATACGGTAATATAAATGTAGATAAATCAAACAGATTAGCAATGATTATATAAAATTAAGTGTGGAATATATGTGAAAATCAAGCTTCAAGTCTAGGGGTAAAAAGATACAGTCTTACGATGATGAGTAAAGTTCAGTTCAGGTCAGTTTGTGGTATTGAGTTGAGTAGTGATGGAGAGAGAGAGAGGAAGAGATTTGAGTCTTCAGGTGAGATGATGCTGTCGATCTTCTCGTTGTCCTCCAAAATCCTTTAAAAATCACCGACTGTGACCACAACAAAGGGGACCAGTTTTCTGTGGTGGAGCTATCACCCAGGTAAGGGTGGACACATGGACAACTCCCTACCGGTCACTGCCTTTTCTTTTCACAGCAAGAGCCACTGATCGATCCTCCAAAAACCCACTTTTTCTGTGGGCACAACAAAGCTCATTCCGTGTCCAAAACATGTGTCTGAGGTCTATATCATCTGACCTCCTATTTATCTCACTGTACTGAGTATCAACTGTCATACAAATAACTCCTCATTCCTCTCTCTGTGTAAGAAAATCACAAGCAGGTGAATGTCATTGAGAAGTATCAACATGCTGCCGAAAAATCATAACATCAATTGTCCATTAAATAACGCCGCCTTCAGTCACCATAGCAACTTACGAGCTGCTCAGTGTCGTCTCCAACTCAGCAGAAATCCAAAAGTTGGCCAGTTCTTTCTCGTGCCTTAAAGTGACAGTCCAACAGTTAGTCTTCGTCTCTCTCTCTCTTTTCAAAAGCACAGTTAATAGGGGTAAACGAGCACAGTTCATAGGGGTAATTCAGGATGTCGTCACACAATTAAGTGGCATAGTGTCCTAAATAAATGAAGGGAGTCCTGTCTATTTTCTTGATAGTTTTTGTTCTTTAAGAGTTGTCTCAAATAAGTGGCAGGCCTGATTAACCAATGGCCCAACTAACCGGATTCTACTGTAAGTATATTAAGTATTGCACTGTACTGCTGCCACAACACAATATAAATTTCACGATCATTAAGATCAGTCGAAAGTGATAGCTTTTTATTCCTCTCTCTAGGTGCTGCCTAACCTGATGAGTACATCCAGCATTTTGTGTTTGTTAATCTGGTCTTCCAGTATCTGCAGAATCTCGTGTTGATAAATTTCACAACATCTGTCAGTGATAATAAACTTGATTTTAATTCTGATTCTGCCTGACCTGCTGAGTTCCTCCAGAATTTTCAGTGTTGCTGTAGGAGCAAGAATAGGCCACTCAGCTTCTCAAGCGTGTTCCACCACATAATAAGGCAATTGCTGGTCTGACTTTAATTTCTTCCAGGTTCCTCAGTAAATCTTCACCCCATTCCTTGTAAAATAACTACTTTTCTTTGCCTCCAAAATACTCTGACTTTTCTTCCACTATTCTTTTGAGTTAGAAGTTTCCAAAGATTTAAAACAATCACAAAAATTGGCTGATACCTGAATTAAATGAACAATCCTTATTTTTAAAGTGAACCCTAGCTCTAGATTCTCCATAGAAGGGAATATCTTCTCCACATCTGCTCTCACAAGACTGTCCAAATCAAGTCCCCACTCACTCTATGAAACTCCATTGGAGGCAAACCTTGCTTGATCAACCTTCCCTTGAAAGACCATTTGCCCATTTACACAAGAAGATAAGAGCCGGAGTAAGCCACCTGGATCCACCCATCACCTGACAGTTCCTGCTCACCTCTTTCTCCCCACTCTCTTTCAGTCGTGATGAAGGGTCTCCATCCAAAACGCTGAATGTCCATTTCACTCCACAAATGCTGCCTGGCCTGGTGACTTTTGCTCCAGATTCCAGTGTCTGTAGTCTCTTGTGTTCCTTTCTTAGGCATGGCCCACTGTTCAATATGATCATGGGTGATCTCCCAAGGGCCTCCATTCTGTTTCTGCACCAGTTCCACATTTTTCCAGTAAATCTTCTGTGAAATGTTTCCTAAGCGTTAGCAACCTGCTCTGTTTCACTCTCCCTCTACTTTTTCTTGTAAGCCTCTGTTTAGTTGGTATAAACTCAGACTCCCACAGGTGAGTTCTATCTTCCTTCTAGTAAAGTACTCATGGCTAATTTTTTGTAAAGCTACAGGAAATGGTGGACACAGCCCAGTCCATCACAGGCAAAGCCCTCCCCATCACTGAGCACGTCTACAAGGAGCACCACCACAAGAAAGCAGCACCCATCATCAAGGCTCCCAGCACCCAGGCCGTACCCTCTTCTTACCACTACCATCAGGCACGGGGTACAGGAGCCCCAGGTCACACACTACCAGATTCAAGAACAGTTATTATCTTTCGATAATCAGGCTCCTGAACCAGCGTGGATAACCTCAACACTGAACTGATTCCACAACCTACAGACTCACTTTCAATGATCCTACAACCCATGTTCTCAGTGTTATTTATTATTTTATATATTTATTATTTGAGTAATTAGTGTTTTTTAATTTGCATTTGACCTTGTTCATGGATGGGGTCACGAGTTTCATCCGGAAGTGCAACGAGGATGTTGTCCCCCAGAAATCGGTCAGGGTCTATCCAAATCAGAAACTCTGGAACAACAGTTCCGTGCGTGCAGCACTTACCACGCAGGACAGAACTGACATTGCTGGTAACCAACAGGACCTCAGTAAATGCAGCGAAACGACAATACGGGGACAAGATCCAGACACAACTCTCCACCAACAACACACGCAGCTTACGGCAAGGTCTGCACACCATCGCAGACTTCAAAGCTAAACGCAGTGGAGTTTCCAACATCAATGCCTCTCTCCCAGATGAACCAAATTTTTTTACGCTTGGTTCGATGTCGCGAACGCTGAGCCGCCGAGGAGAGCCACTGATGCAATCTGCACCTTGGCAATCTCTGTGGCTGAGTTACGGAGGTCTTTCCAACGAGTGGACAGCCACAAGGCTGTGGGACTGGACGGCATCCCAGGGCAGGTACTCAGAATGTGCACGGCACAACTGGCAGGTGTGTTTACAGACATTTTTAATCTCCCCCTCTCCCAGTGTAGAGTGCCCTCCTACTTCAAATTATCCACCATTGTTCCTGTACCTAAAAAGACCAAGGTAACATGTCTGAACGACTAGCATCCTGTTGCACTCACCTCAATAATAAGCAAATGGTTTTGAGAGGCTGGTCAAGGATTACATCTGCAGCTTGCTACCACCCACACTAGACCCCTACAATTCACCTACCGACACAACCAATTGACAGATGATGCAATAGCCATAGCTCTACACACCGTCCTTACACGTCTGGAGAAGAAGGATGCTTATGTGAGAATGCTGTTCTTGGACTACAGTTCAGCATTCAACACCATAATTCCCTCCAGGCTTGACAAGAAGCTCAGAGACCTCGGCCTTCACCCTGCCTTGTGTAGCTGGATCCTGGACTTCCTGTCAGATTGCTAGCAGGTGGTAAGAGTGGGCTCCCTCACCTCTGCCCCTCTGTCCCTCAGCACAGGAGCCCCTCAGGGCTGTGTACTAAGTCCCCTCCTTTACACTCTTTATACCCATGACTATGTCACCACCCACAGTTCTAATCTGCTAATTAAATTTGCTGATGATACTACACTGATTGGCCTAATCTCAAATAATAATGAGGCAGCCTATGGAGAAGAAGTCATCATCCTGACACTGGCATCAAGAAAACAACCTCTCCCTCAATGTTGCAAAAGCAAAGGAGCTGGTTGTGGATTACAGGAGGAATGGAGACGAGCTAACCCCTATTGACGTCAATGGATCTGGGGTTGAGAGGGTGAACAGCTTTAAGTTCCTTGGCATACACATCACCAAGGATCTCACGTGGTCTGTACGTACCGGCTATGTGGTGAAAAAGGCACAGCAGTGCCTCTTTCACCTCAGACGGTTGAGAAAGTTTGGCATGAGTCCTCAAATCCTAAGGACTTTCTACAGGGGCAACTGAGAGCATCCTGACTGGCTGCGTCACTGCCTGGTATGGGAACTGTACTTCCCTCAATCACAGGACTCTGCAGAGAGTGGTGCGGACAGCCCAGCGCATCTGTAGTTGTGAACTTCCCATGATTCAGGACATTTACAAAGACAGGTGTGTAAAAAGGGCCTGAAGGATCACTGGGGACCCAAGTCACCCCAACCACAATCTATTCCAGCTGCCACCATCCGGGAAATGCTACTGCAGCATAAAAGCCAGTACCAACAGGCTCCGGGACAGCTTCTTCCACCAGGCCATCAGACTGATTAACTCACAGTGACACAACTGTATTTCTATGTTGTATTGACTGTCCTGTTGTACATACTATTTGTTATAAATTACTATAAATTGCACATTTGGATGGAGACATAACGTAAAGGTTTTTACTCCTCATGTACGTGAAGGATGTAAGAAATAAAGTCAATTCAATTCTTGCATATTATTTGTTAGTCTATGTGTTTAATTCAATGATTCTATTGTACTACTTCGTTCTACTGTGAATGCCCACAAGAAAATGAATCTCAGGGTATTTTATGGTGACATGTATGGTAACTTTGACAATAAATTTGTTTTGACTTTTAATTGGATCCAGTTGGCATCAATACCAGTGAAGCTGTTCTGTTGTATTAGTTGTTAAATGCAAGCTGGGTTGCACTGCTTACTGAAGTCCACAATCAGAATCAGGTTTAATATCACTGACATTTGTGGTGAAATATGTTTTTTTGTGGCAGTAGTACAGTGCAATATATAAAAAATATGATATGTTACAAAAATAAATAACCAGTGCAAAGGGGAATAGCAGAGGTAGTGTTCATGGGCTGATTGTCCATTCAGAGATCTGATGATGAAGAGGAAGAAGCTGTTCCTAAAACATTAAATGTGTGTCTTCAGTCTCCTGTACCTCCTCCCTGATGGTGATAATGAGAAGAGGGCTTGTCCTGGATGGTGAGGGTCCTTAATCATGAATGCCCCCTTATTGAGGTACCGCCTCTTGAAGCTGTCTTTGTGGTGGTGGTCGGGGGAAGAGGTTGTGGCCATGATGAAACTGGCTGAGTGTACAACTTTTTGCAGCCTCTTATGATCCTGTGCAGTGGCCCCTCCAGACCAGACAATGATGTAACCAGATGGAATGTTCTTCATGGTATATGTGTAGAAATTTACTTGAGTTTTTGACAGACGAAATCTCCTCAAACTCCAAATGAAATAGAGCTGCTGGCGTTTCTTCTTGGTGAATGCATCTATGTCCACCCTGTAACTTCCAAGTCTGTTTCTCACTTCAGCAGCTTGAAGCATGGCTGGGCATCCAGCTTTATTTTGCTGGTCCTGTGGAATATTTTGTCTGGTTGGAAGTGTTGTTTAACCATAGACTGGTTACTCAGAGCTGTTTGCATCACTGATTTTGTTCTGTTTCTCAGGTCCAGGTCCTGGAATGTAGGCAGGACAAAGGAACAGCTTTTCTCGAGCAGGCTGCCAAGGAAGGAGAGGTTAAACTGTCTGGCTTGAGACAAAATCTCCTGAGGTAAGCAATCCAAAAGTTGCTGGTGATTTCAATACTGTAGCGAGACAAAACTTTGTGTTGGTCACTCATCCAAATATCATTTCCACAATATTGAAAAGCCTAGATAGAGTGGACATGGAGAGGATGTTTCCTATAGTGGGGGAGTCTAGGACCAGAGAGCACAGCGTAAGGATGTCCCTTTAGAACAGAGATGAGAAGGCATTTCTCTAGCCAGAGGGTGGTGAATCTGTGGAATTCATTGCCACAGACAGCTCTGGAGGCCAAGTCACTGGGTGTATTTAAATTGGAAGTAGATCGGTTCTTGATTAGTCAGGGTTGTCAAAGGTTACAGGGGGAAGGCAGGAGAAAGGGGTCAAGAGCGATAATAAATCTGACATGGAATGGCAGAGCAGACTCAATGGGCTGAATAGCCTAATTCTGTTTCTTTATCTTATGGAATATTAGCAGGGAAACTTTGTGATCAGGTATGGCTCCTTGGGAATATACATCGAGAGGTAATAGCACAGAAAGAAGGTGGCCACTCAGCCCTTTGATTCCGTGCTAGCTATTAGAACAATGCTCCTGCATTGTTCCCATGCAGTTCCCCTTTTCAGAGAAAAGCTGATCTGCCACCTTCCCCAGGCATCCTCTGGGGCATCATGTTCTGTATCTATATCTAAAAAATCTCCTCTTTGCTGTTGCATACTGGTGATTTTGAATTTCGGTTGTGAGGAGTGAGGCATGAGGCATAAAATGGAGCTGTTCATTAAAGTGTTATACGAACAAAGAACAGCACAAAAAAGGGAGAGCTGAAAAGGTCATCTTTATACTAAAAACTAGCTCAAACTGGAAACTCCAGTGATAATAATAACCTATGAAATAGCCAAATTTAGTGGGGTGACATCTGCTGCAGAGAAACTTCTAGAAAAATACAGAATCAGCTGTACTATAATTAGTGAAGAATTCACTGAACAATTACATGTATATACTGTAAGTAATGATATAAAATACAAAGAAACAGCAAAGCAAAGCTAAATTATCAGGAAAAACTAACAAATTTCCATCCTAATTCAGCATCTTCCTGGTGAGTCATAATGTTTCTGTTTTAAGTGGGAGACTGCCCCATCATTCTAGATTCCTCCACCAGTAGAAACACCCCCTTAGTGCCTACCCTTTGGAATGTAAGAGGTTTCAGTAAGATCATGCTCCAGTCTTCTGTCTAATTCATGTAGCATCCTAAGACATTTTGTATCTCATTTTTGAACATGACTCTTGACCTTTGCTTAGTAGTATTCATCCACAGCAGAAAAAAGGTTGGGAACCCCTGCTCTAGAGTGAACTGAGGTGCCGTGTGCATGTATGTGCTCTTTTGTACCAGTATCACTGTGTGGGAAGGCTGAGAAACCTCTTGTTTATTTCTTTTGTTCTCATAGTGGGCCTGCAATGCAGATCGATGTCAAAGCCGCCATAATGGCATATGAAATGGTGCTTGCTGACATCAAGTCAAAAATACATCAAACAGTGGTGAGTAGTTGATAAACGTTTAGCTTTCTTTCTTCAATCATTTTCTTATGTAACCATTTCCCTCAAATCGTTGAATTGTTCTGGTTCCATTGGCTTTTGAGGGAAAATAGTTTAAGTGATTATCTGAAATAAGTGTTCAAGTTGACAGCTTAACAGACCTACTATATCAAGCTAGGAGCTCGTGGCCTTTATATTTCGGGTGAGGGAGGCGATGCTTCTTGTCTGTTCTCAGTGTTTGTTGAACTTCTTGTGGAAACTGTTCACATTCACAAGCTAGACTCAGGTGACTTAAAAATTATTTATATTTAGCGATACAGCATGAACAGGCCCTTCCAGCCCAATGAGCTACGTCACCCAGCAACCCACCTATTTAACCCTCGCCTAATCACAGGGCAATTCACAGTGACCAATTAAGTGGTACGTTTTTGAACTGTGGGAGGAAACCAAAGCACCGGGAAGAAACCCACGCAGGCGGCGTTGCAATTGAACTCTGAACTCCAACTCCCTGAGCTATAATAGCCTTCTGCTAACCACTAGGCTACCATGGTGCTGATGTTCTGGATTAGATGCAAAGAGCAAACTATTGTCTCTGGGCTCAAATTCTTATCCCAGAAGTGTCCACACCTCTGTGTATTCTATAGATCAAAATAGTGGAGAGGTCATCTAACTATGAAACACAGAGTCCATTAATGTGCAAAAGAGCTAGGCAGCAAAAAAAGTTAGTCGTCCACCTTGGACGTATTATCATCTTCCTCGTAGCTCATCGTCCCTCCATCCAGGGAGAGCTGAGGTTAGAAGACATGAGGATACAAATTATATGGGCACAAATATACAGGAAAGTTTCTCTGAGTCCCTGGGGTAAGCAAAAGGGAGCTGAGATATTACACAGAGTGTGTGCAGTTAATTTCTTGAAAGTGGCGTCACGAGTAGATAAGGTTGTAAAAAGAGCTTTTGGCACATTTGCCTTCATAAATCAAAGTATTGAGTACAGGATTTGGAATGTCATGTTGAAATTGTATAAGACATTGGTGAGGCCTAATTAGGAGGATTGTGTGCAGTTCTGCTCACCTACCTATTAGAATGATATCAATAAGATTGAAAGAGTGCAGAGAAAATTTACAAAGATGTTACCAGGACTTGAGTTTTAAGGAAAGGTCAAATAGGTTAGGACTTTATTAACTGGAGCTAAGGAGAATGAGGGGAGATTTGGTAGAGGTATGCAAAATTAAGAGAGATATAGATAGGGTAAATGCAAGGAGGCTTTTACCACTGAAGTTTGCTGGCACCACAACTAGAGGTCATGGGTTGAGGGTGAAAGTTGAAATGTTTAAGGGGAAGATGAGGGAGATCTTCACTCTGAGGGTGCTGCGAATGTGGAGCAAACTGCCAGTGGAAATGGATGCAAGTTCAATTTCAACGTTTAAAAGAAGTGTGGATAGGTAAATGGATGGGAGAGGTGTGGAGGGCTGTGAGGTGTAGATCGATAGGACTAGGCAGATTAATGGTTCAACGCAGACTAAATGGGCCGAAGGGCCTGTTGCTGTACTGTATGTTTCTATGACTCTATCCTGAAAACGTGTGTATAAAAGAAATAGAGCAAATTTCATGCGTTCTACATATGCAATCTCTTCCTTAGTCTGTGACCAGAGAGCTGTCCACTCATGAAGTACAAAAGAAATTATATCTATATTCTTTGGAGCTTGAAAGAATGAGCAGTGATCTGATTAAAACAATTCAAGAAGCACAATGCAGTAGGTGTCTTTGCTGATGGGAGAATCTTAAACAAGGGGACAGTGTATACGATAGCAGGGGACAGTCATTTAAAGATTAGCTTTATTTTTCACATGTACATCGAAGCAACAAAACTTACAGCGAAATATGTCATTTGTGTCAATGACGAACACACTCTAAAGATGTGCTGGGGCTGCCCGGAAATGTCACCATAGAACATAGAACATAAAACATAGAACAGTACAGCACAGTACAGGCCCTTTGGCCCACAATGTTGTGCCGACCCTCAAACACTGCCTCTCACATAAGCCCCCACCTTAAATTCCTCCATATACCTGTCCAGTAGTCTCTTAAACTTCACTAGTGTATCTGCCTCCACCACTGACTCAGGCAGTGCATTCCACGCACCAACCACTCTCTGAGTAAAAAACCTTCCTCTAATATCCCCCTTGAACTTCCCACCCCTTACCTTAAAGCCATATCCTCTTGGATTGAGCAGTGGTGCCCTGGGGAAGAGGCGCTGGCTATCCACTCTATCTATTCCTCTTATTATCTTGTATACCTCTATCATGTCTCCTCTCATCCTCCTTCTCTCCAAAGCCCTAGCTCCCTTAATCTCTGATCATAATGCATACTTTCTAAACCAGGCAGCATCCTGGTAAATCTCCTCTGTACCCTTTCCAATGCTTCCACATCCTTCCTATTGTGAGGTGACCAGAACTGGACACAGTACTCCAAGTGTGGCCTAACCAGAGTTTTATAGAGCTGCATCATTACATCACAACTCTTAAACTCTATCCCTCGACTTATGAAAGCTAACACTCTAAGCTTTCTTAACTACCCTATCCATCTGTGAGGCAACTTTCAGGGATCTGTGGACATGTACCCCGAGATCCCTCTGCTCCTCCACACTACCAAGTATCCTGCCATTTACTTTGTACTTTGCCTTGGAGTTTGTCCTTCCAAAGTGTACCACCTCACACTTCTCTGGGTTGAACTCCATCTGCCACTTCTCAGCCCACTTCTGCATCCTATCAATGTCTCTCTGCAATCTTTGACAATCCTCTACACTATCTACAACACCACCAACCTTTGTGTTGCCTGCAAACTTGCCAACCCACCCTTCTACCCCCACATCCAGGTCGTTAATAAAAATCACGAAAAGTAGAGGTCCCAGAACAGATCCTTGTGGGACACCACTAGTCACAATCCTCCAATCTGAATGTACTCTCTCCACCACCACCCTCTGCCTTCTGCAGGCAAGCCAATTCTGAATCCACCTGGCCAAACTTCCCTGGATCCCATGCCTTCTAACTTTCTGAATAAGCCTACCGTGTGGAACCTTGTCAAGTGCCTTACTAAAATCCATATAGATCACATCCACTGCACTACCCTCATCTATATGCCTGGTCACCTCCTCAAAGAACTCTTATCAGGCTATCAGGCTTGTTAGACACGATCTGCCCTTCACAAAGCCATGCTGACTGTCCCTAATAGACCATGATTTTCTAAATGCCTATAGATCCTATCTCTAAGAATCTTTTCCAACAGCTTTCCCACCACAGACGTAAGGCTCACTGGTCTATAATTACCCAGACTATCCCTACTACCTTTTTTGAACAAGGGAACAACATTCGCCTCCCTCCAATCGTCTGGTACCATTCCCGTGGACAACGAGGACATGAAGATCCTAGCCAGAGGCTCAGCAATCTCTTGCCTCGTGGAGCAGCCTGGAGAATATTCCCTCAGGCCCCGGGACTTATCTGTCCTAATGTATTTTAACAACTCCAACACCTCCTCTCCCTTAATATCAACATGCTCCAGAACATCAACCTCACTCATATTGTCCTCACCATCATCAAGTTCCCTCTCATTGGTGAGTACCGAAGAGAAGTACTCACTGAGGACCTCACTCACTTCCACAGCCTCCAGGCACATCTTTCCACCTTTATCTCTAATCAGTCCTACTTTCACTCCTGTCATCCTTTTTTTCTTCACATAATTGAAGAATGCCTTGGGGTTTTCCTTTACCCTACTCACCAAGGCCTTCTCATGCCCCCTTCTTGCTCTTCTCAGCCCCTTCTTAAGCTCCTTTCTTGCTTCCCTATATTCCTCAATAGACCCATCTGATCCTTGCTTCCTAAACCTCATGTATGCTGCCTTCTTCCACCTGACTAGATTTTCCACCTCACTTGTCACCCATGGTTCCTTCACCCTACCATTCTTTATCTTCCTCACTGGGACAAATTTATCCCTTCCATCCCGCAAGAGATCTCTAAACATCGACCACATGTCCATAGTACATTTCCCTGCAAAAACATCATCCCAATTCACACCCGCAAGTTCTAGCCTTATAGCCTCATAATTTGCCTTTCCCCAGTTAAAAATTTTCCTGTCCTCTTTGATTCTATCCTTTTCCATGATAATGCTAAAGGCCAGGGAGCAGTGGTCACTGTCCCCCAGATGCTCACCCACTGAGAGATCTGTGACCTGACCCAGTTCATTACCTAGTACTAGATCTAGTATGGCATTCCCCCTGGTCAGCCTGTCCACATACTGTGACAGGAATCCATCCTGGACACACTTAACAAACTCTGCCCCATCTAAACCATTGGAACTAATCAGGTGCCAATCAATATCAGGGAGGTTAAAGTCACCCATGATAACAACCCTGTTATTTTTGCACCTTTCCAAAATCTGCCTCCCAATCTGCTCCTCTGAATCTCTGCTGCTACCAGGGGGCCTATAGAATACCCCCAATAGAGTAACTGCTCCCTTCCTGTTCCTGACTTCCACCCATATTGACTCAAAAGAGGATCCTGCTACATTACCCACCCTTTCTGTAGCTGTAATAGTATCCCTGACCAGTAATGCCACCCCTCCTCCCCTTTTCCCCCCTCTCTGTCCCTTTTAAAGCACTGAAATCCGGGAATATTGAGAAGCCACTTCTGCCCTGGTGCCAGCCAAGTCTCTGTAATGGCCACTACATCATAATTCCATCTATGTATCCAAGCTCTCAGTTCATCACCATGCTTCTGTCCATCGCCAAAATAGCACACCCACAACTTATATCCCTAACCTGTATGGCTTTGAAATGTGTGAGGAAACAGGAGCACCCAGAGGAAACCCACACGGTCATAGGGAGAACTTAGAAACTCCTTTCAGACAGCAGTGGGAATTGAATCCCGATTAGCACTGTGAAGCGTTATGCTACTTGTTCCATCCAATTATATCTCTATTCTTTGGCATTGAAAGAATGATAGGTGATTCTACTGAAACAATTCAAGAATCACAAGTGAGTAGGTGTCTCTACTATTGGGGGAATCTCAGACAAGGGGTCACAGTTACAGTAGTAGGGGATGATCAGTTAAACTGAGGGTAGTCAATCTTGGGAATCCTTTATCCCACGGTGGTGTAGCGGTCAGCACAACACTATTACAGCTCGAGGCATTGGAATTCCGAGTTCAATCCTGGTGTCCTCGAAAAGAAGCTTGGATGTGTGTGCATGGGTTTCCTTTGGGTTTTCTGGTTTCCTCCCACAGTCCAAAGGCGTACAGTTTAGCAGGTTAATTGGTCATTGAAAATTGTCCTGTGGTTAGGCGAGGGTGAAATCGGGGTTGCTGATCAGTGTGGCCTGAAGGGCTGGAAGGGTCTGTCTCCATGCTGTATCTCTAAATAAATAAATAAATAAAATTAAAATAAATGAAAGGATTGCAGAGACCGGATCACCTGGTACAGAAGAGTAGTTGTGGCATTGGGACAGATCGGCCATGATTATCAGGAGTGGTGAGGCAGACTTGATTAAGGGGCTGAATGGTTTACTGCTGTTCTGATTTTCTTATGTATTAAACCAGAAACTATCTATTTGCACATAATCCAGGCTGTTATACCACAGGCAGATGTTTGAAGATGAATGTTTCCTTCAGTCCACCAACCAGCTGAGTTCTTCAAGCGAGCAGTCAGTCCCAGCAGTTGCCTGCTTTTTATATGCCATGCTCAGTGGCCACTTTATTAGGTGCAGCAGTAGAACCCGGTATGATCTTCTGCTGCTGTAGCCCATTCACTTCAAGTTTTGACAAGTTGTGCATTCGGGGATGCTCTTCTGCACACCACTGTTGTAACATGTGGTTATTTGAGTTACTCTCACCATCCTGTCAGCTTGAACCAGTCTGGCCATTCTCCTCTGACCGCTCTCATTAACAAGGTGTTTCACCCACAGAACTGCTGCTCACTGGATGTCTTTGTATTTTTCACATCATTCTCTGTAAACTCCAGAGACTGTTATGTGTGAACATCCCAGGAGGTCAGCAGTTTCTGAGATACTCAAACCACCCCATCTGGCACCAACAATCATTCCACAGACAAAGTCATTTAGATCACATTTCTTCCCCATTCTGATGTCTGGTCTGAACAACAACTGAACCTCTTGACCATGTCTGCATGCTTTAATGCATTGAGTTGCTCAATTGCATGAATGAGCAGGTGTACCGAATACAGTGGCCACAGAATCGATGCAAGGGATGGCTCTGTCAGTGGTGTGAGTGACAGTTCTTGAAGTTTACTATTTGTATTTTCCAGAGTGCCTTCAGTGAACAGATTGACCTGATACGGAATGGAGCAAAGCTCAGTAACATGCCGCAGGTTCCCGTCCTGCTCCCTCCATCCCAGTCGGAATTCATGGTGAGCACTGAGCACTAAACGCTTGATATCCTTTTGTTGCTGTTAAAGATACAAATGTATCAAAATCTTCATGTACCTTTTCAAACGTTAATGACGTTTTTTTCAGCAAGGAGAGGGATTTTTAATGTAAAGATGGTTTATTAGAAATGCTGAAAAATAACTGCACTGCAATGGTCAGGAAGGCTCTACGACAAGGAGTTAAAATGACCCAAATCGTCACTGGTACCAGACAAACCCTATTGGGGTGGGGCGGGGAGTGAGTGAGTGAGTGTGTGTCCACACCTCTGCACCTCATAATGACACTGACACACTCCTGTCCACAGTCTCTCAACACTCTCTTCATCCCCCTATTCACTGTCAGTTTACATAAGAAACATGGAAAACCTACAGCCCAATACAGACCTTTCAGCCCACAAAGTTGTGCCGAACATGTCCCTACCTTAGAAATTACTAGACTTCCCAATAGCCCTCTATTTTTCTAATCTCCCTGTACCTATCCAAAAGTCTCTTAAAAGACCCTATCGTATCCGCCGCCACCACCATTGCCGGCAGCCCATTCCACGCACTCACCACTCTCTGCATAAAAAACATACCCCTGACATCTCCTCTGTACCTACTTCCAAGCACCTTAAAACTGTGCCCTCTCGTGTTAGCTATTTCAGCCCTGGAAAAAAACCTCTGACTATCCACGCGATCAATGCCTCTCATCATTTTGTACACCTCTATCAGGTCACCTCTCATCCTCCGTCGTTCCAAGGAGAAAAGGCCAGTTCACTCAACCTATTCTCATAAGGCATGCTCCCCAATCCAGGCAACATCCTTGTAAATCTCCTCTGCACCCTTTCTATGGCTTCCACATCCTTCCTGTAGTGAGGCGACCAGAACTGAGCACAGTACTCCTGGGGTCTAACCAGGGTCCTATAAAGCTGCAACATTACCTCTGGACTCCTAATGCACCATATGCCTTCTTAACCACAGCGTCAACCTGCGCAGCTGCTTTGAGCATCCTATGGACTCAAACCCCAAGATCCCTCTGATCCTCCACACTGCCAAGAGTCTTACCATTAATACTATATTCTGCCATCATATTTGACCTACCAAAATGAACCACTTCACACTTACCTGGGTTGAACTCCACCTGCCACTTCTTAGCCCCGTTTTGCATCCTATCAATGTCCCGCTGTAACCTCTGACAGCCCTCCACACTATCCACAACACCTCCAACCTTTGTATCATCAGCAAACTTACAAACTCATCCCTCCACTTCCTCATCCATGTCATTTATAAAAATCACGAAGAGTAAGGGTCCCAGAACAGATCCCTGAAGCACACCACTGGTCACCGACCTCCATGCAGAATATGACCTGTTTACAACCATTCTTTGCCTTCTGTGGGCAAGCCAGTTCTGGATCCACAAAGCAATGTCCCCTTGGATCCCATGCCTCCTTACTTTCTCAATCAGCCTTGCATGGGGTACCTTATCAAGTTCCTTGCTGAAATCCATATACACTACATCTACTGCTCTATCTTCATCAATGTGTTTAGTCACATCCTCGAAAAATTCAATCAGGCTCGTAAGGCATGACCTGCCTTTGACAAAGCCATGCTGACTATTCCTAATCATATTATGCCTCTCCAAATGCCTCTCAGGATCTTCTCCATTAACTTACCAACCACTGAAGTCAGACTCACTGGTCTATAGTTTCCTGGGCCATCTCTACTCTCTTTCTTGAATAAAGGAACAACCGCAACCCTCCAATCCTCCAGAACCTCTCCTGTCCCCATTGATGATGCAAAGATCATCGCCAGAGGCTCAGTAATCCCCTCCCTCGCCTTCCACAGTAGCCGGGGTACACCTCATCTGATCCCGGCGACTTATCCAACTTGATGTTTTCCAAAAGCTCCAGCACATTCTCTTTCTTAATATCTACATGCTCAAGCTTTTCAGTATGCTGCAAGTCATCACTACAATCACCAAGATCCTTTTAAGCATATAACAATTACAGCACGGAAACAGGCCATCTTGGCCCTTCTAGTTCGTGCTGAACTCTTACTCTCACCTAGTCCCACTGACCTGCACTCAGCCCATAACCCTCCATTCCTTTCCTGTCATATATCTATCCAATTTAACTTTAAATGACAACATCGAACCTGCCTCAACCACTTCTACTGGAAGCTCATTCCACACAGCTACCACTCTCTGAGTAAAGAAGTTTCCCCCTCATATTACTTCTAAACTTTTGTCCTCTAATTCTCAACTCATGTCCTCTTGTTTGAATCTTCCCCACTCTCAATGGAAAAAGTCTAACCACGTCAACTCTATCAATCCCCCTCATAATTTTAAACAACTCTATCAAGTCTCCCCTCAACCTTCTATGTACCAAAGAATAAAGACCTAACTTGTTCAACCTTTCTCTGTAACTTAGGAGATGAAACCCAGGCAACATTTTAGTAAACCTCCTCTGTACTCTCTTAATTTTATTGACATCCTTCCTATAATTCGGTGACCAGAACTGTACACAATACTCCAGATCTGGCCTTACCAATGCCTTATACAAATTCAACATTACATCCCAACTTCTATACTCAATGCTCTGATTAATAAAGGCCAGCAAACGAAAAGCTTTCTTCACCGCCCTATCCACATGAGATTCCACCTTCAGGGAACTATGCACCATTATTCCTAGATCCCTGAAAAATTTCTTTTCCATAGTGAATACTGAAGTATTCATTAAGTAGCTCTGCTATCTCCTCCGGTTCCATACGCACTTTCCCACTGTCACACTACTTGATAGGTCCTATTCTCTCATGTCTTATCCTCTTGCTCTTCACATACTTGTAGAATGCCTTGGGGTTTTCCTTAATCCTGTCTGCCAAGGCTTTCTCATGGCCCATTTTGGCTCTCCTAATTTCCTTTTTAAGCTCTTTCCTGTTAGCCTTATAATCTTCTGGATCTCTAACATTACCTAGCTCTTTGAACTTTTTGTAAGCTTTTCTTTTCTTCTTGACGAGATTTATTACAGCCTTCGTACACCATGGTTCCTGTAAAATACCATAACTTCCCTGTCTCATTGGAACGCACCTATGCAGAACTCCACACAAATATCCCCTGAACATTTGCCACATTTCTTCCGTTCTTTTCCCTGAAAACATCTGTTCCCAATTTAAGCTTCTAATTTCCTGTCTGATAGCCTCATAGTTCCCCTTACTCCAATTAAACGCTTTTCTAACTTGTCTGTTCCTGTCTCTCTCCAATGCGATTATTGTAAAGGAGATAGAATGATGATCACTATCTCCAAAATGTTCTCCCACTGTGAGATCTGACACCTGACCAGGTTCATTTCCCAATACCAAATCAAGTACAGTCTCTCCTCTTGCAGGCTTATCTACATATTGTGTCAAGAAACCTTCCTGAACACACCTAACAAACTCCACCCCATCTAAACCACTTGCTCAAGGGAGATACCAATCGATATTTGGGAAATTAAAATCTCCTATCACGACAAGTCTGTTATTATTACACCTTTCCAGGATTTGTTTCCCTATCTGCTCCTCGATATCCCTGTTACTATTGGGCGGCCTATGAAAAACACCCAGTAAAGTTATTGACCCCTTCCTGTTCCTAACCTATACCCACAGAGACGCCGTAGGCAATCCCTCCATGATGTCCACCTTTTCTGCAGCCGTGACACTTATCTCTGATCAACAGTGCCACGCCCCCACCTCTCTTGCCTCCCTTCCTGTCCATTCTGAAACATCTAAAGCCTGGCACTCTGAGTAACCATTCCTGCCCCTAAGCCATCCAAGTCTCTGTAATGGCCACCACATCATAGCTCCAAGTACTGATCTACACTCTAAGCTCATCCGCTTTGTTCACAATACTCCTTGCATTAAAATAGACACATCTCAAACCGTCAGTCTGAGCGCGTCCATTCTCTATCGCCTGCCTATCCTCCCTCACACACTGTCTCCAAGCTTTCTCTATTTGTGAGCCCACCGCCTCTTCCTCCATCCCTTCATTTCGGTTCCCACCCCCCAGCAATTCTAGTTTAAACTCTCCCCAATAGCCTTAGCAAACCTCCTCGCCAGGACATTGGTCCCCCTGGGATTCAAGTGCAACCTGTCCGTTTTGCACAGGTGACACCTGCCCCAAAAGAGGTCCCCATGATCCAGAAATCTGAATCCCTTCCCCCTGCTCCAATCCCTCAGCCACGCATTTATCCTCCACTTCATTCTATTCCTTTTCCTACTGTGGCGTGGCACAGGCAGTAATTCCGAGATTACTACCTTTGTGATCCTGCTTTTCGACTTCCTTCCTAACTCCATAAAGTCTTTTTTCAGGACTTCTTCCCTTTTCCTACCTCGGTCATTGGTACCAATATGTACCACGACTTCTGGCTGTTCCCCTTATCGTGGACGCGATTTGAAACATCCTGGACCCTGGCACCTGGGAGGCAAACTACCATCCGAGTTTCTTTCCTGCGTCCACAGAATCGCCTGTCTGACCACTTAACTATAGAGTCCCCTATCACTACTGCCATCCTCTTCCTTTCCCTACCCTTCTGAGCCACAGGGTCAGACTCTGTGCCAGAGGCACGGCCACTGTTGCTTCCCCCAGGTGGGCTGTCCCCCCACAACAGTACTCAAACAGGAGTACTTATTGTCAAGGGGCACAGCCACTGGGATACTCTCTAGTACCTGACATTCCCCCTTCCCTCTCCGGACTGTGACCCACTTCTCTGTCTCCTGTGGACCACCTGCCTATAGCTCCTTTCTATCAGCTCCTTGCACTCCCTGACCAGGCGAAGGTCATCGAGCTGCATCTCCAGTTCCCTAACGCGGTCCCTCAGGAGCTGCATCTCGACACACCAGGTGCAGATATGGCCTTCCGGGAAGCTGGGAGACTCCAGGACCTCCCACATCTGACACCAAGCACAGAAAACCGGCCTCACACACATACTTCTTCCTATCCGCAATTAACACAGGTAGACCTACTTCGCCTCGTTACCGCCAAAGCCCTATCACTCTGCTACCTCTCACCTTGCTGCCCGCTGGATAAGGCGGTCTTTTTAAACATTTCCCGCTCTACTGCCTGATATCACGCACCTGCGTAGCCTTCCCTCTCTTTACCCCGAGTAGTAAAACCACCTTCACTCGGGATATCCTAAGCCGTTCACCCGCAGCCTTCTTGCTCCGAATCAAAACACTGACACTCCACACCTCACACCGACACTGACACAATCCTCAACACAGGCCCTCACCACCCCCTTCATCCCCCATTCACTGTCACTGTACACTGACACTCCACACCTCATACCCACACTGACACACTCCTCTCCACAGTCCCTCACCATCCCCTTCATCCCCATTCACTGTCACTTTACACTGACACTCCACACCTCATACCCACACTGACACACTCCTCTCCACAGTCCCTCAGCACCCCCTTCATCCCCAATTCTCTGTCACTCCACACCTCATACCCACACTGACACACTCCTCTCCACAGTCCCTCACCACCCCCTTCATCCCCCCATTCACTGTCACTGTCACTCCACACCTCATACCCACACTGACACACTCCCCTCCACAGTCCCTCACCACCCCCTTCATCCCCCATTCACTGTCACTGTACACTGACACTCCACACCTCATACCCACACTGACACACTCCTCTCCACAGTCCCTCACCACCCACTTCATCCCCCATTCACTGTCACTTTACACTGACACTCCACACCTCATACCCACACTGACACACTCCTCTCCACAGTCCCTCACCACCCCCTTCATCCCCCATTCACTGTCACTATACACTCCACACCTCATACCCACACTGACACACTCCTCTCCACAGTCCCTCACCACCCCCTTCATCCCCCATTCACTGTCACTGTCACTCCACACCTCATACCCACACTGACACACTCCTCTCCACAGTCCCTCACCACCCCCTTCATCCCCCCATTCACTGTCACTGTACACTGACACTCCACACCTCATACCCACACTGACACACTCCTCTCCACAGTCCCTCACCACCCCCTTCATCCCCCATTCACTGTCACTGTACACTGTCACTCCACACCTCATACCCACACTGACACACACCTCTCCACAGTCCCTCACCACCCCCTTCATCCCCCATTTACTGTCACTTTACACTGACACTCCACACCTCATACCCACACTGACACACTCCTCTCCACAGTCCCTCACCACCCCCTTCATCCCCCCATTCACTGTCACTTCACACTGACACTCCACACCTCATACCCACACTGACACACACCTCTCCACAGTCCCTCACCACCCCCTTCATCCCCCATTCACTGTCACTTCACACTGACACTCCACACCTCATACCCACACTGACACACTCCTCACCACAGTCCCTCACCATCCCCTTCATCCCCCATTCACTGTCACTTTACACTGACACTCCACACCTCATACCCACACTGACACACTCCTCTCCACAGTCCCTCACCACCCCTTCACCCCCATTCACTGTCACTGTACACTGAAACTCCACACCTCATACCTACACTGACACACTCCTCTTCACAGTCCCTCACCACCCCCTTCATCCCCCATTCACTGTCACTTCACACTGACACTCCACACCTCATACCCACACTGACACACTCCTCTCCACAGTCCCTCACCACCCCCTTCATCCCCCATTCACTGTCACTTCAAACTGACACTCCACACCTCATACCTACACTGACACACTCCTCTCCACAGTCCCTCACCACCCCCTTCTTCCCTCATTCACTGTCACTGTACACTGACACTCCACACCTCATACCCACACTGGCACACTCCTCTCCACAGTCCCTCACCACCTCCTTCATCCCCCATTCACTGTCACTTCACACTGACACTCCACACCTCATACCCACACTGACACACTCCTCTCCACAGTCCCTCACCACCCCCTTCATCCCCATTCACTGACACTTTACACTGACACTCCACACCTCATACCCACACTGACACACTCCTCTCCACAGTCCCTCACCACCCACTTCATCCCCCCCATTCACTGTCACTCCACACCTCATACCCACACTGACACAATCCTCTCCACAGTCCCTCACCACCCCCTTCATCCCCCATTCACTGTCACTTTACACTGACACTCCACACCTCATACCCACACTGACACACTCCCCTCCACAGTCCCTCACCACCCCCTTCATCCCCCATTCACTGTCACTGTACACTGATACTCCACACCTCATACCCACACTGACACACTCCTCTCCACAGTCCCTCACCACCCCCTTCTTCCCTCATTCACTGTCACTTTACACTGACACTCCACACCTCATACCCACACTGACACACTCCTCTCCACAGTCCCTCACCACCCCCTTGTTGAAGCAAATATCTAATCAGCCAATCATGTGGCAGGAAATCAATACAGAAAAGCATGTCGACCTGATCAAGAGTTTCATTTGTTGTTCGAACCAAATGTCAGAATGGGGAAGAAATGTGATCTCAGTGACTTCGACCATGGCATGTCTTTTTGGTGCCAGACAGGGTGGTTTGAGTACCTCAGAAATTGCTGATCTCCTGGGCTTTTCATGTACAACAGTCTCTAAGAGATTACAGAAAATGGTGTGAAAAACATAAAATACTCTCCTTGTTAATGGCTTTGCACCTTCTTAATGAGAGTGCTCAGAGGAAAATAGCCAGACTGGTTCAAGTTGACACGAGGGTGTTAGTAACCCAAATAACCATGTGTTCCAACAGTGTTGTGCAGAAGAGCATCTCTGAATGTACAACGTGTCGAACCTTGAAGTGACTGGGTTACAGCACCAAAGGAGCACATCGGGTTCCACTCCTATATCAAATCAAGTAGCCACTGAGTGTATATATAAGTGCTCCGTACATTATGATTTTGTCAGATGTTTGAATTTTTCTCAAGAATATTTTTAACAACTCTCCTTCAGCTCATTTATATGACAAAACAGAAGGAGCTTTTGGCTTCCAGTAGCTTTCCTGCAAATAACAACAGTCAAGGAGCGTCGTCTCTGTCTGCATTTCCATCGGGAGTGACTCCATTGAACAATCAGCTTGGAATAACACAGGTAGGCTACTCCACTGTGGAAGTTCTCACCCTTCACGAGAAGTCTTTGGAATGCCCAGTGTTCCATTGGGTAAGAGAGATGTGCTTGGCTCTTTGACACAAAACATTTCTCCCCTTCAACCTCCATACCCTGCAGCAGTATTTTGAGGCAGTGAGGTTAGTGTCATGCTATTACAGTTCTCGTGACCCAGGTTCAATTCTGCCATTGCCTGTAAGGAGTTTGTATATTCTCCCTTTGATCACGTGGGTTTCCTCAGAGTGCCCCAGTTTGCTCCCACAATACTTTATACTTTATACAATACATACTGGTTTGTAGGGTAATTGCTCACATGGGTATAATTGGGCACAACGGGTTCATTGAGCTGGACGGGCCTGTTACTGTGTTGCATCTTTAAAAATAATTTAGTCTTGTATTGTACTTGTCAGCTATTTAATTCTTTCACTCTACTAAGTATATTCCTGCTGGCTGCTGGAATTACACGATAGTTACAAGTTTGGTGTAGCCTAGTTTTCCTTGGAATAGTTATGTACAGCACAGAAGAATACTTTCCAGCCTTTTTATCTGTATTGACAATCCCTTTTCTAACTGTGGTCTGTCATGCTCCTCGCTTAGCCCTGTTATATCAATGTCATTGAGCTCTTTATGGTCTGTCAGCCAGTTGCAGTAACTTTCTCCTGGTTAGATTGGGTTTTCCTGCTTTGTAAAGTTTGGCTATTATGCAGTCAAACCCAGTGAGGATTTCCAATAAATACTGTACCTCAACGGTTTCAACACCTGCCTGTGAAGCAGTCTGGACAGGATACGTGGTAGATAAGTCAGAGGGTCAGGTGACAGTGTATGTGCTTTCTCTCCATTGCGGCAACATGCTGTTTATTTGAGTGCTGTTCACCAAAGCCCAGGAATGAAAAAGGTGACAGAAATTGGTGGATACAGCCCAGTCCATTCACAAGTAAACCTCTCCCCACCACTGAGCCCATTTCCAGGGATCGCTGCCACAAGAAACCAGCACCCACCATCCAGGCCATGCTCTCTTCTCATTACTAATATTGGGCAGGAGGTCCAGGAGCCTTGGGTCCCACAACACCAGGTTTAGGAACAGTTATTACTCTGCAAATATCAGGTTCCTGAACCAGTGTGGATAACTTCACTCAGCACAACACTGAATGATTCTACAACCTACAGACTCACTTTCAAGAACTCTTTGCTACTTTCTTTTCAGTATTACTTTTTTGTACAATTTGTATTTTGCACATTGGTTGTTTGTCAGTCTTTGTTTATGTATAGTTTTTCGTAAAATTCTAGTTTCCTTTAAATGCCTGCAAGTAAATGAATCTCAGGGTTGTATATGGTAATGTGTATGTACTTTGGTAATAAATTTGCTTTGAACTTTTGTATAAACTTTTCCAGAGGTCAATGTCACCTGGATTATCATCACAGCCTTCGTCTCTTGGTCCAGCCAATTCCAGCCAAGCAGGAACCACCCAAAATCACCTGGAACGCCTTCTCGAGAAACTGACCGAGTTGTTCCCACAACATAACAGGTAACCATTAGGAAGGTTTAACTTTTGCACAGTACTGTATTTGTCAACCTGGAGTGGAGAGCGAGTTTGTAAATCTGGCAGGAGCAAAGGATGTTGGGAATGGTAAGGGTGAAACACCGTGGGTGGGGTGTGGGACAGGTGGCAGAGAGGGAGTGCCAGGGGCAGGAGGTGGTGGGGGTCCAGGCGCATCCCGCCCTGAGACACCAGGCAAGGATATTTGATTCCAAACCATTGGTTTATTCATCATTGCAGAATGTCTCTCTGGTGCATCCTGCTCCCTCCTCTCTCCTTTCCCCCTTTCCCAACCCTCTCCCTGTCCCCTTCCTACTCTCAGTCCACTACAGAGACCCAAATCAGAATCAGGTTTATTATCACTCACATATGTCATGAAATTAGTTTTATATGTGCAGCAGCAGTACAGTGCAGTGCATAAAATTACTACAGTACTGTGCAAAAGTCTTAAGCACCCTAGCCAGCAGAGGGCCTCAAGAATCTTAGAATTCCTGAAATCAAGAGAGGCACTATGTAAATACAGTTTAAAATACTGCATTTGATGCTTACTGTGTCCCTCGTGGTGCCAACAGGGTGTCAGTTCTAATTCTCCTAGATCTAAGTGCTACCTTCTCCTAGATCACCTTGAGAACTGGGCTGACCTCTTCCGCCATATCCTAAATTCTTTTTGCTCATCTATCTTAGAGAAAATGTTTTTGTCTGTCTTGGAGACCAATATTCTAGGAGATGCAGTGTACCCTTTGGTGTTGTCTTGGCCCCTTATACATGCTCCTCTTAGGAGACATCATTAGAGAGCATAATCTTCATTTCCACAGTTCTAGAGATGACACACAATTGTATATCTTGGTTGAGCCTGGTAATGATAACACTCTATCTTCTCTGACTTCTGGTACGGCTGCAATAAACAAATGGATGAGCAATAACTTCCCAAAACTAAATGAAGATAAAACTGAAATACTTTTGGTTGGTCTCAAAGCCAAAAGAGATAAACTTCTGGATAACCTTGAGAACTTGGCTCCCCTTGTAAAATCAGAAGTAACAAGCTTGGGTGTTATCCTTGATTCAGGATTTGAATTTTAAATCCCACAAAAAGAAAGTGACCAGGGTAGCATTTTGTACATTTCGTGCAAAGGTACATTCGTTTCTGTCATGTCATGATGCTGAAACTAATTCACGCTTTTATATTGAATAGGACCCGGCTGGTGGCGTAGTGGCACCAGCGTCGGACTTTGGGACAAAAGGTCCCAGGTTCGAATCTAGCCGGCCGGCTCCCCTGCACGCTTTCCATCCGTGCTGGGTTACGAGCTGGTGATCTCTTTGGAAACTCACCCAGCAGAAGGCAATGGCAAACCACTGCTGTAACTTGCCTCGCATGCAATTTCCCACTATGTCAGAGAGACGTGGTGGGAAATCGTCCGCTAACCAGAGAAAGTCCGGATGCGACGTACCTTTCCTTTAGATCGAATAGACTACATTACTGCAATGCACTTTTTACTGGCCTTCCAAAGCAATCTATTGACAAACTTTAACTCATTCAGAATGCTGCTGCTAGACTCTTAACTAAAACCAGGATAACAGAACATCTCACTCCTGTACTAGCTACTGTACGTTGGCTTCCTGTATCTTTTAGAATTGATTTTAAAGTTCCCTCACTTGCTTTTAAAGCTCTCAATGGTCTGGGACCAGAGTATATCACAGAATAGTTTTTGTTTTTGAAAACTGCTTAAGCTCTCAGGTCTTCTTTTGCCAGTCTCATAAGTTTAAGCAATCTCCAAAGATAATTGGCAGGAGGGGCAGGACTGGCAGCTTAATGTTCCAGGGTTCTGACGTTTCAGACGTGATAGAGGCAGAGAAATGAAGGTGGGGTTGGAGGGTGCCATTGCTAGTCAGGGAAAATGTTACAGCAGTGCTCAGGCAGGACAGATTAGAGGGCTTGTCTACCAAGGCCATGTGGTGGAGCTGAGAAACAGGAAAGGTATGACCACATTAATGAGGTTGTATTAAAGACCAGCGGTCCCCAACCACCGGGCTGCAAAGCATGCGCTACCGGGCCGTGAGGAAACAATATGATTTGGCGATATGAGTCAGCTGCACCTTTCCTCATTCCCTGTCACGCCTACTGTTGAGCTTGAACATACGCAAGGTCATTACCTGCGCATCATTCATGTCCGCGGGAAGGAGATCAACTCCTCGAGCTTGCAAATGACGGTGGGCTGAAAAAATATGTTTGACATAACATCTCTGCTGGCATTCTGGATCAAAGTCAAAGCTGAATATCCTGAGATAGCAACATTTTCAGTGCTTTTTTGGCTTCCATTTCCAACATATCTCTGCAATGAATGCAACGAAAACTAAATTGCGGAATAGACTGGACATAAGGAACCCCCTTCGAGTATCGCTGTCTCCCATCACCCCTCGATAGGACCGTCTCGTTGCAGGGAAACAAGTATTCAGCCCAGGGCTCCCACTGATTCAGCGATATTTGTGTGTTGCAATGATTTTATATGTTCATATGGGGAAAATATGCGCTGTGTGTTTAATATCCAAAATGTTACTTAAAATGTTATGATGCTATTGACTTATAATTGACTTATATAACCATATAATAATTACAGCATGGAAACAGGCCATCTCTGCCCTTCTAGTCTGTGCCAAACGCTACTCTCACCTAGACCCACTGTTCTGCACTCAGCCCATAACCCTCCATTCCTTTCCTGTCCATATACCTATCCCATTTTTCTTTAAATGATAATATCGAACCTGCCTCTACCACTTCTACTGGAAGTTCGTTCAACACTTACTTCAAGCTCCCCTGTCCTCCCCTGATAATTGACTTATCACTATATTCATGCGAGGAAAATATGCGCTGTGTGTTTAATATTAAATTCGTTAGATAAACCCTTTTAGAAACGAAATTGAGTGTATTAGCCACTTATCACCCATATTCCAGTCGTGATTAACACCCCCCCCCCAAACAGAATCGCCAAAAACAATTTGTAGAAAAAAATCGGCACGTACACGCATGCGCACACAGGTACCCACGCAAGGCGTCATGGTCATGGTAGTCTTTCTCGGGGAAAACACAACATACTTGACTGCTACTCTTGTCCGTTGGCAACCGTTCCCGCCCCCCCCCCCCCCCCCCCCCCCCCCCCGGTTCGGCTGGTCCGCAAGAATATTGTCAATAATAAACTGGTCTGCGTTGCAAAAAAGGTTGGGGACCCCTGTTATTGACCACCCAATAGTCAGCGAGAATTGGAAGAGCAAATCTGCAGAGAGATAGCAGGCAACTGCAGGAAACATAAAGTTGTGATAGTAGGGGATTTTAATTTTCCACATATTGATTGGGACTCCCATACTGTTAAAGGTCTAGACGGGTTAGAATTTGTAAAATGCGTTCAGGAAAGTTTTCTAAATCAATATATAGAGGTACCAACTAGAGAGGATGCAGTATTGGATCTCCTGTTAGGAAACGAGTTAGGACAGGTGACGGAAGTGTGTGTAGGGGAATACTTTGGTTCCAGTGATCATAACACCATTGGTTTCAACTTGATCATGGATAAAGATAGATCTGGTCCTCGGGTTGAGGTTCTAAACTGGAAAAAGGCCAAATTTGAAGAAATGAGAAAGAATCTAAAAAGTCTGGATTGGGACAGGTTGTTCTCTGGCAAGGATGTGATTGGTAAGTGGGAGGCCTTCAAAGGAGAAATTTTGAGAGAGTAGAGTTTGTATGTTTCTGTCAGGATTAAAGGCAAAGTGAATAAGAATAAGGAACCTTGGTTCTCAAGGGATAGTGGAACTCTGATAAAGAAGAAGAGAGAGATGTATGACATGTATAGGAAACAGGAGCAAATAAGGTGCTTGAGGAGTATAAAAAGTGCAAAAAAATACTTAAGAAAGAAATCAGGAGGGCTAAAAGAAGACATGAGGTTGCTTTGGCAGTCAAGGTGAAGGATAATCCAAAGAGCTTCTACAGGTATATTAAGAGCAAAAGGATAGTGAGGGATAAAATTGGTCCTCTTGAAGATCAGAGTGGCCGGCTATGTATGGAACCAAAAGAAATGGGGGAGACCTTAAATGGGTTTTTTGCATCTGTATTTACTAAGGAAACTGGCATGGAATCAATGGAAATAAGGCAAACAAGTAGTGAGGTCATGGAACCTATACAGATTGAAGAGGAGGAGGTGCTTGCTATCTTGAGGCAAATCAGAGTAGATAAATCCCCAGGACCTGACAGGGTGTTCCCTCTGACCTTGAAGGAGACTAGTGTTGAAATTGCAGGGGCCCTGGCAGATATATTTAAAACGTCGCTGTCTACAGATGAGATGTCGGAGGATTGGAGAGTGGCTCATGTTGTTCCATTGTTTAAAAAAGGATCGAAAAGTAATCCGGGAAATTATATGCTGGTAAATTTGACGTTGGTAGTGGGTAAGTTATTGGAGGGAGTACTAAGAGACAGAATCTACAAGCATTTGGATAGACAGGGTCTTATTAGGGAGAGTCAACATGGCTTTGTGCGTGGTAGGTCATGTTTGACCAATCTATTGGAGTTTTTCGAGGAGGTTACCAGGAAAGTGGATGAAGGGAAGGCAGTGGATGTTGTCTACATGGACTTCAGTAAGGCCTTTGACAAGGTCCCGCATGGGAGGTTCAAGTTACTGTGCTCGCTTGTATTGTTTGCAAGATTTGTGTTTTCTTTTTCTCTTTCTCTGCACATTGGGTGTTGGTCTTTTTTTTTTTTAAATTAGGTTCTTCCAGGTTTCTTGCTTTATGGTTGTGACAGATGTCCAGGTTGTATAGTTTATCCATTCTTTGATAATAAATGTACTTTAATCTTGAACTGTGGAACTCAATACCTAAAACTATAAGGGATGCAGACTCAGTTGACTCTTTTAAATGACAACTCAAAGCCTATTTATTTAACCTTACTTTTAACGAACATATTTTGTCTTTTATTTTTGTTTGCAGTTTATCCCATTGTAAAGCACTTTGTCAATATCGTCTGTATGAAAAATACTCCATAAATAAAGTTATTAGTGCTGTTATTATTGTTTATTATAATACACTCCTCAGTCTCCTGCACTCCAATGAATGCAGTCCCAGCCTGCCCAATCTCTCCCTCACTCAGCTCCTGGAAAAAACTTTGTAAATATTTGCACACCTTCCAGTTTAAATTCTTTAAGTTCATATTTTAATATGTCGGCTAAATGTCAGGTAGGTTTTTTTACACAGAGAGTGGTGGGTACGTGAAGTACTTGCCAGGGGTGGTGGTAGACACTAATACATTAGTGATATTCAAGAAACTCTTAGGTAGGCATATGGATGATAGAAAAATGGAGGGTTACATGGGAGAGAAGGCTCAGATTGATCTTGTAGTAGGTTTAGAGGTCAGCACAATATCATTAGCAGAAAGGCCTGTACTGTGCTGTAATATTCTATGTTCTATTCTATCGGTGTTTAATGTTCTATTTCACGACAGCAGGGTCTGGAAATGTGAAGCAGCACACAATACTGGAGGAACTCATCAAGTCACGCTTAGCACCCTGAGTTCCTCCAGCATTTTGTTTGTTGTTCCTCCAGTGATGTCTTGCTAATAGATGCAGAGAGAATCAAACCCCTGTGTTTGGTGATGTCCCCACCCAGCAGTTATTGGTCTGGACTAACTTCCTGCATTGTTTCTGGTAGGGACATGATGATCGTCTTTCTGCGGCAGGTCCGGATGATGAACAATAACTCCTTGTCTGGACTATCCTTTGAACAGATCATCAGTCAGGTATCAGCCCTGATCAAGAACCATCAGCCACACCTTGGGGTGAGTGTAAAGTTCTTTTTTCAGTCCTGTTACTGCTTCATTATCTTTCAAATAATTGAATGTGTCTATGTTTATTCTGAAGGGACTTGGAAGTCCTTGTGCAGGATTCCCTAAAGGTTAATTTGCAGGTTGAGTATGTGGTCAGGAAGGCAACTGTAATGTTACCATTCATTTTGAGAGGACTAGAATATAAAAATAAGGATGCAATTTTGAGGTTTTGTAAGGCAGTGGTCAAAGTTAATATCAAAGTATATATACCATATACAACCTTAAGATAAGTCTTCTTGCAGGCAGCCACAAAACAAAGAAACAATAGAATTCATGGAAAAACCCCACACCCCAAAGACAATCATACACTCAATGTGCAAAAAAAGAAAGAACAAATGTGCAAACAATCAAAGAGCAAACAAATAATCCACAGAACATGAACCGCAGAGTCCCCGAAAGTAAGTCCACTGCCATGGAGACAGGTCAGTGTTGCAGCTGGTCCAGAAGCTGCAGAGATGGGTTCAGCACTGAGGCCCTGGACTGGTACTTGCTGGAGTTTAGAGGAATGAGGAGGATCTCATTGAAGGCCAAGTTAGAGTGGATGTGGAGAGGATGTTTCCTATAGTGGAGAAGCCTAAGACCTGAGGGCACAGCCTCCGAATAGAAGAATGTTCTTTTAGAACAGAGATGAGCAGAAATTTATTTAGCCAGGGGGTGGTGAATAAATCTAAGATAGTGAGCAGTAAAGATGTCAGGAAAGACAGGCAGGGCATGAGGCAAATTTGCAGCCATTGGGATGAGTCGCAGTGCAATCAAAGTAAAAAGTACCAAATACTGGTCTTAAGGTGTTATACTTAAATGTACGCAGCATAAGGAATAAGGTGGATGATCTTGTCGTACAGCTACAGATTAGCAGGTATGATATTGTGGCCATCACTGAGACGTGGCTAAAGGATGCATGTCTCTGGGAGCTGAACGTCCAAGGATACACGGTGTATCGGAAGGATAGGAAGGTAGGCAGAGGGGGAGGCGTGGCTTTATTGGTAAGAAATGATATTAAATCATTAGAAGGAGGTGATATAGGATCAGAAGGTACAGAACCTTTATGGGTTGAGCTAAGGAATAGCAGGGGTAAAATGACCCTGATGGCAGTTATATACAGGCATCCAAACAGCTGCAGTGATGGTGGACTACAAATTACAACAGGAAATAGAAAAGGCTTGTCAGAAAGGCAGTATTATGATAATTGGGGGATTTTAACATGCGAGTGGATTGGGAAAATCAGGTCGGCACTGGATCTTGAGAGAATTTGTAGAATGTTTGCGAAATGGCTTTTTAGAGCCATTTGTTGTTGAGACCACTAGGGGATGGGCTGTACTGGATTGGGTATTGTGTAATGAACCGGAGGTGATTAGAGAGATTGAGGTGAAGGAACCCTTAGGAGGCAGTGACCATAACATGATTGAGTTCACTGTGAAATTAGAAAAAGAGAAGCTGAAATCCGATGTGTCAGTATTTCAGTGGAGTAAAGGAAATTATAGTGGCATGAGAGAGGAACTGGCCAAAGTTGACTGGAAAGGGACATTGGTAGGAAGGACGGCAGAGCAGCAGTGGCTGGAGTTTATGCGAGAAGTGAGGAAGGTGCAAGACAGGTATATTCCAAAAATGAAGAAATTTTTGAATGGAAAAAGGATGCAACCGTGGCTGACAAGAGAAGTCAAAGCCAAAGTTAAAGCAAAGGAGAGGGCATACAAGGAAGCAGAAATTAGTGGGATGACAGAGGATTGGGAAGTTTTTAAAAGCTTACAAAAGGAAACTAAGGAGGTCATTAAGAGGGAAAAGATGAACTATGAAAGGAAACAGCAAATAATATCAAAGAGGATACTAAAAGCTTTTTCAAGTATATAAAGAGTAAAAGACAGGTGAGAGTAGATATAGGACCGGTAGAAAATGATGCTGGAGAAATTGTAATGGGAGATAAGGAGATGGTGGAGGAACTGAACGAGTATTTTGCATCAGTCTTCACTGAGGAAGACATCAGCAGTATACTGGACACTCAAGGGTGGCTGGGAAGAGAAGTGTGTGCAGTCACAATTACGACAGAGAAAGTACTCAGGGAGCTGAATAGGCTAAAGGTCGATAAATCTCCTGGACCAGATGGAATGCACCCTCGTGTTCTGAAGGAAGTAGCTGTGGAGATTGCGGAGGCATTAGTGATGAACTTTCAAAAGTCGATAGATTCTGGCATGGTTCCGGAAGACTGGAAGATTGCAAATGTCACTCTGCTATTTAAGAAGGGGGAGAGGAAGCAAAAAGGAAATTATAGACCTGTTAGCTTGACATCGGTGGTTGGGAAGTTGTTGGAGTCGATTGTCAAGGATGAGGTTACGGAGTACCTGGAGGCATATGACAAGATAGGCAGAACTCAGCATGGATTCCTTAAAGGAAAATCCTGCCTGACAAACCTATTACAATTTTTTTGAGGAAATTACCAGTAGGCTAGACAAGGGAGATGCAGTGGATGTTGTATATTTGGATTTTCAGAAGGCCTTTGACAAGGTGCCACACATGAGGCTGCTTAACAATATAAGAGCCCATGGAATTACAGGAAAGTCACATACGTGGATAGAGCGTTGGCTGATTGGCAGGAAACAGAGAGTGGGAATAAAGGGATCCTATTCTGGTTGGCTGCCGGTTACCAGTGGTGTTTCACAGGGGTCCGTGTTGGGGCCGCTTCTTTTTACGTTGTACATCAACGATTTGGATTATGGAATAGCTGGCTTTGTGGCTAAGTTTGCTGACGATATGAAGATAGGTGGAGGGGCCGGTAGTGCTGAGGAAACAGAGAGTCTGCAGAGAGACTTGGGTGGATTGGGAGAATGGGTAAAGAAGTGGCAAATGAAATATAATGTTGGAAAGTGTATGGTTATGCACTTTGGCAGAAGAAATAAACGGGCAGACTATTATTTAAATGGGGAGGGAATTCAAAGTTCTGAGATGCAACGGGACTTGGGAGTCCTCGTGCAGGATACCCTTAAGGTTAACCTCCAGGTTGAGTCGGTGGTGAAGAAGGCGAATGCAATGTTGGCATTAATTTCTAGAGGAATAGAGTATAGGAGAAAGGATGTGATGTTGAGGCTCTATAAGGCGCTGGTAAGACCTCACTTGGAGTACTGTGGGCAGTTTTGGGCTCCTTATTTAAGAAAGGATGTGCTGATGTTGGAGAGGGTACAGAGAAGATTCACTAGAATGATTCCGGGAATGAGAGGGTTAACATATGGGAAACGTTTGTCCGCTCTTGGACTGTATTCCTTGGAGTTTAGAAGAATGAGGGGAGACCTCATAGAAACATTTCGAATGTTGAAAGGCATGGACAGAGTGGATGTTGAAAGGCATGGACAGAGTGGATGTGGCAAAGTTGTTTCCCATGATGGGGGAGTCTAGTACGAGAGGGCATGACTTAAGGATTGAAGGGCACCCATTCAGAACAGAGATGCAAAGAAATTTTTTTAGCCAGAGGGTGGTGAATCTATGGAATTTTTTGCCAAGGGCGGCAGTGGAGGCCAAGTCATTGGGTGTATTTAAGGCAGAGATTGATAGGTATCTGATTAGCCAGGGCATCAAAGGTTATGGTGAGAAGGCGGGGGAGTGGGACTAAATGGGAGAATGGATCAGCTCATGATAAAATGGTAGAGCAGACTTGATGGGCTGAATGGCCAACTCCTGCTCCTTTGTCTTATGGTGAATCTGTGGAATTCATTGCCACAGATGGCTGTGGAGGCTAAGTCATTGGGTGTATTTAAAGCGGACATTTATAGGTTCTTGATTAGTCGGTGTCAAAGGATACAGGGAGAAGGCAGAAGAATGGGGTTGAGAGGGAAAATAAATCAGCCATGGTGGAATGGCAGAGCAGGCTTGATGGGCCTAATGGCAAAATTTGCTGTGAATGGTTTTCACCTTGATTGATACTAGAGAGAATTAAGAGTGAATTGACATGCTGACAAGATCTGCGTGTTATGATTAGTTTCTTCATTATCTTGTCATTAGATTTCAGTTAATAGTTTTGAATTCCTTGTTTTTCCTCACAGAATGTAAATCTGGACTTTGCAAGCCTGCCCGCTGATCCGACAATGGCTGCTTGGAGGAACGTCTCAAAAGATCCCCAGGTCAGCCAGCTCAGACTTATGACTGGTATTTCATATCAGAGTGGAATTGGCACTGAACCTGGGCATCAGGGTGGAGTTGGCACTGAACCTGGGCATCAGGTATGCTACATATGCCCAGAGCAAGAATGGCAATGGAGTAATAGGATTAAACATTTTACTGAGTCATGTTAGCCACGGTATACACGGGGCAACTTATCTTGTGAGCAATGGAGCGGGTCTGCCGAGGTGAAAGCATGCATACTCAAAAGCCTGCACAAAAAGAGAGGGGCAAAATCGATGTATTGTGTGATCAACTGACTGCACTTGCCACATTCTCACAATTGATCTGATACATTTCAAGGTATCCTTGGGCTGTTGTCACTTGATTCCTCTCTGTAACCCAACTGAAGTTCAAAGTAAATTTATTATCAAAGTACATATATATCACCATATACAACTCTGAGATTCATTTTCTTGCAGGCATACTCAGTAAATACACAAAACACAATAGGATCAATGAAAGATTGCACACAACAGGACGGACAAACAACCAACACAAAATGCTGGAGGAACTCAGCAGGCCAGGCAGCATCTGTGGAAAAGAGTAAACAGTCGACATTTTGGGCTGAGACACTTCATCAGGACTGGAAACGAAGGGGAGAAGTCAGAAATAGAACTTCCGACTCAGACTTTTTCCCTTTCTTTCCAGTTCTGATGAAGGGTCTTGCCCCGAAACGTAAACTGCTTACTCTTTTCCATAAATGCTAAACACAAAATAATCTGCAGATGCTGGGGTCAAAGCAACACTCACAATGCTGGAGGAACTCAGCAGGTCGGGCAGCATCTGTGGAAAAGATCAGTCGACGTTTCGGGCCGGAACCTGGAAACGTCAACCGATCTTTTCCACGGATGCTGCCCGACCTGCTGAGTTCCTCCAGCGTTGTGAGTGTTGCTTCCATAAATGCTGCCTGGCCAGCTGATTTAGAACATAGAAGAGTATAGCACAGGAACAGGGCATTTGGCCCACAATGTTGTGCCAAACCAGCTTAATAATTAAATCTGCCACTTCTCAGCCCAGTTTTGCATCCTATCAATGTCCCGCTGTAACCTCTGACAACCCTCTACACTATCCACAACACCCCCAACCTTTGTGTCATCAGCAAATTTACTAACCCATCCCTCCACTTCCTCATCCAGGTCATTTATAAAAATCATGAAGAGAAGGGGACCCAGAATGGATCCCTGAGGCACTCCACTGGTGTCCAACCTCCATGCAGAATATGACCTGTCTACAACCACTCTTTGCCTTCTGCGGGCAAGCCAGTTCTGGATCCACAAAGCAAGGTCCCCTTGTATCCCATGCCTCCTTACTTTCTCAATAAGCCTTGCATGGGGTGCCTTATCAAATGCCTTACTGAAATCCATATACACTACATCTACTGCTCTTCCTTCATCAATGTGTTTAGTCACATCCTCAAAAAAATTCAGTGAGGCTCAGAATCTTTTCCATCAACTTACAAACTACTGAAGTAAGATTCACTGCTCTATAATTTCCTGGGCTATCTCTACTCCCTTTCTTGAATAAAGGAACAACATCCGCAACCCTCCAACCCTCCAGAACCTCTCCCGTCCTCATTGATGATGCAAAGATCATTGTCAGAGGCTCAGCAATCTCCTCCCTCGCCTCCCACAGTAGCCTGGGGTACATCTCATCCGGTCCCAGTGATTTATCCAACTTGATGCTTTCCAAAAGCTCTAGCACATCCTCTTTCTTAATGTCTATATGCTCAAGCTTTTCAATCTGCTGTAAATCATCCCTACAATCGCCAAGATCCTTTTCCGTGGTGAATACTGAAGTAAAGTACTCATTAAGTACCTCTGCTATCTCCTCCGGTTCCATACACACTTTTCCACTGTCACACTTGATTGGTCCTATTCTCTCAGGTCTTATCCTCTTGCTCTTCACATACTTGTAGAATGCCTTGGGGTTTTCTTTAATCCTCCTCGCCAAGGCCTTCTCATGGCCCCTTCTGGCTCCCCTAATTTCATTCTTAAGCTCCTTTCTGCTAGCCTTAAAATCTTCTGGATCTCTATTATTATATAGTTGTTTGAACCTTTTGTAAGCTTTTCTTTTTGATGAGATTTTCAACAGCCTTTATACACCACAGTTCCTGTACCCTACCATCCTTTCCCTGTCTCATTGGAACATACCTATGCAGAACATCACACAAACATCCCCTGAACATTTGTCACATTTCTGCTGTACATTTCCCTGAGAACATCTGTTTCCAATTTATGCTTCTAAGTTCCTGCCTGATAGCTTCATATTTCCCCTTACTCTAATTAAACACTTTCCTAACTTGTCTGTTCCTATCCCTCCCCAATGCTATCGTAAAGGAGATAGAAATGCGATCACCATCTCCAAAATGCTCTCCCACTGAGAGACCTGACTTCTGACCAGGTTCATTTCCCAATACCAGATCAAGTACAGTCTCTCCTCTTGTAGGCTGATCTACATCTTGTGTCAGGAAACCTTCCTGAACACACCTAACAAACTCCACCCCATCTAAACCCTTCACTCTAGGGAAATGCCAGTCGATATTTGGGAAATTAGAATCTCCCACCACGACAATCCTGTTATTATTACACCTTTCTAGAATCTGTCTCCGTATCTGCTCCTCGATATCCCTGTTACTATTGGGTGGTCTATAAAAAAACACCCAGTAAAGTTATTGACTCCTTCCTGTTCCTAACCTCCACCCACAGAGACTCTGTAGACAATCCCTCCATGTCTTCCTCCTTTTCTGCAGCTGTGACACTACCTCTGATCAACAGTGCCATGCCTCCATCTCTTTTGCCTCCCTCCCTGTCCTTTCTGAAACGTCTGAAGCCTAGCACTGGAAGTAACCATTCCTGCCCCTGAGCCATCCAAGTCTCTGTAATGGCCACAACATCATAGCTCCAAGTACTGATCTACGCTCTAAGCTCATCCGCTTTGTTCATAATGCTCCTCGCATTAAAATAGACACATCTCAAACCGTCCATGTGAATGTGTCCCTTCTCTATCACCTGCCTATCCTCCCTCTCGCACTGTCTCCAAGCTTTCTCTATTTGTGAACCAACAGCCTCTTCCTCCGTCTCTTCAGTTTGGTTCCCACCCCCCAACAATTCCAGTTTAAGTTCTCCCCAGTAGCCTTAGCAAACCTCCCCGTCAGGATATTGGTCCCCCTGGGATTCAAGTGCACCCCGTCCTTTTTGTACAGGTCACGCTTGCCCCAAAAGAGGCCCCAATGATCCATAAATCTGAATCCCTGCCCCCTGCTCCAGTCCCTCAGCCACACATTTATCCTCCATCTCATTTCTATTCCTATACTCACTGTCACGTGGCACAGGCAGTAATCCCGAGATTACTACCTTTATGGTCCTGTTTCTCAACTTCCTTCCTAACTCCCTGTAGTCTGCTTTCAGGACCTCCTCCTTTTTCCTACCTTTGTCGTTTTCATGTAGATGTGCTCAGTGGTGGGGAGCAATAAATAACCTATTGGAGGGACTCAGCAGTTTGAGCGGCATCTGTAGGAAGAAAGGAATTGTTAACTTTTTAGGTTGAAACCCTGCTTCAGGAATGAAGGATGGAAAAGCAAGATGGCTAGTGTAAAGAGGAGAGGAGAGGTGAGACAGGAGTCCAAAGTGACAGAGCTTTGACAAGTGGCCAATCCCGACATCGGAAGTTTGGAGAGACAGGGACATCAATCATGTCCATTGCCCGAGGACAAAAGGCAGGAGCAGGTTGCAGCAGCGTAATAGAGCTTTGACCAGTGACCAATCTTCTCTTCAGCGAATAGAGGCTTCTGTCAGAGAAAGCTAAGGAAGCAAAAGCTCAAATTTTTCCCTTCACTTCTTTTTCTTTGCTCAGCTCGGACATTAGAGATGCCAGGCAGGATAGTTCAATGCTTCTGTTATGGGATGTGGGAAGGCAGGGAAACCTCCATCTACGTCTGCAAGAAGTGCATCCAGCTGCAGCTTTTAATAAACTGCATTAAGGAGTTGGAGTTGGAAATGGATCAACTCCAGATCATTCAAGAGGCTGAGGGGATGATAGATTGGACATACAGAGATATAGTTACAGACAAGATACAGGACACAGCAACTGGATGACAGGAAGGGGAAAGGGGTGAATGAAACAGTGCAGAGTACCCCTGTGGCTGTCCTGCTCAACAGCAGGTATATCACTTTGAATACTGTCGGGTGGGGGGGGGGGGGGGTTGCGGAATGACCTTACCGTGGTCAGGTCTTTTTTATGGAGTCTGCCTGTATGACTCAGAAGAGAACTGGGGGGGGAGTGGGGGGAGAAGGGGGAGAAGAGGCACGCTGTGGTGATAGGGGATTCATTAGTTAGGGGAAAAGACAGGAGGTTTTGTGGACGAGAATGAGATTTCCAGATGGTACATTGCCTCTTGGATGCCAGAGTCCAGGACATCTCGGATCGATTCCTCAATATTCTTAACTGGGAGGGTGCTCAGCCAGAAGTCGTGGTCCATGTCGGTACCAATGACATGGGTAAGACGAGTGACAAGATTCTGCAGAGGGAGTTCAGGGAGTTGAGTGCTAAGTTGAAGGGCAGGACCTCCACGGTTGGGATCTCAGGATTGCTACCCGTGCCGTGTGCTAGTGAGGCCAGAACTAGGAAGATTATACAGTTTAATATGTAGCTAAGGAGTTGGTGTAGGAGGGAGAGCTTTAGATTTTTGGATCATTGGCCTCTCTTCCAGGGAAGGTGGGACTTGTACAGAAGGGATAATTTACACCTGAACTGGAGGAGGACTAATATCCTAGCAGGAATGTTTGTTAATGCTGCATGGTTGGGTTTAAACTAGAGTTGCAGGTGGATGGGAACCAGAGTGCCAGAACAGTTAGTGGGGAGGTTGTGGAGACAGATGTTATTAAGACCTCAGACAAAGTCAGGAATCAAAAGGTTGAGCATGGTGTGACTAGCGTCCTGAGCTGTGTATATTTCAATGCAGGAAGTATCGTAGGAAAGGCGGATGATAGTGCTGAAGATGAGGCAGCTGGTTTACAAACAGGCAGTGTGTAGTGAGGAGAGGCTGTCGACGGGGCAACATTGTATTCAACGGGATGAGTTGCAAAGTAAAAGGCAGACAAAATCAAAAAGGGTGAATACAGGACTGAAGGTGATGTATTTGAATGTGTGCAGTATATGCAATAAGGTAGATGAACTTGCAGCACAGTTGCAGATTGGCAGGTATGATGTAGACATCACTGAATCATGGCTGAAAGATTATAGCTGGGAGCTTAATGTCCAAGGACACACATTGTATTGAAAGGACAGGCAGGAAGGCAGAGGGGGTGGCATTGCTGTGTTGGTAAAAAATTGAAATCATGTAATTAGAAGGAGGTGACGTAGGGTCAGAAGGTGTTGAATCACAGTGGATGGAGCTAAGGAACCTGCAAGGGTAAAAAGACCCTGATGGGAGTTGTATACAGACTCCCAAACAGCAGTAAAGATGTGGCCTACAAATTACAAAAGGAGATAGAAAATGCATGCCGAAAGGGCAATATTACAATAGTCATGGTGAATGTCAATATGCAGGCAGGTTGGGAAAATCAGGTTGGTACCGGATTACAGGAGGGGAATTTCTGGAGTGCCTACGAGATGGTTTTTCAGAGCAGCTTGTGATTGATCCCACTAGGGAATCAGCTATTCTGGATTGGGTGTTGTGTAATGAACCAGAATTGATCAGAGAGCTTAAGGTAAAAGAACCCTTAGGGGTAAGTGATCATAATATTATCAAATTCACCCTGAAATTTGAGAAGGAGAAGCTAAAGTCAGATGTATCAGTATTGCACTGGAGTAAAGGGAATTACAGAGGCATGAGAGGGGAGTTGGCCAGACTTGATTGGAAAAGAACACTGGCAGGGATGACGGCAGAGCAGCAATGGCTGGAATTTCTGGAACAATTTGGAAGGCACAGGATATATACGTCCCAAAGAGGAAGAAGTATTCCAAAGAAAGATGGCTTAACTGTGGCTAAGAAGAGAAGTCAAAGCCAAAGAGAGGGCATATAATAGAGCAAAAATTAGTGGGAAGTTAGAGGAGCTTTTAAAAATCAACAGAAGGCAACTAAGAAAGTCATTAAGAAGGTAATGATGGAATAGGAAAGTAAGCTAGCCAATAATATTTAAGAGGATACCAAAAATTTCTTCAGATACATAATATGTAAAAGAGAGGCAAGTGTAGATATTGGATTGCTGGAAAATGATGCTGCAGAGATAGTAATGGGGGACAAGGAAATGGCAGACAAACTAAGTGTTTTGCATTGGTTGTTGCGGTGGAATACACTAGCAGCATGGTGGAAGTTCCAGGTGGCAGGGATCATGAAGTTACCATAACTATAAAGAAAGTTCTCGGGAAACTGAAAGATCTGAAGGTGGATAAGTCACTTGGACCAGATAGTGTACATTCCAGTGTTCTGAAAGTGGTGGCTGAAAAGATTGTGGAGGCATTAGTAATGATCTTTCAAGAATCACTAGATTCTGGAATGGTTCCAAAATACTGGAAAATTGCAAATGTCAATCCACTCTTCAAGAAGGGAGAGAGGCAGAGGAAAGGAAACTATCGGCCAATTAGTCTGACCTCAATGGTTGGGAAGATGTTGGAGTCACTTTTAAAGATGATGTCTCAGGGTACTTGGAGGCACATGATAAAATAGGCCATAGTCAGCATGGTTTCCTCAAAGGAAAATCTTGCCTGACAAATCTGTTAGAATCCTTTGAGGAAATAACAAGCAGGATAGACAAAGGAGAATTAGTGGATGTTGTGTACTTGGATTTTCAGAATGCCTTTGACAAGGTGTCACATGAGGCTACTTAACAAGCTACGAGCTCATGGTATTACAGGAAAGATTCTAGCATGGATAAAGCAGTGGCTGTTTGACAGGAGGCAAAGAATGGGGAAAAAAGGGAGCCTTTTCTGGTTGGCTGCCAGTGACTCATAGATTTCCATAAGGGTCTGTGTTGGGACCGATTCTTTTTCCTCCATTAAATGTCAGTGATTTGGATGAAGGAATTTATGGCTTTGTTGCAAAGTTTGCAGACAATATGAAGATAGGTGGAGGGGCAGGTAGTTTTGAGGAAGTAGAGAGGCTACGGAAGGACTTTGACAGATGAAAAGAATGGGCAAAGAAATGGCAGATGGAATACAGTGTCAGGAAGTGTATGGTTATGCACTTTGGTAGAAGAAATGAAAGGGTTGAGTATTTTCTGAATGGAGAGAAAATACAAAAATCTGAGGTTCAAAGGGACTTGGGAGTCCTTGTGCAGGATTTCCTGAAGGTTAATTTACAGCAATCTGGTTCCCATCCCTCTGCAACTCCAGTTTAAACCCCTCTTGCAGCATTAACAAACATTCCCGCTAGGATATTAGTCCCCAATCCAGTTCAGGTGCAATCTGTCCCTTCTGTATAGGTCCCACCTTCCCTGCAAGAGAGCCCAATGATCCAAAAATCTTATGCCTTCCTTCCTACACCAACTCCTTAGCCATGTATTAAACTGTATAATCTTCCTAGCTGTAGCCTCACTAGCACATGGCATGGATAACAATTCTCAATCACAACCCTGGAGGTCCTGCTCTTCAACTTAACACCTAACTCCATATCCTGTTGAAAGGTCTCAGCCTGAAACATCGACTGTACTCTTTTCCATAGGTGCTGAGTTCCTCCAGCATTTTGTATGTGTTGCTTGGATTTCCAGCATCTGCAGATTTTCTCTTGTTTGATATTAATTTCCAGGTTGAGTTTGTGGTGAGGAAGACAAATGCAGTGTTAGCATTCATTTCAAGAGGACTGGAATATAAAAGCAAGGATGTAACATTGAGATTTTATAGAGCACTGGTGAGGCCTCATCTGGAGTATTGTGAGCAGTTTTGGGCCCCTTATCTTAGAAAGGATGTGTTGAAACTGGAGAGGGTTCAAGGGAGGTTCGTGAAAATGATTCCGGGATTGAATGGTTTGTCATATTAAGAGCTCTGGGCCTTTATTCACTGGAATTCAGAAGAATGAGGGGTGACCTCATTGAAACCTATGAAATGGTGAAAGGCCTTGATAGAGTGGATGTGGAGAGGATGTTTCCTATGGTGGGAGAGTCTAAGACCAGGGGACGCAGCCTCAGAATAGAGGGCCGTCCTTTTAGAACGGAGATGAGGAGAAATTTCTTTAGCCTCAGACTGGTGAACCTGTGGAATTCTTTGCAACAGGCCAAGTCTGTATGTATATTTAATGCAGAGGTTGATAGGTTCTTGATAGGTAAGGCATGAAGGGATCTGGGGGAGGGTTTGGGGAGACAGGAGGTTGGGGCTGAGAGGAAGATTGGATTATCCATGATGAAATGGCAGAGCAGACTCGATGGGCCATATGGCCTAATTCTGCTCCTGTATCTTATGGTCTTGTGATCAATGGACCAAGGAGGGGTGTAGAATGACTGGCAGGTTTATGCCAGGTGGCGGAGGGTCACAGGGATGGAGTTGCCAGCTGTTTTGTATTTGAATTGAATTGACTTTATTTCTTACATCCTTCACATACATGAGGAGTAAAAATCTTTATGTTACGTCTCTGTCTGAATGTGCAATGTGACGCAAGAGAAGATGTTGCTCATCAAAAAGAAAGATTAGCCCGATGTCTTGTACCCATAACAAAGAAGTGCTGATGGCATCAATTTAAGTCTTTGGGTGAGTGTGCAGGAGGGCATGAATAGGTGAAAGAGAGGACACGTCTTTGGCAAATGCAAGCAATACGGATAAATATGGATAGAACACTTAAGAGGAGAATTCAGAAATAAAAGCTCACTGCCAGAATGGCCAGTCGATACAAGAGCATCGAAATCAGATCTACTATCACTGACTTAGATTAGATGAAATTTGTTTTGTGGCAGCAGTACAATACAAAGACATGAAATTAATATAAATAACAAAAACAAACAGTGCAAAACAAAAAGAAATAATGAGATAGTGTTCAGAAATCCAACAGTGGAAGCGAAGAAGGAGACATCTGAGGTTGAGGAATACAGTTCTTTAAAGGTAGAGATAATCCATCAGAAAGTTAAAATAAATTCCAGTCTTACTACATAAACTATAATCCCACTGCTGATTGTATGTTTTCTCCATGACCACGTGGATTTCTTCTGGGTGTTCTGCTTTCCTCCCGTATTCCAAAACAAGTACAGGGTTAGGGTTGGCAAGTTGTGGGCATGCTATGTTGGTGCTTGAAGCGTGCCGGCTGTATTGGTCGACAACGCAAACGACAAGTTCAGTATATGTTTCGATGTTTTGATGTACAATATGACAAATAAAGTTCATCTTTAATCACTGGACCAAAGGTGTTGCTATCCAGAGGTTAGGGACAGACAATAAATTCTGTCGATAAGCATACAGTCAGCTGATGCAGGATAGGTAGAAGAAGCTGAATGCCTTTTGTTCAGGAATTTGCACGATCCAGTCTTGTGTGAATTATCTTTTGGTGCCTGCCTCATACTTCCCTTGCTTCCCAGAAGGAGGAGGAAGAATCATGTGTCATTTGCCAAGAAGAATTAACCAGCAATCGTCTTTTTGTGATGAAGTGTGGGCACAAATATCACCGAGAGGTAACTGATTGTTTCTTTTTTCCTTTAAACATTTCATTTCATTTGTGGGATAATTCGATTGGTAGATCTCACATTGATGCTTGACTGAAAGGTGGAAACTTTGACTGGTCCATCACAGTGAGTCCAGGTAGATAATTCAACTGTGGCTGTTGCCACAATCCTGCTAATGTAACCCTCCACATGAGTACATTTGGTGAGCAGAAGTGTCAACTCTTCTTCTTTAATGTCTCCCAACATTCACTGTCTCTTCGTGTGAGTGGCTGTGAAGCAAATGGATCCAGACTTGAAGAAAACTCAATTAATATGGATGTGCAACAGATCATAAGACCATAAGACAGAGGAAGCAGAATTAAGCCATTCAGCCCATGAAGTCTGCTCTGCCATTCCATCATGGCTGATCCTAGATCCCACTCAACCCCATACACCTGCCTTCTCACCATATCCTTTGATGCCCTGACTAATCAGGAAACAATCAACTTCCGCCTTACATATATGCACGGACCTAGCTTCCATCTACTGCAGTCTGTGGCAGAGCACTCCGAAGATTCACTACTCTCTGGCTAAAAAAATTCCTCCTTAACTCTGTTCTAAAGGGTCGGCCCTCAATTTTGAGACTGTGCCTTCTAGTTCTGGACACCGCTACCATAGAAATTATCCACTCCATATCCACCCTATTTAGTCCTTTCAGCATTTACTAGCAACCAACCAGAAAAGGCCCCCTTTATTCCCACTTGCTGCCTCCTGCCTGTCAGCCATTCTGCTATTCATGTAAGCATCTTTCCTGTAACGCTGTAGGATTTTAATCTTGTTAAGCAGCCTCATGTGTGTCATCTTATCAAATGTCTTCTGAAAATCCAAATAAATGACATCTGCTGCCTCTCCTTTGTCCACCCTGTTTGTTACTTCCTGGAAGAACTCTAACAGATTTGTCAGGCAAGATTTCCCTTTACAGAAACCATGCTGACTTTGACTTATTTTATCATTAGTGTCCAAGTACCTCGAAATCTCATCCTTAATAATAGACTCCTCACTTTCCCAACCTCTGAAGTTAGGCCAACTGGCCTATAATTTCTTTTGCCACCCTCCTTTCTTAAAGAGTGGAGTGACATTTGCAATTTTCCAGTCCCCAGGGACCATGCCAGAATCAAGCCATTCTGGAAAGATCATGACCAATGCATCCGTTATCTCTTCAGCTGGCCGGCTGGTGGTGCAATGGCATCAGCGCTGGACTCCAGAGCGAAGGCTTCCAAGTTCGAATCCAAGTCGGGTCACACCCCGAGCATGCTTTCCATCCGTGCCGGGTTGGGTGTTGAGCTAGCCACTCGGCCTTGTAAAAAGGACGAGTCAGGAACGTTCATATCGTGACCCGGTTAATCCAAAAGGAGACCAATCCTGACGCCACGCGCCAGACAAGAATGGCTGACTGGCGCAACAAGCTTAAAAAGAAATCTCTTCAGCAACCTTTCTCAGGACTTTGGAATGTAGTCCATCTGGTCCAGGTGATTTATCCACCTTAAGACCTCTCGGTCTGCCTAGCACTTTTTCCTTTGTAATAGCAATGGCACTCACTCCTGTTCCCTGACACTCATGAACCTCTGGCATACGGGTAGTATCTTCCACAGTGGAGACTGATGCAAAGTACCCATTAAGTTCATCTGCCATTTCTTTGTCCCCCATTACTATCTCACCAGCATCATTTTCCAGTGGTCCAATATCAACTCTCATCTCCCTTTTACCCTTTATATAACTGAAAAAACTTTTAGTATCCTGCTTTATATTATTGGCTAGTTTGCCCTCATATTTCATCTTTTCCCTTCTGATAGCTTTTTTAGTTGCCTTTTGTTGGATTTTTAAAAGCTTCCCAGTCATCCAACTTCCCACTCACTTTTGCTACCTTATATGCCCTTTCCTTGGCTTTTATGCAGTCTTTAATTTCCCTTGTCAGCCATGGTTGCCTACCCCTGCCATTTGAGAACAACTTCCTCTATGGGACATATCCTGTGCCTTGTGAATTATTCCAAGAAACTTCAGTCATCTCTGCCAGTATCCCCCTCCAATCCACCTGGGCAAGCTCCTCTCATGCCTCCATAATTCCCTTTATACCATTACAATACTGACCCATGTAGTTTTTGTTTCTCCCTCTCAAATTGCAACATGCAATCATATTATGATCACTGCCTCCTAAGGGCTCCTTTACATTAATCATAAACAGAAGAGATTCTGCAGATGCTGGAAATCCAGAGCAACACACACAAAATGCTGGAGAAACTCAGCAGGTCAGGCAGCATCTTTGGAAATGAATAAACAGTCGACATTTTGGGCCAAGACCCTTCAACTGGACTGGAAAGGAAGAAGAAAGAAAACAGGCATCTTCATCATTTTGTATGTGTTACTGTGGGTATGCTACAGTGAACATATTTCACCAAAGCACAGGCCCTTCAGCCCACAGTGTTGTGCTGACCTTTAAACAAACCCTATGATCAATCTAACCCTTCCCTCCTCCATAGCTCTCCATTAATCTTTCATCCATGTGCCTATTTAAGAGTTATTTAAATATCTCTAATGTATCTGCCTGTTCCACGCACCCACCACTCTCTGTGGTTTTAAAAAAAACCTCTGACATCCTCCTCTGTACTTTCCTCCAATCATCTTAAAAAGATGTCCTCTCAGATTAGGCAATGTTAGAGATATTTATCCAGTAATCCAAAATTCGGGCACATTTTGCTTTGCCAAAGTGCCACCTATTTATTTTCCTTTGCACCACCTGGTCATTAATTTGATTTACTCTGGATCCCCTCCTGCAGCTGCATAATGATTCTGGGTAGAATCAGATGTTGCTCCTTCCCCAGGGACAGGAGTTGTTGTGGCTGTGATTAATGTATCCAACTCTCTCTTCACACAGTCCAGAACCTCTGGCTTGTCCAGGTCCAACTTAAAACTGGTGCATTTGCCATCAGAATCCTCATAATATGGGATTGTGAGAAAATGTCAGGTAGTCTAACTTCTCTACACTGAGGGTAGTGAGTACATGGAATGAGCTGCCAGAGGACATGGTCGAAGTGAGTACAGTCGAAACATTGAACACCAATTTGCATAGGTTCATAGAGGGGAAAGGTTTGTAAGGTTATGGGCCAAATGCAGACAACTGGAACTAGAAGGGAGGATACTGTGGTTGCCTTGGAACAGTTGGGCTAAAGAACCTGTTTCTGTGCTGTATCACTCTATGACTATAACTTGTAGTCTTTATAGTGTTAGTTGTGGGATAGATATGGCCACTGAGTGTACGTTCATGGTCTTCTGCTGCTGTATCCATCCACTTCAAAGTTTGACATGTTGTGCATTCAGAGATGCTCTTCTGCACACCACTGTTGTAACATGTGGTTATTTGAGTTACTGTCACCTTCCTGTCAGTTTGAACCAGTCTGGCCATTCTCCTCTGACTTCTCCCATTAACAAGGTGTTTTCGCCCACAGAACTGCCACTCACTGGATTTTTTTCCTTGTGTTTTTCACATTATTCTCTGTAAGCTCCATAGAGACTGTTGTGTGTGAAAATCTCAGGAGATCAGCAGCTTCTGAGATAAACCACCCTGTCTGGCACCAACAATCATTCCATGATCAAAGCCATTTAGATCTGATGTTTGGTCTGAACAACTGAACCTCTTGACCATGTATGTGGGCTCTTATGCATTGAGTTGCTGCCACATAATTGGCTGATTAGATATTTGCATTAACAAGCAGGTGTACCTAATAAAGTGGCCACTAAGTGTATGTTGTAAAATACTTCATGTGCATTTTCCCTCATTCTCACTGTAATTTTCCATGTTTCTGTTTGGACACAGTGCATCTCTTTGTGGTTAAAGGATCAGAAGACCTGCCCAAGTTGTACATTGAGCTTTGCAACCTCCTTCTCGCAATCCTAACCATGTAGCAAGAATCCGTCACCCTTGACTGCAGGCTGGCCCATCTGGGGATCCATTCACTGGCCGTTGTTTTCCTGTGAATGTGATAGAAGCAATGCGGTTGCAAAGTCGCTATCACAGGAGAGTCTACACACTGCGGTTATTTTCTGAATAGCATGCTGCTTCCTTGACCATCCGAAAATGAAGCACTTTTTAATATGGGGGATGGAAAGTAATCGTTGGCAGTTTGATAATTAAAGGTTGTTGTAAGGTTCAGTGTTGATTGGGTGTTACATTCATTTTGTGCTGAGCTGGCAGTATTAAACCTGTTTCTACTTTTCGGCTCTGACCCAGTCACTCTATTTACATTGCATTAGCCTTCATTTACCAGAGGTAAAAATTATATTATACATAATTATTTTTCACATATTTACATTTATTATCCAGGTTGTTTAATGAATTTGATATGTGATCATATTGAGATTTAATCCTGCTTAATTTTTTATATATTAATTAAAAAAGAACCTTAGCATGTTAAATCCACAACATTAAGACTGGCACAGATGCTCACAGGAAATATAATGCTCACAGCATGGCAAATTGGGCTGAAGGGCCTGTTTCCATTAGACTTGGAAGCAGAATTAGGCCATTCCGTGCTGTATGACTATAAAATTATCTGTTATTGATGATTAGACAATCCCAGTTGAAGCCCAGATTGGCCAATGTTGTGCAAGCTGGAACCACTCTTAGATCATCAATTTGCAGTAATACCAACTTTTATTCTAAAACACTCAAGGTCAAAATTTGCAAGTGCTAGAAGAGAGCCTGCAGAATTGCATTCCCTGTAGACTCCAGGCAACTACACTTCAAAACAAAATCTTCCAAAAGGAGAGGGAGGGAGGGAGGGAAGGAACGTCGACTCAGACCATGAGAGGCCTGTGTTGGGCATTTTCATGCCTTACAAGGCACAGATTGGAAGTCTGTGTGGGGTGCCACTCCTCGCACAGACTTAATCAATGTGTGATTAAGTGCCTTGCTCAAGGGCACAAACATGCTGCCACAGCTGAGGCTCGAACTTGTGACCTTGAGGTAACTAGATGAACGCCTTAACCACTTGGCCACGTGCCCAACACCAAATGAAAGCCGTGCAATTTCAAAGCTTCAATACTGAGTGCTCCCTTAGGTATTACAGGAACCAAACGTGGCAGTTCCAAGTTCACCCTCCTTTTCACCCACCCCTCCCTCATTAGCACGCTGAGGTCAAACAATGAACAAGTGGGTAAAATTTATTGGTTACTGTTTACATTAAATGTTTTAAAAAGCCCTGTTTGTGATGACCCTGCCAAATACACAGAACAGTAAAAGCTCAACTATACGTTACTTAAACTATTCTTTTAAAAAGGGGAGATTAATTCCATCCAGAAGCCATACACTTAGCCATTCAGTTAATAGAAGGAAGGGTCTCAACCCAAAACGACAACTGTTTATCTTTTCCAGAGATGCTGCCCGGACTGCTAAGTTCCTCCAGCACTTTGTGTGTGTTACTCTGAATTTCCAGCACCTGCAGAATCTCTCGTGTTTGCGATACAGAAGGTAGTGTATTCTTTTAATAGGCAAAGTGAACTAGCAAGAATTGGAGTTAATTAAGATGTTGATTCATTTGCCAATCAAATGTCCATTATGTTAAATTCTCAAGGCAAGACCAGAAACCAGCTGTTACTGCTGGGACATTCAAGTTTTTAACACATTTTAAAGCCTGCTGTAAGCTGTTGAACAGAAGAATAGTGGGTCAGGTATAGGGCAATGGTGAGCAAGAAATATAGGAAACAGTTATCAAAAAACAATCTGAACTTGCACTTCATTCAGGATAGGATCACATTCAGAATTATTATCACTCATCTATACAGTTTTTTCATTTTAAAAAGCTAGATGAATAATCTTGGTTTAATCCCTATTCATATTTGTATCATTATTCATTACATATATAAAATTTATATAGTGAATAATTGGAATTAAACTACTAATTATTCATTTAACTTTAAAATAAAAAGCAGCTATTTTTCAGCAGCAGGAGTTTTTTCATTTAAAAAAAAGTTAAATTAGTAGATATGAATGAGTTAGAATTTGACATCCATTGTGGAAATGTGAGGTTGGGAACTAAATTTTCCAGAACATTTGTTTAGTAAAACAACAGTACCATAAAATCAATGTAGAAGCAGTTTAGCAGCTAATAAACTATATATAAACACTAGTGGGTATAGTGTTGTACATTTGCCAATGAGGGTGTAATACATAATGTAGTAGTAATGAGGCATTGCAATTTCAGAGAGAGAGAGAGAGAGAAGAAAGAATGAGAATATAAATATGAATATACCAAATGTATAGTATGAAATGTGGAGAATAAATTCATAAAATATATTCAGAATAGTTTTAATAAGATTATGTCATACAACTATCTGGGGAGCAAGATATTTAAAGATATCAAATATGAAATGAATAACTTGTAGTGAAGGAACATCTAGGGGTCATAGCCTACTGAATACGAAAATGAATTGGAGAAATCTTGGCTCGGTCTTGTATCTGAACAAAGCAATCTATATATAGGTGAGAGTCAAGCAGGCAAGATAAGACCGTGAATGACAGGGCCCCGGGGAGTGTTACTGGACAGGGATACAAGTTTGAATCTGACTACAACAACTGAGAATTTAAACTCCACTAATTAACTAATCAACAAATTAATCACACAATTAATTAATTGGTAACCATGAAAGTACCAGGTTCTTGTGAAAATCGTCTGGTTCACTAATATCCTTCAAGGAGCAAATTGCCATCTTGACCCAAAATAACCAATTTTATAACCCTCACCCCCCCCCCCAGCTCCCCAATATATTTGGCTCCAATAACCCCTGTCGCTCAGTTCGGGGTGCCCAATTAACAACCAGTCTTGCCATGTGGCATGAATGAATAAATGGGAAAGAAAAGAATCCATGATCACAATGGGACCAAAATCCAAAGATAACAATTTAACCTTTGTGGTGGTGATGTGGAGAGAAGTTCTCAGAATTCCCCATCACTTCATACTGATCAATAATTCCTTGAAAGTGGTGTCATGGGTAGATAGTTATGAAGAGAGCTTCTGGCACATTGGCCTTTATCACTGAGTATGCGAGTTGGAATTTCATGTTCAAGTTGTACAATGAGGCCTAATTTGGAGTATTGTGTGCAGGTTTGGTCACCTACCTACAGAAAGGATTGAAAGAGTACAGAGAAAATTTAAAAAGATGTTGCTGGGACTTGAAGACCTGAGTTTATAGGGAGAGGTTGAATAGGTTAGGACTTTATTTTCTGGAGTGTAGGGTAATGAGGGGAGATCTTGTTGGGGTATACAAAATTCTGAGGGTATTTTTCCCCTGAGGTTGGGTGAGACTAGAACTAGAAGACATGGGTTTAGGGTGAAAGGTGAAATGTTTAGAGGAAACAACTTCACTCAGAAGGTGGTGCCAGTGTAGAATGAGCTGCCAGTGGGAATGCTGGATGCAGGTTCATTTGCAACATTTAAGAGAAATTTGGTTAGGTACATGGATGGGAGGGGTACAGAGGGCTATGGTCTGGGTGCAGATCAATGGGACAAGACAGAGAAACAGGTTGGCATGAACTAGAAGGGCCAAATGGCCTGTTACTGTGCTGCAGTGTTCTATACTTCAGACTATCTGTATTCAGTTACTTATGAATATGCAATACAAATTTTAGCCACAGAGAGGGGATAGTGTGAAAGAGTGAAGCATAGGAAGATGTTCAGTCTTGATCCTTCTGAACGGCAGAGCAGGCACTAGGAGCCACGCTCTCCTTTGTTCTTTGCTGTATCCTGATATGGAGAGAGGAAGTGTCAGCATTCACACAAATTAGCTGGAGATCTAGCTCACAAATAAATCGATATCCTGCACCCTGATGAGAATATCATTTTGCTGCAGGGAATTAAATCGGGTGACTTTGCATACAGGAGTGGCAGGTCAAGATACAGCACAGAAACAAGGCTCTCCAACCCAATTGATCAGTGCCGACCAAGATTCCCACCTCTCCATGTTTGACTCATTTCTCTCTAAACCTTTCCTATCCAAATAGCTTTCAAGTGTTAATGTACCTGCCTCAACCACTTCCTCTTGCAGCTCGTTCCATATGCTGACCACTCTCTGGGTGAAAAAAGTTGCCCTCAAATTCACATTAAATCTCTCCTCTCTCACCTGAAATTTATGCCCTCTAGTTCTTAATTCCCCAATCCTGGGAAGATGATTAAGCATTCACCATAATCTAGCCCCCTCATCATTTGATGCACCTCTGCAAGATCACCCTTCATTCTCATCCTCTCTCCTTAACTCAGTACCTTGTGTTTTGTTCACATTTGATTTTGTTGGAGAGGATTTCTGATAAAACGTAGGCTAACCAACACACCCACTCAGGTTTATTGCACTGGCATAAGGTCTTCCACAGCCTTCCTGGTGTGAAGGAAATTATACTCTCCAGGCCAGATAAAAGAGACCCGCAGCTGAACAAACGTTACACACTATAAATTCAGTAACTTGCTGACATCTACAACATGAGATGCTGGAAATCCTGAGCAACACACAGACAAAATGCTGGAGGGACTCAGCAAGTCAGGCAGCATCTATGGTAAGGAATAAATGGTTGGTACTTTGGACTAAGACCAACACATTTCAGGTCCCGATGAAGGGTCTTGGCTTGATAAAAGATATCAAGATCCACATGTTTGTGAATCTTATTGTGAATGAAGACTTTGGGAAAAGGAGGAAGTGGTAAGCTTGTGATAGGACCCACTCCTTACAGACTAAGTAATGTTGTTGACAGAAGTGCACTCACTTAATGAACTTTTACCAACATAATCAAAGCATAAGGCTCTCTACTAGTGGAGCATTTCTAGATTTTCAATCTTCCTTCTTTGGAAGACGGCCCATCTTCGTCCGGATGTTCCTCAGCAGGAAGAAGGCCACGGTGGTGACAGTACACGTGAGCTCAGCGATCCAGAAGGCCGTGTTCCAGCTGTATTTCTTCGCAATCGTGCTGAACGGGAGGCCAGCCAGAAAACCTCCCACTGTGGGGGACACAAGCAGGGACGGGTTGTCAATGAAGAAACACCAACAGCGTCTCCAGTTCAAGTGTAATGTAAAATCAGTTTGACTTGTATTTGCGCTCCTGCTAAAGAAACAATGTCTTTCTGGTGTTTAGTGGCATTAGGGAGTATTGCAAGGCAGGACAAAATTCTTTTACTTTGCACCCAATAATATGCTTCAATGGTTGACTAATTCTGGTTACACCACAATATGAGCTTCATTTACCATATCAGCAGCCAGCCAATGACGTCTCTTCGGTGGCATTTTGTGCTTTGGACTCTTGCCCAGTTGTAATATTGATTAGGCAACCCGAACTACAATCAGCAGGGGACGAGATCTCAGCTATTCTGTCAACCACTGTATGGTCAAATGACTGCGGACTGCAATATGTCGGTGACATTCTCAGTCAGAATATTGTGGGATCAGGTACCAGGCCAGAGATCCAAGATCAAAAATATTAAGTGGACCTCCAGGTGCTCTCCCTGTGACCGCAAGAAACTGCAGAGAACTCTCCCCATGACCACAAAAAGGTGCAGAGAGCTGTGAACACAACTCAGCATGTCATAGGAACCAATATCCCCTCCTTGGACTCTCTATACTTCTTGCTGCTTTGGTAAAGCCACCCAGCCTAACCATTCTGTCTTCCCCCTCCTCTCATTGGGCAGAAGATACAAAAGTCTAAAAGCATGAACAGTGTACCACCAGGTTCAAGGACAGCTTCTATTCTGCTCTTGGAAGATTATTGAACGGTCCCCTAGTACAATAGATTTGTCTCTTGCCGTCATAATCTACCTTGTTATGGCCTTGCACTATAAGTCTGCCTTCACTGCACTTTAATTATAACACTTCATTCTGCATTCTGTCATTGTTTTTCATAATACCACCTCAAAGTACCATCATTGTGGAATTCTTTGTCCAAAGGGCACATTTTTCTTTGTACCTCTATCCATGCATCAATACTCCAATTCCAAAGTGGAACTGAGACAGTAGTGTAGAGTCAGGAGCATTGTTTTGCAGAAAGCAAGCCCTCAAAACCTCTCTTTTAGATAAAAAGACCCAAAGGCACCAATTTGAAGAAACGGCCTGGGGAGACAGATGCAAGACTTGTACAAAAAGGATGGGTTACACTTGAATCCCGGGGGACCAATATCCTGGCGGGGAGGTTTGCTAAGGCTACTGGGGAGAGTTTAAACTACAAACCCCATTTCCAGAAAAGTTGGGATATTTTCCAAAATGCATTAAGAACAAAAATCTGTGATATGTTAATTCACGTGAACCTTTATTTAACTGACAAAAGTACAAAGAAAAGATTTTCAATAGTTTCACTGACCAACTTAATTGTATTTTGTAAATATACACAAATTTAGAATTTTATAGCGTGGATCAGTACTTGGAGCTATGATGTTGTGGCCATAACAGAGACTTGGATGGCTCAGGGGCAGGAATGGTTACTTCACGTGCCGGGTTTTAGATGTTTCAGAAAGGACAGGGAGGGAGGCAAAAGAGGTGGGGGTGTGGTACTGTTGATCAGAGATAGTGTCACAGCGGCAGAAAAAAGGAGGAAGCCATGGAGGGATTGTCTACAGAGTCTCTGTGGGTGGAAGTTAGGAATAGCAAGGGGTCAATAACTCTGCTGGGTGTTTTTTATAGACCACCTAATAGTAACAGGGACATCGTGGAGCAGATAGGGAGACAGATTCTGGAAAGGTGTAATAATAATAATAACAGGGTTGTCGTGGTGGGAGATTCTAATTTCCCAAATATCGATTGGCATGTCCCTACAGCAAGGGGTTTAGATGGGGTGGAGTTTGTTAGGTGTGTTCAGGAAGGTTTCCTGACACAATATGTAGATCAGCCTACAAGAGGAGAGGCTGTACTTGATCTGGTATTGGGAAATGAACCTGGTCAGGTGTCAGGTCTCTGGTCTCTCAGTAGGAGAGCATTTTGGAGATAGTGATCACAATTCTATCTCCTTTACCGTAGCAATGGAGAGGAATAGGAAAAGACAAGTTGAGGAAAGCGTTTAATTGGAGTAAGGCAAAATATGAAGCTATCAGGCAGGAACTTGGAAGCATAAATTGGGAACAGATGTTCTCAGGGAAACGTATGGAAGAAATGTGGCAAATGTTCAGGGGATATTTGTACAGTGTTCTGCATAGGTACGTTCCAATGAGACAGGGAAAGGATGGAAGGGTACAGGAACCGTGGTGTACGAAGGCTATTGTAAATCTAGTCAAGAAGAAAAGAAAAGCTGATGAAGGGTTCAAAAACCTAGGTAATGATAGAGATCTGGAAACATAGAAATATAGAAAATAGGTGCAGGAGTAGGCCATTCGGCCCTTCGAGCCCGCACCGCCATTTATTATGATCATGGCTGATCATCCAACTCAGAACCCCGCTCCAGCCTTCCCTCCATACCCCCTGATCCCCGTAGCCACAAGGGCCATATCTAACTCCCTCTTAAATATAGCCAATGTACTGGCCTCAACTGTTTCCTGTGGCAGAGAATTCCACAGATTCACCACTCTCTGAGTGAAGAAGTTTTTCCTAATCTCGGTCCTAAAAGGCTTCCCCTTTATTCTCAAACTGTGACCCCTTGTTCTGGACTTCCCCAACATCGGGAACAATCTTCCTGCATCTAGCCTGTCCAATCCCTTTAGGATTTTATACGTTTCAATCAGATCCCCCCCTCAATCTTCTAAATTCCAACGAGTACAAGCCCAGTTCATCCAGTCTTTCATCATATGAAAGTCCTGCCATCCCAGAAATCAATCTGGTGAACCTTCTTTGTACTCCCTCTATGGCAAGGATGTCTTTCCTCAGATTAGGGGACCAAAACTGCACACAATACTCCAGGTGTGGTCTCACCAAGGCCTTGTACAACTGCAGTAGTACCTCCCTGCTCCTGTACTCGAATCCTCTCGCTATAAATGCCAGCATACCATTCGCCTTTTTCACCGCCTGCTGCACCTGCATGCCCACTTTCAATGACTGGTGTATAATGACACCCAGGTCTCGTTGCACCTCCCCTTTTCCTAATCGGCCACCATTCAGATAATAATCTGTTTTCCTATTTTTGCCACCAGTGGATAACTTCATTTATCCACATTAAATTGCATCTGCCATGAATTTGCCCACTCACCCAACCTATCCAAGTCACCCTGCATCCTCTTAGCATCCTCCTCACATCTAACACTGCCACCCAGCTTCGTGTCATCCGCAAACTTGGAGATGCTGCATTTAATTCCCTTATCCAAGTCATTAATATATATTGTAAACAACTGGGGTCCCAGCACTGAGCCTTGCGGTACCCCACTAGTCACCGCCTGCCATTCTGAAAAGGTCCCGTTTATTCCCACTCTTTGCTTCCTGTCTGCTAACCAATTCTCCACCCACACCAATACCTTACCCCCAATACCGTGTGCTTTAAGTTTGCACACTAATCTCCTGTGGGGGACCTTGTCAAAAGCCTTTTGAAAATCCAAAAAACCACATCCACTGGTTCTCCCCTATCCACTCTACTACTTACATCCTCAAAAAATTCTATGAGATTCGTCAGACATGATTTTCCTTTCACAAATCCATGCTGACTTTGTCCGATCATTTCACCGCTTTCCAAATGTGCTGTTATCACATCCTTGATAACTGACTCCAGCAGTTTCCCCACCACCGACGTTAGGCTAACTGGTCTATAATTCCCTGGTTTCTCTCTCCCTCCTTTTTTAAAAAGTGGGGTTACATTAGCCACCCTCCAATCCTCAGGAACTAGTCCAGAATCTAACGAGCTTTGAAAAATTATCACTAATGCATCCACTATTTCTTGGGCTACTTCTTTAAGCACTCTAGGATGCAGACCATCTGGCCCTGGGGATTTATCTGCCTTCAATCCCTTCAATTTACCTAACACCACTTCCCTACTAACATGTATTTCGCTCAGTTCCTCCATCTCACTGGACCCTCTGTCCCCTACTATTTCCGGAAGATTATTTATGTCCTCCTTAGTGAAGACAGAACCAAAGTAATTATTCAATTGGTCTGCCATGTCCTTGCTTCCCATCATCAGTTCACCTGTTTCTGTCTGCAGGGGACCTACATTTGTCTTTACCAGTCTTTTCCTTTTTACATATCTATAAAAGCTTTTACAGTCCGTTTTTATGTTCCCTGCCAGTTTTCTCTCATAATCTTTTTTTCCCCTTCCTAATTAAGCCCTTTGTCCTCCTCTGCTGAACTCTGAATTTCTCCCAGTCCTCAGGTGAGCCACTTTCTCTGGCTAGTTTGTATGCTTCTTCTTTGGAATTGATACTATCCCTAATTTCTCGTCAGCCACGGGTGCACTACCTTCCTTGATTTATTCTTTTGCCAAACTGGGATGAACAATTGTTGTAGTTCATCCATGCAACCTTTAAATGCTTGCCATTGCATATCCACCGTCAATCCTTTAACTGTCATTTGCCAGTCTATCTTAGCTAATTCACGTTTCATACCTTCAAAGTTACCCCTCTTTAAGTTCAGAACCTTTGTTTCTGAATTAACTCTGTCACTCTCCATCTTAATGAAGAATTCCACCATATTATGGTCACTCTTACCCAAGGGGCCTCTCACGACAAGATTGCTAATTAACCCTTCCTCATTGCTCAAAACCCAGTCCAGAATAGCCTGCTCTCTAGTTGGTTCCTCGACATGTTGGTTCAAAAAACCATCCCACATACATTCCAAGAAATCCTCTTCCTCAGCACCTTTACCAATTTGGTTCACCCAATCTACATGTAGATTGAAGTCACCCATTATAACTGCTGCTCCTTTATTGCACACATTTCTAATTTCCTGTTTAATACCATCTCCGACCTCACTACTACTGTTAGGTGGCCTGTACACAACTCCCACCAGCGTCTTCTGCCCCTTAGTGTTACGCAGCTCTACCCATATCAATTCCACATCTTCCCGGCTTATGTCCTTCCTTTCTATTGCGTTAATCTCTTCTTTAACCAGCAACGCCACCCCACCTCCCCTTCCTTCATGTCTATCCCTCCTGAATATTGAATATCCCTGAACGTTGAGCTCCCATCCCTGGTCACCCTGGAGCCATGTCTCTGTGATCCCAACTATATCATAATCATTAATAACAATCTGCACTTTCAATTCATCCACCTTATTACGAATGCTCCTTGCATTGACACACAAAGCCTTCAGGCGCTCTTTTACAACTCTCTTAGCCCTTATACAGTTATGTTGAAAAGTGGCCCTTTTTAATGCTTGCCCTGGATTTGTCGGCCTGCCACTTTTACTCTTCTCCTTAGTACTTTTTGCTTCTACCCTCACTTTACACCCCTCTGTCTCTCTGCACTGGTTCCCATCCCCCTGTTGTGAACTAACCTCCTCACGCCTAGCCTCTTTAATTTGATTCCCACCCCCCAACCATTCCAGTTTAAAGTCACCTCAGAAGCCCCCGCTAATCTCCCTGCCAGGATATTGGTCCCCCTAGGATTCAAGTGTAACCCGTCCTTTTTGTACAGGTCACGCCTGCGCCAAAAGAGGTCCCAATGATCCAAAAACTTGAATCCCTGCCCCCTGCTCCAATCCCTCAGCCACGCATTTATCCTCCACCTCATCGCATTCCTACTCTCACTGTCGCGTGGCACAGGCAGTAATCCCGAGATTACTACCTTTGCGGTCCTTTTTCTCAACTCCCTTCCTAGCTCCCTATATTCTCCTTTCAGGACCTCATCCCTTTTCCTACCTATGTCATTGGTACCTATATGTACCACGACCTCTGGCTCCTCACCCTCCCACTTCAGGATATCTTGGACACGATCAGAAATATCCCGGAAGATTATAAGGCTAGCAGGACGGAGTTTAAGAATGAAATTAGGAGAGCCAGAAGGGACCATGAGAAGGCGTTGGTGAGTGGGATTAAAGAAAACCCCAAGGCATTCTACAAGTATGTGAAGAGCAAGAGGATAAGACATGAGAGAATAGAACCAAACAAATGTGACAGTGGGAAAGTGTGTATGGAACCGGAGGAGATAGCAGAGGTACTTAATGAATACTTTGCTTCAGTATTCACTATGGAAAAGGATCTTGGTGATTGTAGTGATGACTTGCAGCAGACTGAAAAGCTTGAGCTTGTAGATATTAGGGAAGAGGATGTGCTGGAGCTTTTGGAAAGCATCAAGTTGGATAATTTGCCGGGACCGGATGAGATGTACCCCAGGCTACTGTGGGAGGCGAGGGAGGAAATTGCTGAGCCTCTGGCGATGATCTTTACATTATCAATGGGGACGGGAGAGGCTCCAGAGGATTGGAGGGTTGTGGATGTTGTTCCCTTGTTCAAGGGGGTAGAGATAGCCCAGGAAATTGTAGACCAGTGAGTCTTACTTCAGTGGTTGTTAAACTGATGGAGATCATCCTGAGAGGCAGTATTTATGAACATTTGGAGAGGCATAATATGATTAGGAGTAGTCAGCATGGCTTTGTCAAAGGCAGGTCGTGCCTTACGAGCTTGTTTGAATTTTTTGAGGATGTGACTGAACACATTGATGTAGGTAGAGCAGAAGATATAGTGTATATGGATTTCAGCAGGCATTTGATAAGGTACTCCATGCAAGTCTTATTGAGAAAGTAAGGAGGCATGGGATCCAAGGGGACATTGCTTTGTAGACCCAGAACTGGCTTGCCCACAGAAGGCAAAGAGTGGTTATAGACGGGTCGTATTTTGCATGGGGTCGGTGACCAGTGGTGTGCTTCAGGGAGTGTTCTGGGACCCTTTCGCTTGGTGATTTTTATAAATCACCTGGATGAGGAAGTGGAGGGATGGGTTAGTAAATTTGCTGATGACATGAAGGTTGGGGGTGTTGTGGATAGTGTGGAGGGCTGTCAGAGGTTACAGTGGGACATTGATAGGATGCAAAACTGGGCTGAGAAGTGGCAGATGGAGTTCAACCCAGATAAGTGTGAAGTGGTTCATTTTGGTAGGTCAAATATGATGGCAGAATATAGTATTAATGGTAAGACTCTTGGCAGTGTGGAGGATCAGAGGAATCTTGGGGTCCAAGTCCATAGGGCATTCAAAGTTGCTTTGCAGGTTGACTTTGTTAAAGGCATATGGTGCATTGATTAGCTCCAAACAACACATTTCACTCCATTTCACTAGAGGAATAGAGTATAGGAGCAGGGATGTGATGTTAAGACTCTATAAGGCGCTGGTGAGACCTCACTTGGAGTACTGTGGGCAGTTTTGGTCTCCTTATTTAAGAAAGGATGTACTGACGTTGGAAAAGGTACAGAGAAGATTCACTAGAATGATTCTGGGAATGAGAGGGTTAACATATGAGGAACGTTTGTCCGCTCTTGGACTGTATTCCTTGGAGTTTAGAAGAATGAGGCGAGACCTCATAGAAACATTTCGAATGTTCACAGAGTGGATGTGGCAAAGTTGTTTCCCATGATGGGGGAGCCTAGTACGAGAGGGCATGACTTAAGGATTGAAGGGCGCCTATTCAGAACAGAAATGCAAAGAAATTTTTTTTAGTCAGAGGGTGGTGAATCTATGGAATTTGTTGCCACGGGCAGCAGTGGAGGCCAAGTCATTGGGTGTATTTAAGGCAGAGATTGATAGGTGTCTGAGTAGCCAGGGCATCAAAGGTTATGGTGAGAAGGCGGGGGAGTGGGACTAAATGGGAGAATGGATCAGCTCGTGATAAAATGGCTGAGCAGACTCGATGGGCCGAATGGCCGATTTCTGCTGCTTTGTCTTGTCTTATGTTTCAATGTACATGACAAATATGGCTAACATGGTCCTTTAGACTGTTCCTTTCTACAATAAGAAACTTCAAATTCCACACAAGGTGTCCAAATTCAGGCAGTAACAAAGCCATTTGGCAGTGATGACTTCAACAATTTTCCCTGTATTAAAAACTGGTCATAATAGCCAGTTTCAACAGGTATTCAGTTCTGGACTCACCGTTCGCCATGAGAGCAACAATGGCATGTGACGTGCCGGACAGGTTAGAAGGTGCAGACTCATTGGCAATCACTCCAAACAGTGCAATTGGCCCATACGAACAGAACCCAAACATGGCTCCCAAAGTCAGAATCCATAACTAAGAGAAAACAAAGGGTGGAGGGAGAAAATGACTCAATATACAGAGCAAATATAAATGCAATTCGACTTGAGAAGATGCAATCCATTCAGGTTTGTCGATTGAGTGGAAAAGGTAGTGACTTGTGGCAGTTTGGAGCTTTGAGCAGCAGCCAATCAGCATTTGGGATTGATTGGCAGGGAGAAATTAAAGTAAGGCAGAGGCAAGTGGAGTAACCACTGTCAGAGCGGCTCTCATTGGACTGGCCAGAGTTAGAGTGGAGATTTTGAGGCTTTAGCACTTCCAGGCTTCAGTGAGGGAAGGTTAAAAAAAAAAGCTGCAGTTCAAGCTTTTTTTCTCCCTCTCAGTTTATTGATTTTCCTTCTTTATGTCTGTTCAGTTAGAACAGTAGAGATGCCAGGCAGGATAGTTCAATACTCCTCTTACAGGGATGTGGGAAGGCAGGGAGTCCTCCAGTGTCCCTGACAATTACTACTGTGAGAAGTGCATCCAACTGCAGTTTCTAACAATCCACGTTGGAGCTGGAACTGGATGAACATTTTGTGTGTGTTGCTTGAATTTCCAGCATCTGCCGATTTCCTCGTGTTTGCATTTTTGAACTCGGGATCATTCGGGAGGCTGAGGGGGTGATAGACAGGACACATAGAGAGGTAGTTACACCTCAGGTGCAGGACACAGGAAACTAGGTGACAGTCAGGAAGGGGAAAGGGGTTAAGGAGCCAGTGTGTTGTACCCCTTTGGCCATCCCCCTCAACAACAGATATATCACTTTGGATACTGTCGGGGGGGGGGGGAATGATTGAGGGGGGGAATGATTGAACAGAGAAAAGTCACAGTAGTCGGGTCTCCAGCACTGAGTCTGACTGCGATTCAGAAGGGAAGTGAGGAGAAGAGGTGAACTGTGGTGATAGGGGATTTGTTCGTTAGGGGAACAGAAATCCCCGGATGGTATGTTGCCTCCTGGGCACTGGGGTCCAGGACATCTTGGATTGAGTCCTCAAGTGGGAGGTGAGCAGTCAGAAGTCATGATCCATGTCAGTGCCAATGACACAGCTGGGAAAAGTGACAAGGTTCTGCATTGGGAGTTCTGGGAGTTAGGTGCTAGGTTAAAGGGCAGGGCCTGCAGGGTGCTACACATGCCACATACTAGTGAGGCCAGAAATAGGAAGATTATGCAGTTTAACAAGTGGCTAAGGTGTTGGTGTAGGAGGGAGAGCATCAAATTTTTGGATCATTGGCCTCTCTTCAAGGGAAGGTGGGACCTGTACAGAAGAGACAATTTGCACCTGAACTGGAGGGGGACTAATATCCTAGCAGGAAGGTTTGCTAGTCTGCAAAAGGGGTGGGGGTGGGGGATTTGGTTTAAACTAGAGTTGCAGGGGGATGGGAACCAGAGTGCCAGACAGTGGAGAGGTTGTGGAGACAGATGTTGGTAAGACCTGAATGTCAGGAATTAAAAGGTTGAGCATGGTGCGACTAGTGTTCTGAGCTGCGTATATTTCAATGTAAGAAGTATCGTAGGAAAGGCAGATGAGTTCAGGGCATGGATCAACACTGGAATTATGATACTGCAGTCATTATGACACATGGCAGTGCTTAGTCAGGACAGACTGGAGAACTTGTCTGGTGAAGCATGTTGGATGGAACTGAGAAATAAGAAAGGTATGACCACGTTAATGGGACTATATTACAGACTACCCAACAGTCTGAGGGATTTAGAGGAACAAATTTATAAAGAGATCACAGACTGTTGCAAGAAACATAAGGTTGTTATAGTAGTTGATTTTAACTTTCCACATATTGACTAGGATTCCCATACTGTAAAAGGACTAGATGGGATAGAGTTTGTCAAATGTGTTCAGGAAAGTTTTCTTCATTACGTAGAAATCCCAACGAGAGTGTGCGCAATACTGGATCTGCTATTAGGGAATGAGACAGGGCAGGTGACAGAAGTTTGTGTAGGGGAACTCTTTGCATTTAGTGCCTGCAATGCCATTAGTTTCAAAGTAAATATGCAAAAAGATAGGCTTGGTCCACGGATTGAGATTCTAAATTGGAGAAAGGCCAGTTCTGATGGTATCAGATAGGATTTGGCAAGCGTGGATTTGGACAGGGTGTTCTCTGGCAAAGGTGTACTTGGTAAGTGGAAGGCCTTCAATAACAAAACTTTCAGAGTACAAGTTTGTACGTGCCTGTCAGAATAAAAGGTAAAGATAACAAGAGAAGGGAACCTCGTTTTTCAGGAGATAGTTAAGAGAAAAACAAAGGAGTTGCATAGCAGGTATAGGCAGGTAGGAACAAATGAAGTGCTTATGGAGTATAAGAAATGCGAGAAAACACTTAAATAAGAAATGAAGAGGGCTAAAAGAAGGCAAGAGGTTGCCCAAGCAGACAAGATGAAGGAGAATCCTAACAGACTCCACAGTTATTTTCAGAGCAAAAGGATTGCAAGGGACAAAACTGGTCCTCTGGAAGATCACAATGATAATCTGTGCAAGGAGCCAAGAGAGATGGGGGAGATCTTAAATGGATTTTTTTTTTGCATCTGTATTTATTCAGGAGACAGACACAGATTCCATAGAAGTGATGCAAAGTGACATCAGCTTCACAGATTCTTTACAGATTACAGAGGAGGAAGTGTTTGCTGTCTTGAGACAAATCAGAGCGGATAAATCCCCAGGACTTGACAGGATATTCCCTTGGACCCTTTGGGAGGCAAGTGCAGAAATTGCTGGGGCGCTAGCAGAAATAAGGGACTGGATATATGAGTATTTGGATAGATATGGACTAATGATTAGGGATAGTCAGTATGGCTTTGTGCATGGTAGGTCATGTCTAACCAATCTTAGGAGTTTTTCGAGGAAGTTACCAGGAAAGTGGATGAAGGCAAGGCAATGGATATTGTCTACATAGACTTTAGTAAGGCACTTGACAAGGTTCCTCATGGGAAGTTGATCAAGAAGGTTCAGTCACTTGGCATTCACTTTGAAGTAGTAAACTGGATTAGACATTGTCTTTGTGGGAGAAGCCAGAGAGTGGTAGTAAATGGTTGTCTCCCTGACTGGAGGCCTGTGACTAGTGGTGTGCCACAGGGATCAGTGCTGGGTCCATTGTTGTTTGTCATCTGTATCAATGATCTGGATAATAATGTGGTTAACTGGATCAGCAAATTTGCGGATGACACCAAGATTGGGGGTGTAGTGAACAGTGAGGAAGATTATCATGGCTTGCAGAGGGATCTGGATTAGCTGGAAAAATGGCAGATGGAATTTAATGCAGACAAATATGAGGTGTTGCAGTTTGGTAGGAGTGACCAGGGTACTGTGAAAGTGGCGTCACAGGTAGATAGGGTCATAATGAAAGCTTTTAGTACATTGGCCTTCATAAATCAATGGATTGAGTACAGGAAATGGGATGTGATGTTGAAGTTGTATAAGACATTGGTGAGGCCTAATTTGGAGTATTGTGTGCAGTTTGGTCACCTACCTACAGGAAAGATGTAAATAAGGTTGAAAGAGTACAGAGAAAATTTACAGGGATGTTGCTGGATCTGGAGGACCTGAGTTATAAGGAAAGATTGAATAGGTTAGGACTTTATTCCTTGAAATGTAGAAGATTGAGAGGAGATTTGATAGAGGTGTACAAAATTATGAGGGGTGTAGATAGGGTAAATACAAATAGGCTTTTTCCACGGAGGTTGGGTGGGACTACAACCAGAGGTCATGGGTTAAAGGTGAAATGAGAAAAGTTTATTGGAAACATGAGGGGAAACTTCTTCACTCAGAAGGTCATGAGAGTGTGGAATGAGCCACCAGCGCAAGTGGCGCACGCGAGCTTGATTTCAACACTTAAGAGAAGTTTGGATAGGTATATGGATCATAAGGATATGGAGGACTATGGTCCCATGGAGTAGGCAGTTTAAATGGTTTGGCATGGACTAGATGGGCCAAAGGGCAATTTCTGTGTTGTACTTTTCTGTGACTCTATGACCTTAGGAGATGGGCATTGCTAGGAGGCTTGGCATTTTGGGTGGTGTGGTAGTGTAGTGGTTAGCATAATTCTTATAGTAACAGCTGTAAGAATGGGATTCAATTCGCACTGCTACCTGCAAGGAGTTTATGCATTCTCTCCATGACTACATGAGCTTCCTCCAGGTCCTCCTGTTTCCTCCCACATTTCAAAGATGTACGAGTTAGGGTTAGAAAGTTATCGGCATGCTATGCTGGCGCCTGAAGCATAGTGACACTTGCGGGCTACCCATCACACCTTAGACTGTGTTGTCTGTTGACACAAGCAATGCACTTCACTGTATGTTACACACACAAAATGCTGGAGGATCTCAGGAGGTCAGGCAGGATCTATGGAAATGAATAAACAGTCCACATCTCATTCCAGTACCCTTCATCAGGCAAGTGTCACTGTAGGTTTCAATGTTCCAATGTACATGTGACAAATAAAGCTAATATTTTAAGTGTTTAACATTCAGTTCCCCACCTCTCAGTGCTCTAGAGAAACTGGTGGGGAGTCACTACGTTGAAGTGCTGAAGTCTGCTTGCAAAGAGAACACCTTTGTATTCTCAATACAATGGTATTTGAAAGTGTTATCATTACAATGGACTGGTGGTGAGCACTAAAGGTCAATTTATACTTCTGCGTCAAATCTACGTCATAGCCGCGTACTCTACGCCATAGCCTGACGCACACCTCCCCAAAAATGTAACTACGCGTCATGGCGATGCAGACTGCAACAAATGTGATTGGTCCACCTGGTAGCATCGCATTTCCTCCGACGCTGCAACAGCTTCCCATTGGGCGACTGAAGGGCAGGGAAGGAACTCTGGTTGCAGTGTTTTCCATGAAACTTTACAGACCTCCGAAATTATGGAGGACCCTGTGCTTGATGCCAGTTTGTAGCTAGCTGCTACAGCCTGTTGACTTCACCTGAAGCTAAAACTCGACTGGTGATTGGGAGTCTCTGAGTAAACTGTGCGTATACTGATGCGAAATAAATGGTTGGAGACGATGAACCAAATCGTCAAATCTACCTGCTGACATCTGAAAATATTTGAAATGCATTTCCTCATCCATGTCTCTCAGTGGCCGGAGAAGCACAGAAAATTCACCCTCCTCCAGTTTCAGTCGCCATTGTTTGAAGTTTTGAGTTTCTTCGTGTTGAGTTTCAACACGAAGAAACTCAACACAGTGGCGTAGAAACCCCACCGCCAACTAGCGTTTTGGCGGTGAATTGTAGAGCGATGCAGACACACCAACTCACAAGTATAAATGCTTGCAACAGCGTAGGCTACAGCCTTAACTGTTTGAGCTAAATGGTGACAGTCCATGTGTATTTCTATAAAAATGGTGAGGGATTCACTAGAAAAGGACACAAGTGACTCTGCTGATGAAAATCTTGAACAACACACACAAAATACTGAAGGGGAATGGAGGGGAAATAAATAGTTGATGTTTTGGGCTGATACCCTACATGAAGAAAGGTCTCAGCCCAAAACTTAGACTGTTCATTTCCCTCCACTGATGCTGCCTGACCTGCTGAGTTCCTCCAGCATTTTCTGTGAGTTACTATGGTTAATGTAGATGGATGCTAGGAGAGCAGGGAGAAACTGGTGAGCATGTGAGAGAAAAATAGGTTCTGGGAAATAAAAGGGGAACAGGATCTCTCCAAGACCAAGCATTGTATGTCATATGAACTGAGAAACACTTCACTGCAACATCGAATTGGTAAGCAGCAGGTATATTTACCAGCTGGAAGCATCCTACCTATATTGTAATGTGTCCCTTTAAGGGTGTTAATAGCAAGCCACATAATTTTGAAACAGAATACATCACACTTGCCACATAATCTTTAAAGAGGTGACAAAATGCAATTGCACTAACATGGTCACAATACAGTAAACCCAGTAGAACTCCTCCTCACAAAGGACCATTGAACATTAGGATGACTCAACACTGTTCTGATGGCATTAAAAAGTTTGTAAAGCTGTTCCAGGTCAGAGTCTTGTTTACTTTAAGTAAATTGGGACAAGGTTCAGATCCAAGCAAATGATCGTACAGTCTGTTTCAACACTAGTAATTGGATTAGGTCCATTTTGTTTTAAAAATACACTTTAACCACGATCTACGGGTCACTTACATTAAATCCTGTATGTTGTTTCAAACTCACAACATCTTAAAAGTTACTACAAGTTCCCACAATCAACCTTTGTGCAACTCGGAGGAGAATGTATTTACTTTTAAGAGATTTTTCCACTAAAATTAAAATAGGAAATTTACAAGTTATTGAAAGGATGTTCAGAAAATTTGGGAAGGCAAAGTAAGGGGAGATAGAGCAAGCAAGAGAGAGAGAGACCTCATCTTCTGTTAAGTTAGTGATCTGAGTCAGAGGTTTGAAGATTAATGTCCAGAACTCAGTTTCCTGAGGAAACAAAAGAAGAAGAAGGTAGTCAGACTGGTAGATGGAAAGAACAACAAAGTAACTTTTATTCTCTGCTCCCTTTGGGTAATTTCTATCATTGCTGCGCATTTCTGGTGCCACACCTTAACGTACGAGCATCAAAGCAATCAATTGAGTCTGAATAATGAAATAACTACCCACACTCAGGGGAAGTATTCTCTTTTATCCCCACCCAAAGCCTAGGCAATACTACAAACTCATGGGATTGGAATCTGCAAAAATGTCAAAGATTCTACAGTATTACTCTCTTGTATCTATCGTCAGGCAATTTTCATATCCAAATGACCGGACTAATTTTTTAAGATTACAAATTTATTCTTCGTTCTCCCACCGAGGAAACTCCAACCAACATTTAAATATCTTGATCTCTCAGACATCCACCCACCATCAAGGAAATAGCAGCCAGAGCATTCCATCCTGTCCTCGCTTTAAGCCACGAGGTTGAACACAGCACCCCAGTGCCAACCTTGCCAACTGTGTTCCTTCCTTCCATGCAAGGCAGGGTTGCCAGTTCTGCCCAGACAGGATTTCACAAGGTTGCTCAAATGGATAATATTCAGGTACCCATCTGGGAAGTGAACACCTATAGAACTTAAGCATAGCAGGAAGAGAACACTAGCTGCATTGTATTCGCACTGACTGAGACATCATTTGAACTTTCCACACCGCAGTGCATCGGGGCATCTACAATAACCTTCTGCATTTGGCAGAAATGGAAACACTTGCAGTCAAAAGAAAAATTATTACTGTAGTTACCTTGGCAGATTCTGTGGTTACTGTTACTCTGAAGAGATACATTGATAAGGCCATTCCTGCCATCATGGAGAGCAAAAGTCCATGTCGAGGGTTTCCATGACTTCGAAGGCCATTCTAGAGCAGATTAACAGGTAACTTCATGATTTGTTTATTTAAAATGAGCAACAACTCTCTTAAAATCAAAAAGTGATAACACTGCTCAATATGAACCATTTATTCACTTCTGATGATTTGACATGCCCAAGTACTCTTGGGGGATACAATTCACCTCTAATATCCCCGTAATGTGTCCTTTGTGTAATCTGTTTCCATAGCAGCTGCATAACATCCCCCCCCCCCCACACAGGAAGTAGGCAAGTTAATGCTAATCTGCCCCAAAGAACAATGGGAAAAATCAGACTGGGTGACATTTCCCATGAGGGCACATACAGGAATCGAACCAACATTTCCTCCGCAATCACCATCAACTCTGGTACACCACAGGGCTGCACTCAGACCCCTGCTCTACTCACCTTTTATCTATGATTGTGTGGCTCCTGGTTGAATGGGGCCACAATGCCTCTCTCTTAACATCAGCAAAACCAAAGAGTAGATTATCAATACAGGAGGAAGAAGGCGGAAGAAAAGTCCATGAGTTAGTCCTCATTCAGGGAATGGAAATGGAGAGGGTCAGTAGCTGTGAAGCATATCAGAGAATCCTGGGACCATCACAAAGATGGTGTGATTGCACCTCTACTTTCCTAGAAGTTTGCGTATGTTTAGCATGTCACCGAAAGCTTTGACATTCTTCTATTGAGTATCCTGATTGATTGCACAAAGGCCTGCTATGGAAACACCAATGCCCAGGAATGAAAACGGTGACAGAAAGTGATGGATACAGCCCAGTCCATCACAGGCAAAGCCCTCTCCACCACCGAGTGCATTTGCATGGAGCAGTGCCACAGGAAAGCAGCATCCATCATCAAAGACCCCAACCATCCAGGCCACGTGCCCTTCTCACTACTACCACCAGGAAGGAGGTACAGGAGCCTTAGGTCACACACCCCCAGGTTTAGGAACAGCTATTACAACTTTCCTTGAAAGTTGCCTCACAGGCAGATAGGGTAGTTAAGAAAGCTTGTGGGGTGTTGGCTTTCATAAGTCGAGGGATAGAGTTTAAGAGTCGCGATGTAATGATGCAGCTCTATAAAACTCTGGTTAGGCCACACTTGGAGCACTGTGTCCAGTTCTGGTCACCTCACTATAGGAAGGATATGGAAGCATTGGAAAGGGTACAGAGGAGATTTACCAGGATGCTGCCTGGTTTAGAGAGTATGCATTATGATCAGAGATTAAGGGAGCTAGGGCTTTACTCTTTGGAGAGAAGGAGGATGAGAGGAGACATGATAGAGATGTACAAGATAATAAGAGGAATAGATAAAGTGGACAGCCAGCGCCTCTTCCCCAGGTCACCACTGCTCAATACAAGGGGACATGGCTTTAAGATAAGGGGTGGGAAGTTCAAGGGGGATATTAGAGGAAGGTTTTTTACTCGGAGAGTGGTTCGTGTGTGGAATGCACTGCCTGAGTCAGTGTTGGAGGCAGATACACTAGTGAAGTTTAAGAGACTGCTAGACAGGTATATGGAGGAATCTAAGGTGGGGGCTTATATGGGAGGCAGGGTTTGAGGGTCGGCACAACATTGTGGGCCGAAGGGCCTGTAATGTGCTGTATTGTTCTGTGTTCTATTACCCTTCAAGCATTATACTCCTGAATCAGTGTGGATAATTTCACTCAACACTACTCAACTGATTCCATGACCTACAGACTTATTTTCAAGGACTCTACAATTCATGATCTCAGTATTATTTTTACTTACACAGTTTGTCTTTTTTAGCATCTGGATAGTTTGTCAGTCTTTGTCTTTTTATGTATAGCTTTTCATAAAATTCTATTTTCCTGTAATGTCTGCAAGAAAATGTATCTCCGTGTAATATATGATAACATATATGTACTTTGATAATAAATTTACTTTGAACTTTTATTTCCATATTCTGAGCTCATTTGGAGTCTTGGCCTGTCAATCAACCCTTCCAAAGTCCATAAACCACAACTGTCCATTTCTTTCCACAGATGCTGCCTGACCTACTGAGTTCCTCCAGCAGATTGTTTGTTGCTCCAGATTTCAGCATCTGCAGCCTCTTCTGTCTCCATCCCAGCTTTTTATACTCACTTTCAAACATGCAAGTGTGATGTACCACAGAACAAATTGTGGCCTATCACACTTGGGCAAGAAAGTTATGTGGATATGAATAATGGAATAAAATGTTGCAGGAAACATGGCAGCTGAGTTGAATGTAGCAAGTTCCTTTCGCAACATCATTATAAACCAAATAATTAGTGTTAGTAATGCTGAATGAGGGATAAGTATAGCAAGGAGATCAGGAAGAACTGCTCTGCTGCTTTTAATACTGTGCCATGCAATCTTTGACATCCACCTGAGAGCAAGAAAGAGCTTACCTGAAAGGTAGCATCTTTGATAGTGTAGTACTGTCTCAGTAAAACCTTGATATCCAAAGTTCAAAGTAAATTTATCAAAGCACATATACAGTACTGTGCAAAAGTCTTAAGCACATATATATAGCTAGGGTGCCTGAGACTTTTGCACAGTACTGTATATTATGTCTTTCCAGTTACCTTATAACACTTAATACTACTGAGCTAATACAAAGCTAAGTACTCTTATTTAACTAGGTGTAGCTATGGGCACCCGTATGGGTCCTAGCTATGCCTGCCTTTTTGTTGGGTTTGTGGAACAATCTATGTTCCGTGCCTATTCTGGTATCTGTCCCCCACTTTTCCTTCGCTACATCGACGACTGCATTGGCGCTGCTTCCTGCACGCATGCAGAACTCGTTGACTTTATTAACTTTGCTTCCAACCTTCACCCTGCCCTCAAGTTTACCTGGTCCATTTCTGACACCTCCCTCCCCTTTCTAGATCTTTCTGTCTCTGTCTCTGGAGACAGCTTATCCACTGATGTCTACTATAAGCCTACTGACTCTCACAGCTATCTGGACTATTCCTCTTCTCACCCTGTCTCTTGCAAAAACGCCATCCCCTTCTCGCAATTCCTCCGTCTCCGCCGCATCTGCTCTCAGGATGAGGCTTTTCATTCTAGGACGAGGGAGATGTCTTCCTTTTTTAAAGAAAGGGGCTTCCCTTCCTCCACTATCAACTCTGCTCTTAAACACATCTCCCCCATTTCATGTACATCTGCTGTCACTCCATCCTCCCGCCACCCCACTAGGAATAGGGTTCCCCTGGTCCTCACCTACCACCCCACCAGCCTCCGGGTCCAACATATAATTCTCCGTAACTTCCGCCACCTCCAATGGGATCCCACCACTAAGCACATCTTTCCCTCCACCCCTCTCTCTGCATTCCGCAGGGATCGCTCCCTATGCAACTCCCTTGTCCATTCGCTCCCCCCCATCCCTCCCCACTGATCTCCCTCCTGGCACTTATCCGTGTAAGTGGAACAAGTGCTACACATGCCCTTACACTTCCTCCCTCACCACCATTCAGGGCCCCAAACAGTCCTTCCAGGTGAGGCAACACTTCACCTGTGAGTCGACTGGGGTGATATACTGCGTCCGGTGCTCCCGATGTGGCCTTTTATATATTGGCGAGACCTGACACAGACTGGGAGACTGCTTTGCTGAACATCTACGCTCTGTCCGCCAGAGAAAGCAGGATCTCCCAGTGGCCACACATTTTAATTCCACATCCCATTCCCATTCTGACATGTCTATCCACGGCCTCCTCTACTGTAAAGATGAAGCCACACTCAGGTTGGAGGAACAACACCTTATATTCCGTCCGGGTAGCCTCCAACCTGATGGCATGAACATCGACTTCTCTAACTTCCGCTAAGGCCCCACCTCCCCCTCGTACCCCATCTATTACTTATTTTTATGCACACATTCTTTCTCTCACTCTCCTTTTTCTCCCTCTGTCCCTCTGAATATACCTCTTGCCCATCCTCTGGGTTCCCCCCCCCCCATCTTTCTTCCCGGACCTCCTGTCCCATGATCCTCTCGTATCTCCTTTTGCCTATCACCTGTCCAGCTCTTGGCTCTATCCCCCCCCCTCCTGTCTTCTCCTATCATTTTGGATCTCCGTCTCCCCCTCCAACTTTCAAATCCCTTACTCACTCTTCCTTCAGTTAGTCCTGATGAAGGGTCTCGGCCTGAAACGTCGACTGTACCTCTTCCTACAGGTGCTGCCTGGCCTGCTGCATTCACCAGCAACTTTGATGTGTGTTATTCTTATTTATGTTTCCCAATTACCTTCCTATTTTAATCAATATACAGTACTGTGCAAAATTCTTAGGCACCCTAGCTATATATACAGTATGCGCCTGACTTTTGCATAGTACTGTGTGTCACCAGATACCACCGAGATTCATTTTTTGTAGGCATTCACAGTAAGTACAAATAAACACAAGAGAGTCAATGAAAAACCACACACAAGACTGAAAAACAACCAATGTTCAAAAGGCAAACAGCAAAAACAAAATGAAAACAAAAATAAACAAAATAATAATAATAAATAAATAAGCAATAAATATTCAGAACATGAAATGAAGAGTCCTTGAAAGTCAGTCCATAGGTTATGGCAACAGTTCAGTGTTGGGTTGAGTGAAGACATCCCCTCTGGTTCAAGGGCTTGCATCTTCGGAAACAGCTCTATTTCTATCTTTGATATCTCTTTTTTTTTCCTTTTCAAGGTGCTTTTGAAGACTCTGACCTGGAGTTACACTCTTGACTTTGATTCTTTTTTGGAATGGGACCCGCTCTCAGGGACTCATGACCAGTCGCTTTTTGATATCCCAAGGACGTGGCCTGGAAGACTAGGACGCCTTCAGGGTGCTGGATTTTCGTGACACTGGAGACGGGCTGATTCTTGGCCGGTGCCCCTGACTGAGGCGTTGCAGGAGAACATGGCACATCGGGAGCAGCGGGTTAGTTGCCGTGGGCTGTGCGCCCAGAGAGCTGCGCCTTTGTGGGGCCGACTCGCCGGGCGCAGAGCTCAGAAAAAGTGATGCAACAGGCTTTTAACATCGTAAATCAGCGAGTTGTTTGTTATGTCTTCCTTCTTGCTGTGAAACAGGGACACCTCTTTTTCCCTTATTACGGAGAGAGAGAGAGAGAGCCTGCTGTATGTAGAATTACCAGGTGGACGAGTAGTCTTTGGGGTATTGCAAGTCTGTGTCTACCAGGCTATGATGCAGCCAGTCAATATACTCTCCAACACACATGTATAGAAGTTTGTCAAAGTTTTACATGTCAAGCCAAGAATAAAAATAATCCAAGAATAGAATACAAAGTAAAATTTCATCATAGAAACTGCAATAAAGAATTGCAGAATTTCATACAAGACAGGTGAACACTACTGGGCTGTTATACAATTGATAACACAGTTTCAATTTCTCTGTACTAGGTCCATCATGTTCCTCCTCAGCAATGGATCAAATTTTGGAAGATAGGATTTGGATATAACTCCTTCTCAACTGGCACAAACACGACAGGCTGACTTGGTCTCTTCTACTCTATAGTTTCCGTGAATCTTAATTACGAAGGGCTATGGGGAGAAGGCAGGAGATTGGGGTTGAGGGGGAAATGGATCAGCCATGACAGAATAGTAGAGCAGAAAAAATGGCCAAATGGCCCAATTCTGCTCCCATATCTTATGGAATTTGTGATAAGTTGGTGTCTTCTTGTACCCACTCATTGTCGAAGTTTTGTGCTACCAACATTTCCAATTTGCTGCTCCCCAAGGCAGTTGTTCCATGCCACACCCTCCAGGCATCTGTGTTAAATTATCCTGTACCTTCACTATCTAGGCCATGTGCCCACCATCCAGGCCATACTCTCTTCTCACTGCTACCATCGGGAAGGAGTTACAGGAGCCTAATTCTCACACCACCATGTTCAGGAACAGTTATTACCCCTCAACCATCAGACTCCTGAAACAAGTGTGGATAACTTCATTCACCTCAACTCTGAACTGATTCCACAACGTACAGGTGCATTCTACAACTTGCATTCTCAGTATTATTTATTGATTTCTTTTTATTAGCATGATATGTCTTTGTTTGCATATTGATTGTTTGTTGGTCTTTATTTATAAATTTTTCATAAATATTATTGTATTTCTTTATTTCCCTGTAAATGTCTGCAAGAAAATAAAACTCAAGGTAGTTTATGGTGACATATATGTACTTTAAAAATAAATTTACTTTGACTTTGAATAGTCATGTGTGGGTGAGACTGAAAGAATTGCAGAGAAATTACTGGGATATGTCTCCAACATCCAGCACCATCCAAGGAAGATCGAATTAATGAATGAATGAGGTATGACTGATAGCTCTGGGCCTGTACTCGCTGGACTTTAGAAGAATGAGGGAGGATCTCACTGAAACCTATCAAATATTGAAAGGTCTAGACAGAGTGGACATGGAGAGGATGTTCCCTATAGTGGGGGAGTCTAGAACCAGAGGGCACAGCCTCTGAATAGGATGTTCATTTAAAACAGAGATTTGGAGAAATTTCTTTAGCCAGAGGGCAGTGAATCTGTGGAATTCATTGCCACAGACAGCTGTGGAGGCTAAGTCACTGGGTGTATTTAACGCAGAGGTTGACAGGTTCTTGATTAGTCAGGGCATCAAATGTTACAGGGAGAAGACAGGAGAATGGGGTTGAGAGGGATAATAAATCAGCTATGATGGAATGGCTGAGCAGACTCGATGGGTTGAATGGCCTAATTACCACCCCCCAGTGTAAACCCACAACACATTGGTCATACTCCATCGATACATACCCGAGCAACTGCCCTGTCAGACAGGTATCCAGCAGCTATGCTCCCCAGCAGTCCGCCGACCTCCAGTGCACTCATGAACGAGCTCCCTGCAAGATCAAAACAAAAATAAAAGAATGGCAGTGGGTTGCCTAAAAATCATGAATGTCAGTGTTTACGGGACAGCATGGCAGTATAGTGGTTAGTGTTACATATTACAGCACCAGTGATCAGCAAATGAGGTTGAATTCCTCACCGTCTGTAAGCAGTTTGAACATTCTGGTGATGACCATGTGGGTTTAGAAAGACGTACAGTATAAGTTAGGGTTAATGAGTTGTGGGCCCGCCATGTTGGTGCCAGAAGCATGGCAACACTTGCGGACTGTTCCCAGCACTTCCTCAGCCTGTGTTGGTCATTGACACAAACAACACATTTCACCGGATGTTTCAATGTACAAGCGACAAATAAAGCTAATCTTTATCTTTAATCCTCAGTTTAGTCAGAATAAACTGACTGAATCTGAAGGGAGAAGAGGAGAACTACAAATGGCACAAGACTTGGAAAGAGGGTGAAATTCTCCAGTTCTAGCCATTGACTTCCCTGGCTCTTTGTTCTCATCTCTAGGTCTACCTATTTATTTTTCAAATGTGTGCAAGTCCAATATTTATTGCCCATCCTTTATAGCCCATGGGTAAGGTTTAGAATCAGAATCATGTTTTTATCAGTGACAGATGTTGTGAAATTGTTGTTTTGCAGCAGTACAATACATAAAAGTACAGATTACAGCAAGAAAAAAAAAATCGATGTGTAAAAGAGACCATAACAGTGAGGGAGTGTTCATGGACTCATTGTCTATTCAGAAATCTGCTGGCAGGGGGAAGAAGCTGTTCCTGAATCGTTGAGTGTGTACCTCTTCCTTGATGGTAGTAATGAGAAGAGGGCTTGTTCTGGGTGATGGGGGTCATACACGATGGATGCCGTCTTCTTAAGGCAATGCCTTTTGAAGACTTCCTAGCCGCTGGGTAGGCTAGTGCCTAATAATGGAGCTGGCTGAACTTAAAACCCTCTGCAGCCTTTCCTGATTCTTGCTCAAGACTAATTCGTTATAGGGAAGAGTGAGTTACCTTCTAGGACTGTTGGGATTCCTTCTGGGTGAAGACATTCCTACAGTGTTTTTGGGTGATCCAGGATTTTGGACCAGAAACAGTAAAGGAACAAGCATACATTTCCAAGTCAGGGTGGTGGTGACTTTGAGGGGAAGCTACAGATGATGATCCCATGTGATTGCTGCTCTTGCTGAGTGAGTTCACAGGGTTAGGAAATGCTCTTACAGTTGCCTCATGAGAGAAAACAAATTGTAGAAATAATTAGTAATACTGTATTAGGACTTTATCCCCTGGAACACAGGAGAATGAGGGAAGGTGTACAAAATGATGAGGGGTATAGAAAGGGTGGGCTTTTTAACCTCAGGTTGGGTGAGATGAGAACTAGAGGTCATAGCTTTAGGGTGAAAGGTGAAATATTTAAGGGGAATCTGAAGAAGAACTTCTTCATTCGGAGGGTGAATATTTAAGGGGAATCTAAAGAAGAACTTCTTCATTCGGAGGGTGGTGCAAGTGTGGAAGGAGCTGCCAGCAGATCTGAAAGATATGGGTTCAATTATAAGATTTAAGAGAACTTTGGCTAGGTACATGGATAACAGATAAGAGAAGTACGGAGGACTATGGTACGGGTGTAGGTAGATGAAACTAGGCAGAAAACTAGGCTGGCATGGACTAGATGGGCTGAAAGGCTTGTTTTTGTGCTGTAGTGCTCTATGACTATCAATAGTAGGAAACATATTAGAACATCATTAAGGAACATGACACTTAGGGAAATAAATTTAGGATAAGCAGATTCAATAGAATTAATGAGAGGAAAATTTTGTTTGACAAATGTGGATGTTCGTACAGTTTGCAGTTCTAACTAGCTGGGTGAATAAGGTCAAAGTAGTTGACGTTTGGACTTCCAGAATGCTTCTGATAAGGCGTCTCACAATAAAATTAGAGTAAATGGCTTTGTAGACAATGGATTAAGGATTAGCTAGGGGACAAAAACACCAATACAGGATCTTTTTCAATTTTGAACAGGGAGAAGAGCTGGTGCCTCTAATTGCTTGCAATCTATGCTGACGATTTGACGAATGAAATCAAGTATAATATACCTAGATCTGCTGTGATACAATCACGAATGGTATTGTGGGCTGTGAGGAAGTGGCAGAGGGATACAAGCAGTTTGGCTGAGGACATAGAATACCAAAAATGAAAAATAGTTTTGAAAAAAGAAAGAAAAATGCAGAATATGGAGACACAAAAGAGTGCAAATGCTGAAATATGGAGCAACAAATAAACAGCTGGAGGAACTCAATGGGTCAGGCAGTGTCAATGGAGGGCAACAAACAGTTGACATTTCAGGTTGAGATACTGCATCTGGACTGGAAAGAAAGAGGGGAGATAGTCAATATAAAAAGGTAGGGGGAAGGGGTGTTGCAAGAACTGGGAGATGAATCTATTTTAACTGGCAGATGAATCTATTTTAAATGATGAGAGATGATCAAGTACTGGTCTGGTGCTTATAGGGATCTTGGAGTTCTTGTACAAGAATACCTGGAAATTAATTTGGAAGTAGAGCAAGGAATTAGAAAGACAGATGGTATGTTGGTTTACATGAGGATTGAATAGACGAGTAAAAACACTTTGCTCTAATTACTAAAGTCCATGGTGAAGTCATATTTAGAACTGCAAATTGATCTGACCTAGCTAAAGAATTTGTAATGAGAGAGATCCCAGCACCAGATTGATTCCTGGCATGTCAGATTTGTAACATGAGAATAAATTAATCATGTTGGGCCTATACTCTCTAGAATTTAAAAGCAAGAGATGATCTCTCTAAAGCAAGTCAAGTGAAGTCAAGTCAAGTCACTTTCTATTGTCATTTCGACCGTAACTGCTGGTACAGTACACAGTAAAAACGAGACAACGTTTTTCAGGACCATGGTGCTACATGAACGATACAAAAACTACACTGAACTACATAAAACAACACAAAACTACACTAGAGTACAGACCTACCCAGGACTGCATAAAGTGCACAAAACAGTGCAGGCATTACAATAAATAATAAACAAGAGAATATACACAGTAGAGGGCAGTAGGTTGGTGTCAGTCCAGGCTCTGGGTATTGAGGAGTCTGATGGCTTGGGGGAAGAAACTGTTACATACTCTGGTCGTGAGAGCCCGAATACTTTGGTACCTTTTGCCAGATGGCAGGAGGGAGAAGAGTTTGTGTGAGGGGTGCGTGGGGTCCTTCACAATACTGTTAGCTTTGCGGGTGCAGCGTGTGGTGTAAATGTCTGTGATGGTGGGAAGAGAGACTCTGATGATCTTCTCAGCTGACCTCACTATCCGCTGCAGGGTCTTGCGATCCGAGACGGTGCAATTCCCGAACCAGGCAGTGATGCAGCTGCTCAGGATGCTCTCGATACAACCCCTGTAGAATGTGGTGAGGATGGGGGGTGGGAGATGATAGGGTTTGATAGGATTTGATAGGGTGAATGCAGGGATAATGTTTCCACTGGATAGGGTCTAGAACTCAGATCATAGTCTCAAAACAGAATCAGATTTAATAGCACCGGCAACACACATCAAAGTTGCTGGTAAACGCAGCAGGCCAGGCAGCATCTATTGGAAGAGTTTCAGTCAACGTTTCAGGCCGAGACCCTTCATCAGGACTTGTTGTTACGTTAATAGCACTGGCATATCTTATGAAATTTGTTAACTTTAGGGAAGCAGTACAATGATCAATAAATATAAAGGAAAAAAAACTAAGTTATATTAAGTATATACATGTCTATTAAGTAGTTAAGTTAACATAAATAGTGCAAAATTAAAGTCAAAGCTAATGTAAAGGCAAAAGAAAGGGCATACAACAAAGTAAAAATTAGTGGGAAGACTGAGGATCGGGAATCTTTTAAAACCCTAGAGGAAACAACTAAAAGAATCATTAGGAAGGAAAAGATGAAATATGAAAGCAAGCTAGCAAACAATATCAAAGTGGATAGTAAGAGCTTTTTCAAGTATGTTAAAAATAGTAAAAAAAAATGAGAGTGGCTATAGGACTGTAGGAAAATGAGGCCGGAGAAATAATAACGGGGGACAAGGAGATGGCAGATGAAGAAAATGAATATTTTGCATCAGTCTTCACTGTGGAAGACACTAGCAGTGTGCCAGGTGTTATAGGGTGTGAAGGAAGAGAAGTGGGTGCAGTTACTATTACAAGGGAGAAGGTGCTCAAAAAGCTGAAAGACCTAAAGGTACATAAGTCACCCGGACCAGATGAACTGCACCCTAGGGTTCTGAAAGAAGTAGCAATATAGATTGTGGGGACATTAGAAATGATCTTTCAAAAATCATTGGACTCTGGCATGGTGCCAGAGGACTGGAAAATTGCAAATGTCATTCCACTCTTTAAGAAAAGAGAAAAGCAGCAGAAAGGAAATTATAGACCAGTTAGCCTGACCTCAGTGATTGGGAAGATGTTGAAGTCAATTGTTCAGGATGAGGTGATGGACTACCTGGTGACACAGAACAAGATAGGACAAAGTCAGCATTGTTTACTTAAGGGAAAATCTTGCCTAATGAACCTGTTGGAATTCTTTGAGGAGATTACAGGTAGGATAGATAAAGGGGATGCAGTGGATGTTGTATATTTGGTCTTTCAGAAGGCCTTTGACAAGGTGCCACACATGAAGCTGGTTACCAAGTTAAGAGCCCATGGTATTACAGGAAAGTTACTAACATGGTTAGAGCATTGGCTGAATAGTAGGAGGCAGTGAGTGGGAATAAAAATATCCTTGTTGACCAGTGGTGTTCCGCAGTGGTCGGTGTTGGGACCACTTCTTTTTATGCTGTATATAAATGATTTAGATGATGGAATAGATGGCTTTGTTGCCAAGTTTGCAGATGATATGAAGATTAGTGGAGGGGTAAGTAGTGTTGAGGAAACAGGTAGGATGCAGAAGGACATAGACAGATTAGGAGAATGGGCAAGAAAGTGGCAAATGAAATACAATGCTGGAAAATGCATGGTCATGCTCTTTGGTAGTAGAAATAAATGTGTGGACTATTTTCTAAGTGGGGAGAAAATCCAAAAATCTGAGATGCAAAGGGACTTTGTGGAGTCCTTGTGCAGAACACCCTAAAAGTTAACTTGCAGGTTGAGTTGGCGGTGAGGAATGCAAATGCCATGTTCACATTCATTTCAAGAGGTCTAGAATACAAGAGCAAGGATGTGATGCTGAGGTTTTATAAGGCACTGGTGAGGCCTCACCTTGAGTATGTGCAACACACATAAAAGTTGCTGGTGAATGCAGCAGGCCAGGCAGCATCTCTAGGAAGAGTTGCAGTCGACGTTTCAGGCTGCCTGGCCTGCTGCGTTCACCAGCAACTTTTATGTGTGTTGCTTGAATTTCCAGCATCTGCAGAATTCCTGTTCCTTGAGTATGTGAACAGTTTTGGTCTCATCTAAGAAAAGATGTGCTGGCATTGGAGAGGGTCCAGAGGAGGTTCACAAGGACAATTCCAGGAATGAAAGGGTTATCACACGATGAACATTTTTTGGCTCTAGGTCCATACTCACTGGAAATTTAGAAGGATGGGGGGGGTGGGGGGATCTCATTGAAACCTTTCGAAAGTTGAAAGGCCTAGACAGGGTAGATGTGGACAGGATGTTTCCCATGGTGGGGGAGTCTAGGACAAGAGGGCACAACCTCAGGATAGAGGGGCGATCTTTCAAAACAGATGTGGAGAAATTTCTTTAGCCAGAGGGTGGTGAATTTGTGGAATTTGTTGCCACATGCAACTGTGGAGGCCAGGTCATTGGGTGTATTTAAGGCAGAGCTTGGTAGGTTCTTGATTGGACATGGCATCAAAGGTTACAGGTAGAAGACCTGGGAATGGGGCTGAGGAAGGGAAAAAAAAAGGGTCAGCCATGATTGAATGGTGGAGCAGACTCGATGGGCCAAATGGCCTAATTCTGCTCCTATGTCTTATGGTCTAAAGTAACTGAAATAAAAAAGTAGTGAGGTAGCGTTCATGGGTTCAATGTCCATTTAGGAATCGGATGGCAGCGGGGAAAAAGCTGTTCCTGAATCGCTGAGTGTGTGCCTTCAGGCTTCTGTATCTCCTACCTGATGGTAACAATGTGAAGAGGGCATGTCCTGGGTGGTGGGGGTCCTAAACGATGGACGCTGCCTTCCTAAGGCACCGCTCCTTGAAGGTCTTGGATAATACAGAGGCTAGTATCCATGATGGAGCTGGCTAATTTTACAAGTTTCTGCAGATTACTTCAATCTTGGGCAGTAGCCACCCCCCGCTCCCATAACAGACAGTGATATAGCCAGTCAGAATGGTCTCCATGGTACATTTGTAGAAGTTTTTGAGTGTTTCAGGTGACAAACAAAATCTCCTCAAACTCCTAATGAAGTATAGCCGCTGTCTTGCCTTCTTTATGACTACATCGATATGCTGGGACCAGGTTAGATCCTCAGAGATCTTGACACCCAGGAACTTGAAGCTGCTCACTCTCTCCACTTCTAATCCCTCTATGAGGATTGGTTTGTGCTCCCTCGTCTTGCCCTTCCTGAAGACCACAATCAGCTCCTTGGTTTTGCTGACATTGGGTGCAAGGTTGTTGCTGCGACACCATTTAACTGACTGCTATATCCTGCTCCTGTACACCCTTTTGTCACCATCTGAAATTCTGCCAACAATGACCAAGAGTGATCAAGATCCAGAATGCCTACCGTGCTATTCCACACCCTCACTTCGGGAAGTCTAATCACCTGGCTGTACTTCTACTCCCTGAGTATAGACAGAGACTGAAGACTGTAACACCACAGTGAGGACCAAGAAGGTATGGACGAGGGAAGCACAGGAGCGCCTACAGGACTGCTTTGAATCGGTGGACTGGACTGTATTCAGGGATTCATCTTTGAATCTGGATGAGTATGCTGCAGTTGTTACCGAATTCATTAAAACCTGTGTGGATGAGTGTGTGCCTACAAAGACTTACTGTACATTCCCAAACCAAAAACCATGGATGAACCAGGAGGTACGTCATCTGCTGAAGGCTAGTTCTGTGGCATTCAAGTCTGGCAACCCAGACCTGTACCAGAAAACCAGGTATGACTTGTGGAGGGCTATATCAAGAGACAATTTTGAATGAGGTTGGAGGCGACATCGGATGCATGGCAACTCTGGCAGGGTTTGCAAGGCATTACTTCCTACAAAGTGAAACCTAACATCATGAATGGCAGTGATGCTTCACTACCAGACAAGCTCAATGACTTTTATGCTCGCTTTGAAAGGGAGAATATAACTACAGCTGTGAAGATCCCTGCAGCACTCGGTGACCCTGTGATCCCTGTCTCAGAAGTCGATGTCAGGCTGTCCTTAAAGAGAGTGAACCCTCGCAAGGCAATAGGCCCAGTAGGGCTTAGAAACCTGTGCCAACCAACTGGCGGGGGTATTCAAAGACATTTTCAATCTCTCACTGCTACAGTTGGAAGTTCCCACCTGTTTCAAAAGGGCAACAATTAAACCAGTGCCCAAGAAGAACAATGTGAGCTGCCTTAATGACTATTACCCAGTAGCACTCAGACCTACAGTGATGAAATGCTTTGGGAGATTGGTCATGACTAGAATGAACTCCTGCCTCAGCAAGGACCTGGACCCACTGCAATTTGCCTATCGCCACAATAGGTCTACAGCAGGCACAATCTCGATGGCTCTCCACACGGCCTTGGATCACCAGGACAATACAAATACCTACGTCAGGATGCTGTTTACTGACTACACCTCTGAGTTTAACACAATCATTCCTATAGTCCTGATTGAAATCTCCAGAACCTGGGCCTCTGCAACAGAATCCTCGACTTCCTAATCGGAAGACCACAGTTTGTGCGGATCAGAAATAACATCTCCACCTCACTGATAATCAACACTGGCACACCTCAAGGATGTGAGCTTAGCCCACTGCTCTATGCTCTCTGCACCCATGACTGTGTGGCTAGGCACAACTCAAATGCCATCTATAAATTTTCTGACGATACAACCATTGTTGGTAGAATCTCAGGTGGTGATGAGAGGGCGTACAGGAGGGAGATATGCCAACTAGTGGAGTAGTGCCACAGCAACAACCTGACACTCAACATCAGTAAGACAAAAAGAGCTGATTGTGGACTTCAGGAAGGATAAGACGAAGGAACACATACCAATCCTCATAGAGGGATCAGAAGTGGAGAGACTGAGCAGCTTCAAGTTCCTGGGTGTCAAGATCTCTGAGGATCTAACCTGGTCCCAACATATCGATGTAGTTATAAAGAAGGCAAGACAGTGGCTATACTTTATTAGGAGTTTGAAGAGATTTGGCATGTCAACAAATATACTCAAAAACTTCTATAGTTGTACCGTGGAGAGCATTCTGACAGGCTGTATCACTGTCTGGTACGGAGGGGCTACTGCACAGGACTGAAAGAAGCTGCAGAAGGTTGTAAATCTAGTCAGCTCCATCTTGGGTACTAGCCTACAAAGTACCCAGGATATCTTCAAGGAGCAGTGTCTCAGAAAGGCAGCATGCATTACTAAGGACCTCCAGTACCCAGGGCATGCCCTTTTCTCACAGTTACCATCAGGTAGGAGGTACAGAAGCCTGAAGACACACACTCAGTGATTCAGGAACAGCTTCTTCCCCTCTGCCATCCGATTCCTAAATGGACATTGAACCCATGGACACTATCTCACTTTTTAAAAACATATATTTCTGTTTTTGCACATTAAAAAAAAATCTATTCAATATATGTATACTGTATTTGATTTACATATTTATTATTTTTTCTCTGCTAGATTATGTATTGCATTGAACTGCTGCTGCTAAGTTAACAAATTTCACGTCACATGCCGGTGATAATAAACCTGATTCTGAAGACTAATTCCTTCCTCCACGTGAACCGCCAGCCCATTTCACACTCTCACCACCCTCTGAGTGAAGATGTTCCCCCTCAGCGTCCCCTTAAATATTTTACCTTTCACCCTTAACCTATGACCTTTCATTCTGGTCTCACCCAACTGCAGTGGTGAAAGTGCAGTTCCAGAGCACTTCCCTAATCCGAGACACTCTACAATGGATGTGAAAGATCCAAGTCAAAGTCCACTTTATTGTCACCTGTACATCTACATGTATGCACAAGTCCACGTGTGCACAGGTGCAGTGAAAAACCGACTTGCAGCAGCATCAAATTCACAACATCAATTAAACATAAACTGTATTCAAATTTTATAAGAAAGAACACAATTAAGACAAAAACAACAGTCCATTTCAGTGCAAAGTGATCAAAGTGCCCAGTGTTGCTAGACTGCAGAGATTAGGGTTTTGGCGGTTGATTCAAGAACCGAATGGTTGAAGGGAAGTAGTTGTTACTGAACCTGGTGGTGTGGGACTTCAGGCTTCTGTAGCTCCTGACCAATGGTTGCTGTGAAAAGATGGCATGGCCTGGATAGTGGGGATCTTTGATAACAGATGCTTCCTTCTTTAGGCAGTGTCTTTTGTAGATACTACTGTACGGGGTCTTTCTTTTGTTACATTTAAAATGGCGACTTTGTTATGTTAATCTGGGGAATGCGGCTTTGTTGTGCTTTAACGCTGAAGAGAGTTTGCGCTAACAGTTGTTTTACTTTAAAATGAGATAACAGGGTTCTATTAGCCAATGGGTGGTTATGTATCGTTTTGTTTTTGGATACCATGCTGTATGATATGACTGTGGACTGGGTTTTGGCGGGGAGTCGGAGGAGAGACGAGGAAGACCGCGGACGTGTGGAGAGGCTCCGGTTGATCACTCAGGGTGGTCCCGAGCCGTGAGTCGACGAAATTCGGGTGGTCGTCTGAAGTCGAATTGAGCTCCAACGTAGCGCGCAAAGAACTTGGACTTTGATAAGTGTTGGCGCTTTTTTTTTCTGTATCAAATGTATATTAATGTCATAGAATTAGTAATATCTATAAAGTGTATTTGTTAAAAGGTGATCTCCCTCTCCGTTATGTTCCTTACCATCACCCCCATCCGCCGTGCCTGTACAGCTGAGGGCCTCTGCAATTCAAGTCTCACTAGCACTTAGGGGTAGAGAAGACCTATGGATTAGTCAAGGACCGGTTTTACTGGCCCCAGAAGAGGGGGGAGGTGGAAGAATACTGTAAGACCAGTAGCCGTTGCATCAGGAGGAAGACCTTGCCTGCGCAGGCGGCTCCGTTATCCCACTTGCAGAGTGTGGGACCCATGGACCTGGTGTGTATGGATTTCCTGTCTATTGAGCCGGACACCAGCAATACCGCGAATGTCTTGGTCCTCACGGATCACTACACTAGATATGCGCAGGCTTTTCCTACTAAGGACCAGAAAGCGACTACAGTGGTGAAGGTGTTATGGGAGAAGTACTTTGTTCATTATGGCCTTCCCCGGCGGATCCACAGTGATCAGGGACAGGACTTCGAGAGCAGACTTATCCATGAATTATTGGATATGCTTGGGGTTGAAAAGTCCAGAACCACCCCCTATCACCCGCAGGGTGATCCTCAACCCGAGAGGTTTAACCGGACCCTGCTGGACATGCTCGGCACGTTGGAGATTGGATAGGAGAGTAAGTGGAGTCGGCACATTGCCCATTTGGTTCATTGCTACAATTGTACTCGCAATGATGCTACGGGGTACTCGCCCTACTATCTGATGTTCGGACGGGAAGCGAGGTTGCCCATTGATCTGTGTTTTGGGACTGAAGCGGGGGAAATACCTTCGAAGCCGTGTCTGAAGTACGTGTCCGATATGAGGAGAGAGTTGAAAAGGGCGTACGAGTTGGCTGAGGCGGCAGCCACCAAGCAGAACCAGCGGAATAAAAGGAGGAATGATCAGAAGGTAAAGTTCGTCCAGCTATTGCCGGGAGACCGAGTCCTTATCCGGAATTTAGGACTACAGGGTAAGCACAAGTTGGCGGACCGTTGGGCAGCCACCCCCTATGTGGTGGAGAGTCAGATGCCGAATCTCCCGGTTTACCGGGTGAGACCTGAGGGCGGGCAGGGTCCTGTCAAGGTACTCCATCGGAACCACCTGTTGCCTCTGGGTCGAGAGGTGAAGATGGACCCAGAGCCTGAATGGGAGTTTACTCCCAGTACGAGGACTCTGCGAGGGCGCGGGGCGCGGGAAGAGCCCGCTGCGAAGAAAACGGGGCCGGTCCCCACCTCGAGAAGGGATACGTCATCGGAAGATGATGATTCGGACGTGTGGTACCTGTTTCCGTTGGCTGATTCCCTGGTGCCGGGAGAAAAGACTCCTGGCCCTTCCATCACTAAGTCAGGGGAACCGAGGGAGGGTGTTGCAGAGCCGTCTGTGTTACAGCCGGAATTGGGGGAGGAAAGGGTGGAGGCAGAACCCGAGCCAGAGGGCTCACAGGAGCAGAGGGATCCCGGTGAAGGGGAAGGTCCGACAGATAGGCCCGAGGGGTCAACTGGGGTATCTGAACAGGGAGAGTCAGCAGAGGAAGTACAGAGGCCACAGAGGAGTAGGCATCCCCCGGAAAGACTAACTTATATAGCGCTGGGAGAGCAGGGTGTGATCTCTACTGCCCTGCAAAGTTATGTCACTGCTTTATGCACCTGGGTTGGGTTTTGTGTTTTACAAGGAGCACTGGTGAACTCTGTTAACGTCATGAGGGCATGACTTTTTGAGGTGGGGGAAAGAGTGTACGGGGTCTTTCTTTTGTTACATTTAAAATGGCGACTTTGTTATGTTAATCTGGGGAATGCGGCTTTGTTGTGCTTTAACGCTGAAGAGAGTTTGCGCTAACAGTTGTTTTACTTTAAAATGAGATAACAGGGTTCTATTAGCCAATGGGTGGTTATGTATCGTTTTGTTTTCGGATACCATGCTGTATGATATGACTGTGGACTGAGTTTTGGCGGGGAGTCGGAGGAGAGACGAGGAAGACCGTGGACGTGCGGAGAGGCTCCAGTCAATCACTCAGGGTGGTCCCGAGCCGTGAGTCGACGGAATTCGAGTGGTCGTCTGACGTCGGATTGAGCTCCAACGTAGCGCGCAAAGAACTTGGACTTTGATAAGTGTTGGCGCTTTTTTTTTCATTACTTTCCTCTCTGTATCGAATGTATATTAATGTCATAGAATTAGTAATATCTATAAAGTGTATTTGTTAAAATTTACTGGGTGTGCTGGCTGATGATTGATGTTTGTGATTGATTCGGGCGACGACTGACCCTGAGGGGAGTGTTGAGGCGGGTGCTGGGCTGGATTTCCCCTAGACATACACGAGCCAATATAACTGAACGTTACACTACCAATGGTGGGAAGGGATGTGCCCATGTTAAATTATGTGCACGTCATGCTAATATTAGCACAGGAAAGAAAAATTGTTTTCCCAGAATTTACATTTTACATAATGCCTGCTTACCTATCAGTGCAGTTTGTCCCTTCTCTTGAATGAGGAAGAGCTGCCCCCAGTCAGTGCAACAGGTCTTCACTCCAAACACCACCAAGTACCCAATATTCAGGACCCACAGATATGGGGTCAACAACAGTTCTTTCAAAGTGCTCTCATCACCAGTGGGTCCTGTGTACAGATAATGATTATTGAAGAGGGAAAGTTAATTTGATGCCATGGCACTGAGCAATGCAAGCTTGGTTATGCTTTGAATGCACTATAGTCCACAATATCTGCTTTAACATAGATATTTTCATGTACTTAGGTTTTTTTGCCCTCTTTCCATGTGTTAACGCTTCTCATGCTAAAATACTACCAGGATCCTTCTGGAAAAAGAACTTTTCGAAGTCCGTTTTTATCAAATCCAAATAAAACCAAAAGAGACATTTTACAAAATTATACTCCACGGTAACAGGCCCTTCGGCCCTACTCGTCCATGCTGACCAAGCACCTAGATGAGCTAGACCCATTTGTCTGTGCTTGGCCCACATCCCTCTAAATCTTTCCTACCCATCAACCTATCCAAATGTTTTTCAAATGTTGTAATTGTACCATCTCTTGTACCTTCTCTGGTTGCTCGTTCAATATACCCACCACTCACTGTGTGAAAACCTTGCCCCTTGAGTCCCCTCTCATCTTAACCCTATCACCTTTACTTTTAGTCTCCTCTACTCTGGGGGGGGGGGGGGTCATGACTGTTCAGCTTATTAATGCCTCCCATGATTTTACAAACCTCTAGAAGATCATCCTTCAGTCTCCTTTACTCCAGGGAAAACAACCCCAGCTTATCCAGTTTCTTCTTTTAACTTAAGCTGTCCTGTCCAGCCACATCCTTGTGAATCTTTTCTGCACCTTTTCTCACTGCCTCAGGAAAGCAGCCAGCAGAATCAACGAGCCCACCCACCCGGACATCCTCTCCTCTCTACTCTCCCATCAGGTCGAAGATACAAAACCCTGAAAGCACGCACCTCCAGGCTCAAGGACAGCTTCTATGCCACTGTTACCAGACCTTGAACAGACTGCATGTACACTAAGATGGACTCTTGGCCTCACAATCTATCTTGTTATGATGTTGCACTTTATCGTTTACCTGCATTGCACTCTTTCAGTGACTATTACACTTCATTCTGCATTGTTATTGTTTGACCTTATTCTAGGACAATGCACTGTGTAATGATCGGATCTGTATGATCAGTATGCAAGACAGGCTTTTCACTGAATCTCAGTACGTGCGACAATAATAAACCAAGTCCAATTACCAAGTTGTTCGCATGAAGACCCAAATAAGACTAACCCTATCACAGTAAAATTCCTGTAGTACAATTGTCCACAGAATTTTCAAGATAACAGATAAGCATTTAGGAGAATAACAACTTTAAAACAACTTCTCCATTAAAGTTGAAAGCTAATCAATTTTGAGAAATTCCTTGATATAAGCGAAGACTAGACACAGTACAATCAAAAGGGAGAGTTAGCATCAATCAAGTTGTTAGAGAGAATGAGTTAGGTAGTATTAAAGTATTTGGGTCAGACCTAAACATTTGAACAAAACCTGCATACAGGAATGATCACCTGTACAGATGGAAGTACAGTATGGGGTGTGGGGGGGGGATCTCATTGAAACCGATCAACTATTGAAAGGCTCTTCTAGATACAGTGGATGTGGAGAGGATGTTTCCTATAGTGGGGGAGTCTAAGACCAGAGGGCACAGACTCAGAATAGAGGGACGTCCCTTTAGAACAGAAATGAGTAACGCTCTCTTTAGCCAGAGGGTAGTGAATCTGTGGAATTCATTGCCACAGGTGGCTGTGGAGGCCAAGTGATTAAGTATACTTAAAGCCGAGGTTGATATGTTCTTGATTATTCATGGTGTCAAAGTTTATGAGGAGAAGGCAGGAGAATGGGGTTGAGAGGGATAATAAATCAACCATGATGGAATGGCAAACCAGAGAAAATCTGCAGATGCTGGAAATCTAAGCAATAGACACAAAATTCTGGAGGAACTTAGCAAGTCCTGTTGAAGGGTCTCGGCCCGAAATGCTGGCTGTACTCTTTTCCATCGATGCTGCCTGGCCTGCTGAGTTCCTCCAGCATTTTGTGTGTGATGACGGAATGGTACAGCAGACTTAATGGGTCAAATGGCTACATCCAGTCCTATGTCTTATGGTCTCATAGAAGCAAATTAGTCTAAGCAATTGATGGAGGGAGTTGTGTTTGGAATCAGCTAAAGGTAACACAATTATAAGCCAATATATTTAAGGTTATAAGGTAATAATGTATTAACTGGAACTACAATTGTAGCTCTTACTTTGTGTTTTGAAGTCTTCCATAAAATAACTGTTATATTGTTCTGACTTTTTACCTTGTATTAGTAAGTATAATAAACTATAAAAAGAATGCCAAGTTGTGCTCCTCTGATCTGGCTGGGTTCACATCACACTCACAAGATTAAGTATCAAAATGTGAGGACATCTCCTCACACAATCATGCTCAAGGGCGCTTCTGTTATCAGACTCTTGAACGGCTCTCTGGTACAATAAGTGCGACTCTGGACTTCACTATCTATAGGTACCTCGTTATGATCTTGCACTTTATTGTTTACCTGCACTGCATTTTGTTGGTAGCTTTTACACTTCATTCTGCATTGTTATTGTTTTATCTTGTTCTACCTTAGTGCACTGTGTAATGATCTGATCAGTATGTAAGACAAGTTCTTCACTGAATCTCAGTACGTGTGACAATAATAAACCAATTCCAATCTGATAATTAGCAGGGCTGTCTTAGTACAGTACCTTTCTTGCCTCCCTTCTTCAGGCCTGGTTCAATGTTGGGTAGTCCTACATCCATAGGCTCATTAATTATAAAGAACAGACACAGGAATGCAATCCCAATGGAGATGGAACCAGAAAGAGAGAGGGTTACCCTCCAGCTGTAGCTAAGGGCCATCGTCGTGGCGATGAGTGGGCCAAGGCTGCCCGCCAAGTTCATACTGGTCGATAGAACAGCCCACCATGTTCCAAATTGTGCTGGTTCATACCACTGAAGGGAAAAGAATAAAACGTTATATAGCAGCTTTTACAGTAAACACAAGTATTTTGTTTTCCTTAGTTTGGTCTGACTGAGGTTTCAGCTGGTTTCCATTTTTCCCTTTCCAAAGCTTCTGATGGGCTATTCTGATTGATACCCCGATCAACTTGGACAAAACACAGAAAACCTCCTGTTTAAAGTCTAAGCTTCATGGAGTAATTGACTCAAGAAACATTTCTGAATATTAGTGAATCAAATTAATAAGTTAAAAATGCAATTTAATAGCATTATAGTTCTAAAATGGAGTATACAGGTAACTTAAAGATTAACGCAAACACGAGGAAATCTGCAGATGCTGGAAATTCAAGCAACACACACAAAATGCTAGTGAATGCAGCAGGCCAGGCAGCATCTATAGGAAGAGGTACATTCGACATTTCGGGCCGAGACCCTTCACTGACGAAGGGTCTCGGCCCGAAACGTCAACCGTACTGTAACTTAAAGATTAGCTTTATTTGTCACATATACATCAAAACAGTGAAATAGATGTGAAACGTAGTCTGTGGATGTGCCGGGGGACAGCCCACAAGTGTCACCATGCTTCCAACACCAAAGCAACATGTCTCCACTCACTGACCCTAACCAGTATGTCTATGGACTGTGGGAGGAAACCTATGTGGTCACGGGGAGAGTGTACAACCCCTTACAAACAGCAGCGGGTATCGAACTTCGATCGCCAGCTCTGTAAAGAGCTACGCCAACCGCTACACTATCATGCTGCCCTTAAATATTTAAAACTTTGATCTTAAATAAAATTTGCATTGTACACAATATTAACTATTTCTCATCTGAGTGCCAATTTTTTCCATTCTCCATTCTGGTTCCCCTCTCAACCCTCGTCCTCACCTGCCCATCACTTTCTCTGGTTCTCCTCCTTCCCTTTTTCCCCATGGTCCATTCTCTTCTCCTATCAGATTCCTTCTTTTTCACCCCTTTATCTCCTCCGCCTATCATTTACTAGCTTCTCCCCTCACCCCCTCCTCCCCACCCCACCCACTTTTCCCCTCACATGGTTTCACCTATCACCTGCCAGCTTGACCTGCTTCCCCTCCCCCCACTTTACTATTCTTAGTCATACTTTATTGATCCCGAGGGAAATTGGTTTTCGTTACAGTTGCACCACAAATAATTAAATAGTAATAACACCATAAATAATTAAATAGTAATATGTAAATTATGCCAGGAAATAAGTCCAGGACCAGCCTATTCTGGCATCATTCCCCCTCCTTTCCAGTCCTGATGAAGGGCCTCAGCTGATAATTGACTGTTTATTCCCCTTCATAGATGCTCACAATATCCACAGATTTGGGCTTACAATCAAAGAACAAAGTTTATTTTAACTGGCCTATTTATGGATAGCATTTGTTCAGCTATTGAAGGGTTAAGTGCCATGGTAAGATTTAAGATATTTTAGATTAAGGTCATCTTTACTTACTACTTTACCCTAATTTATCTGGCTCTGCATTCTTAGGCGAGCTTTTGAAGTATGCAAAAGTTCCAAACAGCTACAGAGACCAAATCCACAGCTTTCTGGTTTCATGTGGTTCCGGTCAATACAGTCACCCACTAAATAAATCACAGAACATTTCATTTAGCACTGAGGCTTCCCAGCCCTGTCACTGGGAAATTGCTCAGATGGCCCAATGGATGCATCAAGCAGGGAATCCATTGCAGAGACACTCTCATCAACAGTCAGGCTCTGTTCAAAAATGCTTTCAAATAAAATGTTTTATATTGATAAAATATTTTTTCCTAAAGTATATATAAAACTGAAAATGACATTAAACCAAGACTTTTTGTGCAACATTAGCAATGCATACAGGAAAGCCAGGTCCATAAATCAAAGCCACAATTCTACTGCACACAGTCACAGCATAGCGAATGGTATGCTGGCATTTATAGCGAGAGGATTGCAAATGGGATGCTGGCATTTATAGCGAGAGGATTCGAGTACAGGAGCAGGGAGGTACTACTGCAGTTGTATAAGGCCTTGGTGAGACCACACCTGGAGTATTGTGTGCAGTTTTGGTCCCCTAATCTGAGGAAAGACATCCTTGCCATAGAGGGAGTACAGAGAAGGTTCACCAGATTGATTCCTGGGATGGCAGGACTTTCATATGATGAAAGACTGGATGAACTGGGCTTGTACTCGTTGGAATTTAGAAGATTGAGGGGGGATCTGATTGAAATGTATAAAATCCTAAAGGGATTGGACAGGCTAGATGCAGGAAGATTGTTCCCGATGTTGGGGAAGTCCAGAACGAGGGGTCACAGTTTGAGGATAGAGGGGAAGCCTTTTAGGACCGAGATGAGGAAAAACTTCTTCACTCAGAGAGTGGTGAATCTGTGGAATTCTCTGCCACAGGAAACAGTTGAGGCCAGTACATTGGCTATATTTAAGAGGGAGTTAGATATGGCCCTTGTGGCTACGGGGGTCAGGGGGTATGGAGGGAAGGCTGGGGCGGTGTTCTGAGTTGGATGATCAGCCATGATCATAATAAATGGCGATGCAGGCTCGAAGGGCCGAATGGCCTACTCCTGCACCTATTTTCTATGTTTCTATGTTTCTCTAGCGGTTCACACAACACTTTACAGTATCAGTGATCATTGATCGGGGTTCAATTCCTGTCACAGATTGCAAAGAGTTTGGATGTTCTCACTTTGACTGTGTGGATTGCATCTGAGTGCTCCAGTTTACCCCCACATTCCAAAAGCATACAGGTTAGAAAGTTGTGGACATGCAACATTGGTGTCAAAAGCATGGCAACACTTGTGGGCTGCCCCCAGCACAGCCTCGGACCGTGTTAGTCATTGACGCAAACGGTGTATTTCACTGTATGTTTCAACGTACATGTGACAACTAAAGCTAATCTCTAATCTTTAATCTTCAAACTAGACTTTCGGATGCAGACCCATATCACTGGGATGATTAGAACTGGTACCAGATACCTTAGTACAGACATGATAGGCCAAAGGGCCTGTTTCTATGCACTATGACTCTGTGACATCAATCTGTAAGCAAGTCAGGGATCTGTAGCATTCAGCTCAGTATATTGCGTACATAATATTTCTTCAAGGGCCACAGAATGTGCAACTCGCAGTCCCTCTAAAAATACGACTGCATCAAATGTCACATTCTGAACTCTTACCTTGAACTGCGAAGGCTACGCATAGAATGTAGCAATGGTGCTAAAATTAAATGAAGATACTTGGCTTGGGTTATATTTAATTTTCATGGACAATCCATTACTGCTTCATTGGCTTTGCATGTTAAGAATAATTCAATCAACCAATTTTGTTTTATGAAATAATCAACCCTGGCTTGTGATAGAATAGAATAAAAGTATGAACATAATTTATTGGAACAGTCAGCAGTTTAGGCAGCTTCTGTAGAAGAGAGCAACACACACAGACACAGACACACACACAGTGCTGGAGGAACTCAGCAGGTCAGGCAGCATCTATGGAGAGGAATAAACAGTTGGCATTGATGAAATGTCTTGGCCCGAAACATCGACTGTTTATTCCTCTCCATAGATGCTGCCTGACCTGCTGAGTTCCTCCAGCATTTTGTGTGTGTTGCTCTGGATTTCCAGCATCTGCAGAATCTCTCGTGTTTATTATCAGGTGGAAAAGAAACAGTTAACATTTCAGCATGAAGAACTTTCAGAATTGGGATGTTGTGAAATGTGGAGCAACAGCTAAACTGCTGGAAGAACTCAGTGGGCCAGGCAGTGTCCGTGGAGGGATAAAGACTGACCTATCAGTTTGGGACCTTTCATCAGGACTGAGCGAAGAAACATAGAAAACTTAGGGAAAGGAAGAGGATGGTAGCAGTGATAGGGGACTCTATAGTTAGGGGGTCAGACAGGCGATTCTGTGGACACAGGACAGAAACACGGATAGTTGTTTGCCTCCCAGGTGCCAGGGTCTGGGATGTTTCTGAACGCGTCCACGATATTCTGAAGTGGGAAGGAGAACAGCCAAAGGTCGTGGCCGTGCCTCTGGCACAGAGTCTGGCCCTGTAGCTCAGAAGGGTAGGGCAAGGAAGAGGAGGGCAGTTGTGATAGGGGACTCGGTAGTAAGGGGGTCAGATAGGCGATTCTGTGGACGCAGTCCAGAGACCCGGATGGTAGTCTGCCTCCCTGGTGCCAGGGTCCGGGATATTTCTGATCGTGTCCAAGATATCCTGAAGTGGGAGGGTGAGGAGCCAGAGGTCGTGGTACATATAGGTACCAATGACATAGGTAGGAAAAGGGATGAGGTCCTGAAAGGAGAATATGGGGAGCTAGGAAGGGAGTTGAGAAAAAGGACCGCAAAGGTAGTAATCTCGGGATTACTGCCTGTGCCACGCGACAGTGAGAGTAGGAATGCGATGAGGTGGAGGATAAATGCGTGGCTCAGGGATTGGAGCAGGGGGCAGGGATTCAAGTTTTTGGATCATTGGGACCTCTTTTGGCGCAGGCGTGACCTGTACAAAAAGGACGGGTTACACTTGAATCCTAGGGGGACCAATATCCTGGCAGGGAGATTAGCGAGGGCGACTGAGGTGACTTTAAACTAGAATGGTTGGGGGGTGGGAATCAAATTAAAAGAGGCTAGGCGTGAGGAGGTTAGTTCACAACAGGGGGATGGGAACCAGTGCAGAGAGACAGAGGGGTGTAAAGTGAGGGTAGAAGCAAAAAGTACTAAGGAGAAGAGTAAAAGTGGCAGGCCGACAAATCCAGGGCAAGCATTAAAAAGGGCCACTTTTCAACATAATTGTATAAGGGCTAAGAGAGTTGTAAAAGAGTGCCTGAAGGCTTTGTGTGTCAATGCAAGGAGCATTCGTAATAAGGTGGATGAATTGAAAGTGCAGATTGTTATTAATGATTATGATATAGTTGGGATCACAGAGACATGGCTCCAGGGTGACCAAGGATGGGAGCTCAACGTTCAGGGATATTCAATATTCAGGAGGGATAGACGTAAAGGGAGGGGAGGTGGGGTGGCGTTGCTGGTTAAAGAAGAGACTAACGCAATAGAAAGGAAGGACATAAGCTGGGAAGATGTGGAATTGATATGGGTAGAGCTGCGTAACACTAAGGGGCAGAAGACGCTGGTGGGAGTTGTGTACAGGCCACCTAACAGTAGTAGTGAGGTCGGAGATGGTATTAAACAGGAAATTAGAAATGTGTGCAATAAAGGAGCAGCAGTTATAATGGGTGACTTCAATCTACACGTAGATTGGGTGAACCAAATTGGTAAAGGTGCTGAGGAAGAGGATTTCTTGGAATGTATGCGGGATGGCTTTTTGAACCAACATGTCGAGGAACCAACTAGGGAGCAGGCTATTCTGGACTGGGTTTTGAGCAATGAGGAAGGGTTAATTAGCAATCTTGTCGTGAGAGGCCCTTTGGGTAAGAGTGACCATAATATGGTAGAATTCTTCATTAAGATGGAGAGTGACATAGTTAATTCAGAAACAAAGGTTCTGAACTTAAAGAGGGGTAACTTTGAAGCTATGAGACGTGAATTAGCTAAGATAGACTGGCAAATGACACTTAAAGGATTGACGGTGGATATGCAATGGCAAGCATTTAAAGGTTGCATGGATGAACTTCAACAATTGTTCATCCCAGTTTGGCAAAAGAATAAATAAGGAAGGTAGTGCACCCGTGGCTGACAAGAGAAATTAGGGATAGTATCAATTCCAAAGAAGCAGCATATAAATTAGCCAGAGAAAGTGGCTCACCTGAGGACTAGGAGAAATTCAGAGTTCAGCAGAAGAGGACAAAGGGCTTAATCAGGAAGGGGAAAAAAGATTATGAGAGAAAACTGGCAGGGAACATAAAAACTGACTGTAAAAGCTTTTATAGGTATGTAAAAAGGAAAAGACTGGTAAAGACAAATGTAGGTCCCCTGCAGACAGAAACAGGTGAATTGATTATGGGGAGCAAGGACATGGCAGACCAATTGAATAATTACTTTGGTTCTGTCTTCACTAAGGAGGACATAAATAATCTTACAGAAATAGTAGGGGACAGAGGGTCCAGTGAGATGAAGGAACTGAGCGAAATACTTGTTAGTAGGGAAATGGTGTTAGGTAAATTGAAGGGATTGAAGGCAGATAAATCCCCAGGGCCAGATGGTCTGCATCCTAGAGTGCTTAAGGAAGTAGCCCAAGAAATAGTGGATGCATTAGTGATAATTTTTCAAAACTCGTTAGATTCTGGACTAGTTCCTGAGGATTGGAGGGTGGCTAATGTAACCCCACTTTTTAAAAAAGGAGGGAGAGAGAAACTGGGGAATTATAGACCGGTTAGCCTAACGTTGGTGGTGGGGTATTGTGATAACAGCACATTTGGAAAGCGGTGAAATCATCGGACAAAGTCAGCATGGATTTGTGAAGGGAAAATCATGTCTGGCGAATCTCATTGAATTTTTTGAGGATGTAACTAGTAGAGTGGATAGGGGAGAACCAGTGGATGTGCTATATTTGGATTTTCAAAAGGCTTTTGACAAGGTCCCACACAGGAGATTAGTGTGCAAACTTACAGCAGATGGTATTGGGGGTAAGGTATTGATGTGGATGGAGAATTGGTTAGCAGACAGGAAGCAAAGAGTGGGAATAAACGGGACCTTTTCAGAATGGCAGGCGGTGACTAGTGGGGTACCGCAAGGCTCAGTGCTGGGACCCCAGTTGTTTACAATATATATTAATGACTTGGATGAGGGAATTAAATGCAGCATCTCCAAGTTTGCGGATGACACGAAGCTGGGTGGCAGTGTTAGCTGTGAGGAGGATGCTAAGAGGATGCAGGGTGACTTGGATAGGTTGGGTGAGTGGGCAAATTCATGACAGATGCAATTTAATGTGGATAAATGTGAAGTTATCCACTTTGGTAGCAAAAATAGGAAAACAGATTATTATCTGAATGGTGGCCGATTAGGAAAAGGGGAGGTGCAACGAGACCTGGGTGTCATTATACACCAGTCATTGAAAGGGAGCTTGCAGGTACAGCAGGCGGTGAAAAAGGCGAATGGTATGCTGGCATTTATAGCGAGAGGATTCGAGTACAGGAGCAGGGAGGTACTACTGCAGTTGTACAAGGCCTTGGTGAGACCACACCTGGAGTATTGTGTGCAGTTTTGGTCCCCTAATCTGAGGAAAGACATCCTTGCCATAGAGGGAGTACAAAGAAGGTTCACCAGATTGATTCCTGGGATGGCAGGACTTTCATATGAAGAAAGACTGGATGAACTGGGCTTGTACTCGTTGGAATTTAGAAGATTGAGGGGGGATCTGATTGAAACGTATAAAATCCTAAAGGGATTGGACAGGCTAGATGCAGGAAGATTGTTCCCGATGTTGGGGAAGTCCAGAACAAGGGGTCACAGTTTGAGGATAAAGAATAACAATCTGCACTTTCAATTCATTCCTTTTAGGACCAAGATTAGGAAAAACTTCTTCACTCAGAGAGTGGTGAATCTGTGGAATTCTCTGCCACAGGAAGCAGTTGAGGCCAGTACATTGGCTATATTTAAGAGGGAGTTAGATATGGCCCTTGTGGCTATGGGGATCAGGGGGTATGGAGGGAAGGCTGGGGCGGGGTTCTGAGTTGGATGATCAGCCATGATCATAATAAATGGCGGTGCAGGCTCAAAGGGCCGAATGGCCTACTCCTGCACCTATTTTCTATGTTTCTATATATTGGTACCAACGACAAAGGTAGGAAAAGGGAGGGGGTCCTGAAAACAGACTACAGGGAGCTAGGAAGGAAGTTGAGAAGCAGGACCTCAAAAGGTAGTAATCTGTGAATTACTGCCTGTGCCACGTGACAGTGAGTATAAGAAGAGAGTGAGGTGGAGGATAAATGCGTGGCTGAGGGATTGGAGCAGGGGGCAGGGATTCAGATTTCTGGATCATGGGGACCTCTTTTGGGACAGGCGTGACCTGTACAAAAAGGACGGGTTGTACTTGTATCCGAGGGGGACCAATATCCTGGCAGGGAGGTTTGCAAAGCCTATTGAGGAGAGTTTAAACTAGAATTGTTGGGGGGTGGGAACCAAACTGAAGAGACATAGAAACATAGAAAACATACAGCACAATACAGGCCCTTCTGCCCACAAAGCTGTGCAGAACATGTCCTTACCTTAGAACTACCTAGGCTTTACCCATAGCCCTCTGTTTTTCTAAGCTCCATGTACCTATCCAGGAGTCTCTTAAAAGACCCGATCGTATCCACCTCCACCACTGCCGTCAGCAGCCCATTCCACGCACTCACCACTCTGTGTAAAAAAACTTACCCCTGACATCTCCTCTGTACCCTCTCCCCAGCAACTTAAAACTGTGCCCTCTCATGCTAGCCATTTCAGCCCTGGGAAAAAGCCTCTGACTATCCACACGATCAATGCCTCTCATCATCTTATACACCTCTATCAGGTCACCTCTCATCCTCAGTCGCTCAAAGGAGAAAAGGCCAAGTTCACTCACCCTATTCTCATAAGGCATGCTCCCCAATCCAGGAAACATCCCTGTAAATCTCCTCTGCACTCTTTCTATGGTATCCACATCCTTCCTGTAGTGAGCTGACCAGAAGGACAGAGGGAGGATAGACAGTAGAATTATCCCACAACCATCAGAATCTTCAATGGACCACTCATACACTAAAAGATGAACACTTGATCTCCCAAAATCTATCCTGATGTGACCCTTGCACCTGATTTGTCTACTTTCTCTGTAACTGCAGCAGTGCATTTTGTCTGAATGCCATGCAGAACTAAAGCTTTTCACTGGACCTCAATCCTTAAAACAATAATAACCCAATACAAAGTATGAGAAGAGAGATTAGAGATTGGTTTTATTTGTCACATGTCACATGTACATCAAAACAAACAGTGAAACGCACCATTTGCATTAAATTAGATCAACGAGGATTGTGGTGGAGGCAGCCCGCAAATGTTGCCACAGGTCCAGCGCCAACATAGCATGCCCACAACTCACTACCCCTAATCAGTTGGCCTTGGGGATGGGGGAGGAATCTGGAGCCCAGAGGGAACCCACGTGGTCACGGGGAGAATACACAAACTCCTTACAGATGGTAGTGTGAATCAAACTACAATCGGTGATCGCTGGGCTTGTAAAGCGATTGTGCTACTGCGCCGCCTTCTGTGGGAGAGGAGCAAGAAGGGTTTCCCCATGCATTACCTTTTGAACATATTTCAAGTATTAAGCCAATGCATGCTTATGTCATAGAGAACTGAAAACTTTGGGCTGGATTCTTTGTTATCCTGACTGGAACCACCAAATCATGGAGCTTCAAAATCAGAATCAGGTTTACTATCACCGGCATGTGACGTGAAATTTGTTAACTTAGCAGCAGCAGTTCAATTCAATACATAATATAGCAGAGAAAAAAAAAGTAAAAAAATGTAAATCAATTACAATATATGTATATCAAATAGATTAAAAAAACATGCAAAAGACAGAAATACTGTATAATAAAAAAGGTGAGGTAGTGTTCAAAGGTTCAATATCCGTTTAGGAAAAAGATGGCAGAGGGGAAGAAGCTGTTCCTGAGTCGCTGAGTGTGTGCCTTCAGGCTTCTGTACCTCCTTCCTGATGGTAACAGTGAGAAAAGGGCATGCCCTGGGTGCTGGAGGTCCTTAATAATGGACGCTGCCTTTCTGAGACACCGCTCCCTGAAGACGTCCTGGGTACTTTGTAGGCTAGTACCCAAGATGGAGCTGACCAAATTTACAACCCTCTGCAGCTTCTTTCGGTCCTGTGCAGTAGCCCCCCTCCCCATATCAGACAGTGATGCAGCCTGGGATAAAAACCTAGAAAAGTCTGAAAAGTTCTTAGGATTTCTTCAAGGTACTGAGTTGGATGGGTGTCACTATGAGGCAATTTAGTCATCTTCGGCTACAAATGTATAATTGCACAAGTCACAACTTTTTTGTCAGTCACTGGGGCACCTTTGCTGGGGCTGAGTATTGCCTGAGGTCCTGCTTGTCAGACGTTGTGCCAAAATAATGCCATGCTTGCCAAAGAAAGGGCTGGCAAACAACTTGTTCTTTGCCATCACACCTGTTCTGTGCCTCCACTAACTTGACTGGGAAGTAATTAGATCCAATCTGGCTTTGTTCATCAGGACCTTTCCTGATGAAGGATCTTGGACCAAAAGATCAAATGCATTTCCCTCCATAGATGCTGTCTGACTTGCTGAGTTCTTCCAGCATTTTGTGTGTATTACCAAAGGTTTCCAGAATCTCCTGTATATAAAATTTCCATCCTTTATTTTTATTTTATTTTAATAATTTATTTAGAGATACACTGCAGAACAGCTGCTTTTAGCCACTCCACCTAGCAACCCACCAATTTAACCCTAGCCTAAACATGGGCCAATTTACAATAACCAATTAACCTCCTAACATCTTTGGACTGTGGGAGGAAACCAGATCACCCGGAAGAAACCCATACACACAAGGGAAGAACATGTTACAGAGGACACTGGAATTGAACTATGATCTATGAAGCCCCGAGCTGTAATAGCATTGTGTTAACCACTATGCTGCCGTGGCACCCCATTGCCTTAATCCTTCCTCTGACCTGCAAGCTTTGGCAATATTGGCACTGCTGCTTTAACACTTGTGGTTAAGCCATCATCTCCCAAGATCTGGCATTTCATCCCGCACCCCCCCCCCCCACAGTCTATCCATTTTTTCCCCTCCTTTGATACATTCCAAAAATCCAGCTTATTGTCCAAGATTTTGGACATCTGCCCTAACACGACATTAGTGACTTGGGATAAAATTTGGCTGCTAATGCTTCAGTGAAGCATTTTGATTTTTTTGGGGCATGTTAAAGGTGCTGTACAAATGGAGGTCACTGTTCAGATGGAAGATTTTACATGGAAGAGCCCATACATCCTAGTAATAGTTTGTGACCTAAGATAAGCAAATAGAACTAGTGGTGTTCCTCAGGGGGTTGGTATCAGATCCACTACTTTTCATGTTAACGAGCTGGTGATGGAATTGATGACTTTGTGGCCAAGTTTGTGGAAGACAGCTGGAGGGGCAGGTAGTTTTGAGGAAGCAGAGAGGGTACAGAAGGACTTTGACAGATCATGAGAATGGCCAAAGTGGCAGATGGAACATAGTGTCGGGAAGTGTACGGTCACGCACTTTGGTAGCAGAAGTAAAAACATAGACTAATTTCTGAATGGGGAGAAAATTCAAAAATCTGAGGTGCAAAGGGACTTGGGAGTCCTTGTGCAGGATTCCCTAAAGGTTAATTTACAGGTTGATTAGTTGGTAAGCAAGACAAATCCAATGTTAGCGTTCATTTCAAGTGGACCAAAACATAACAGCAAAAATGCAATGTTGAGTCTTTATAAGGCACTGGTCAGACCACATTCGGAACATTGGGAGCAATTTTGAGCCCCATATCTGAGAATAGATGTGCTGGCATTGGAGAAGATCCAAAGGAGTTTTATAAGAATCATCTCAAAAATAAAAAGGTTAACATATGAGGCACATTTGATGTCTCTGGGCCTGTTATCACTGGAGTTTAGAAGAATGAGGGAAATCTCATTGAAACCTATTGAATATTGAAAGGCCTAGACAGAGTGGATATGGACAGGACATTTCCTATGATGGGAGAGTTTAGGACACAACTTCGGAATAGAGGGACGTCCCTTTAGAACAGAGATAGAACATAGAACAGTACAGGCCCTTCGGCCCACAATGTTGTGCCGACCCTCAGACCCTGCCTCCCATATAAGCCCCCACCTTAAATTCCTCCATATACCTGTCTAGTAATCTCTTAAACTACACTAGTGTATCTGCCTCCACTATTGACTCAGGCAGTGCATTCCACGCACCAACCATTCTCTGAGTAAAAAACCTTCCTCTAATATCCCCCTTGAACTTCTCACCCCTTACCTTAAAGCCATGTCCCCTTGTATTGAGCAGTGGTGCCCTGGGGAAGAGGCACTGGCTATCCACTCTATCTATTCCTCTTATTATCTTGTACACCTCTATCATGTCTCCTCTCATCCTCCTCTCCAAAGAGTAAAGCCCTAGCTCCCTTAATCTCTGATCATAATGCATACTCTCTAAACCAGGCAGCATCCTGGTAAATCTCCTCTGTACCTTTCCAATGCTTCCACATCCTTCCTATAGTGAGGCGACCAGAACTGGACACAGTACTCCAAGTGTGGCCTAACCAGAGTTTTATAGAGCTGCATCATTACCTCGTGACTCTGAAACTCTATCCCTCGACTTATGAAAGCTAACACCCCATAAGCTTTCTTAACTACCCTATCCACCTGTGAGGCAACTTAAGGAGGAATTTCTTTAGCCAGAGGCTGAGGAATCTGTGAAATTCATTGCCACAGACGGCTGTAGAGGCCAAGTCATTGAGTATATTTAAAGCAGAAGTTGATAGGTTTTTGATTAGTCAGGGTGTCAAAGGTTACAGGAAGAATGTTGGAGAATGGGGTTGAGAGGGAAAATAAATTAGGCATGATCGAATGGCGCTGCATACTTGATGGGCCAAATGATCTAATTCTGCTTCAACTGTATGTTTTATGGTCTTATAACTATATGGTAAAGAAAGATCCCAGTAGGGAGCAAGCTGTGGTATATTAATGGCATTGAGGTACCTTGCGTAGTATTTTTCCACAGGGTGGCCACCCAAAGCCTTGTGCCAATCCGTTAAAGAACCAGAGCACAGTAAAGGCAGTGATGGTGGAACTCCAGGAGAAGACGACATTTATCACTCCCACTAGGAATAACCCAGAACAGAAGAGCAGACGGGCACTGATCTGATCGGAGAGGACTCCGCTGATAAACTTGCTGATAGCGTAAGCCAGCGACTGGCTGCTGGTTATCAAACCTGAAGGAATAAGATGAAAAGCAAGATTCATTTGCGGAGTTCACAAATACAAGAGATTCTGCAGATACTGTACTAGAAATCCAGAGTAACACACACAAGATGCTGGAGAAACTCAGCAGGTCAGGCAGCTGTTAATATCTAATTCCCTAATTGCAAGGCCCAGTTCCTACCAGCTAAAACTGTCCCCAAGTTCTAGGTCAAGTACATTGTCCAGGGCTATAATAAGCAGCTATTTCCAAACCTTCGTAAATATTGTCGGTTGCCTATCGTATCCAACAATGACAGGAGACCTGGGTGGGAGAGTTTTTAAAGTGGAAGCACTGTGGCACTGGGGCAGTTCCACGCTCTTGTCCTTGGAACGTCAGGTCCAGTGGTGCGAGTAGTTGTCACGGACTGGGCTCTTCCTTGGTTGCAGTGGATGACTGTGACTACTTCAGCGCCTCTCCACAAAGCGTTGCAGAATTGCCTTCCTGGATCTCACTGTTGATCTCGTCTGCCCAGTCTGCCAGAGCTAACTTCACATGCTAGGACAGGCATGTCCCTATCTCACCAGGGCTTTGAGGCTTGCTGGACACTCTCACCTGGTTTAGCCCACCTGTTGAAGCAGTGTACTGGGGTATGGCTGCTGTCACATGCAAACAGCTACTTGGAGCCACAGGTGAGAGCTGAGTGTCCGGTGGGAACCAAAGGTGAGTGAGCTGCCGCAGAATCTACACGACAAATCCCTTCACTAGAGGTGCTACCCCTCCCTGTACACCCCCTACACCTGTACCATGTTAAACACTGAGCAAAACACAAGAGTGCGACAGGAACTCAGGTCAGGCAGCACATCAGAAATGAAGGTCCAGTTAAGTCAGATTTCTTCTTCTCCAGCTCTTTATCTCTTCAACCCATCACCTCTCAGCTTCCCACATCGTTCCCCCAACTCCCCAACTAACCCACCTTCCATCTCACCTGATTTCACCTATCACCTGCCAGACTGTACTCCCTCTACCTTCGGATTCTGGCTTCTGCCCCATATTTTCCGGTCCAAATGAAGGTCTTGTCCTGAAACGCTGACTGTTTATTCCTCTCCATCAGTGCTGCCTGACCTGCTGAGCTCCTCCAGCACTTTGTGTGTGTTGCTCAAGATTTCCAGCATCTGCAGAATCTCATGTTTATTTTAAACAATGTCCAGATTTACAAGTTAAATCCACTAATTCCTTTTTTTCTGCTCCATTTATTTTTTGAGTTTATGATAGTCCCGATCAATAACCAAGAGGTCGACTTTGGGTGTTAGATTTCTCCCTCCTCCCCACATGGGATTCTTGGTACTGGTACATCTGTTGGCGACACACTCGTTTTGAAACTGCTGAGCTAGCACCAGTGCTGTGCCCATAACCAATGATTCAGTGCGAATGCAGGAAAAGATGATTGCTGCAACAGTGTTCTTTGGAACACTACAGCACAGTACAGGCCCTTTGGCCCATGATGTGTGCCTGACTTATAACCTACTCTATAAGATCAGTCTAGCCTGTCCCTCCCACATAGCCCTCCATTTTCCTTTCATCCATGTACCTACCTAGGAGCTTCTTAAATGTTTCTTAAATCTACCACCACCTTGTGCAACATGTTCCACACACCCACCATAGGCATCCGTTAGTCTCGTGAGACCATGGATTTGCGCCTTGGAAGGTTTCCAGGGCGCAGGCCTGGGCAAGGTTGTGTGGAAGACCGGCAGTTGCCCATGCTGCATGTCTCCCCTCTCCACGAGACCAATGTTGTTCAAGGGAAGGACACTCGGGCTGATACAGCTTGGCAGCGGTGTCGTCGCAGAGCAATGTGTGGTTAAGTGCCTTGCTCAAGGACACAACACGCTGCCTTGGCTGGGGTTCGAACTCACGACCTTCAGGTCGCTAGTCCAATGCCTTAACCACTTGGCCACGCACCAACACCACACACCCACCACTCTTTGTGTAAAAAACAGACCTTTGACCTCCACCCTATACTTTCCTCCAATATTATGCCTCCTCACCTTACATAGAATATAGAATAGTACAGCACAGTACAGGCCCTTCGGCCCACAATGTTGTGCCGACCCTCAAACCCTGCCTCCCATATAAGCCCCCACCTTAGATTCCTCCATATACCTGTCTAGTAGTCTCTTAAACTTCACTAATGTATCTGCCTCCACCACTGACTCAGGCAGTGCATTCCACGCACCAACCACTCTCTGAGTAAAAAACCTTCCTCTAATATCCCCCTTGAACTTCCCACCCCTTACCTTAAAGCCATGTCCTCTTGTACTGAGCAGTGGTGCCCTGGGGAAGAGGCGCTGGCTATCCACTCTATCTATCCCTCTTATTATCTTGTACACCTCTATCATGTCTCCTCTCATCCTCCTCCTCTCCAAAGAGTAAAGCCCTAGCTCCCTTAATCTCTGATCATAATGCATACTCTCTAAACCAGGCAGCATCCTGGTAAAACTCCTCTGTACCCTTTCCAATGCTTCCACATCCTTCCTATACTGAGCTGACCAGAACTGGACACAATACTCCAAGTGTGGCCTAACCAGAGTTTTATAGAGCTGCATCATTACATCGCGACTCTTAAACTCTATCCCTCGACTTATGAAAGCTAACACCCCATAAGCTTTCTTAACTACCCTATCCACCTGTGAGGCAACTTTCAGGGATCTGTGGACATGTACCCCCAGATCCCTCTGCTCCTCCACACTACCAAGTATCCTGCCATTTACTTTGAACTCTGCCTTGGAGTTTGTCCTTCCAAAGTGTACCACCTCACACTTCTCTGGGTTGAACTCCATCTGCCACTTCTCAGCCCACTTCTGCATCCTATCAATGTCTCTCTGCAATCTTTGACAATCCTCTGCACTATCTACAACACCACCAACCTTTGTGTTGCCTGCAAACTTGCCAACCCACCCTTCTACCCCCACATCCAGGTTGTTAATAAAAATCATGAAAAGTAGAGGTCCCAGAACAGATCCTTGTGGGACACCACTAGTCACAATCCTCCATTCTGAATGTACTCCCTCCAGCACCACCCTCTGCCTTCTGCAGGCAAGCCAATTCTAAATCCACCTGGCCAAACTTCCCTGGATCCCATGCCTTCTGACTTTCTGAATAAGCCTACCGTGTGGAACCTTGTCAAATGCCTTACTAAAATCCATATAGATCACATCCACTGCACTACCCTCATCTATATGCCTGGTCACCTCCTCAAAGAACTCTATCAGGCTTGTTAGACACGATCTGCCCTTCACAAAGCCATGCTGACTGTCCCTGATCAGACCATGATCCTCTAAATGCCTATAGATCCTATCTCTAAGAGTCTTTTCCAACAGCTTTCCCACCACAGACCTAAGGCTCACTGGTCTATAATTACCCAGACTATCCCTACTACCTTTTTTGAACAAGGGAACAACATTCGCCTCCCTCCAATCCTCCAGTACCATTCCCGTGGATAACGAGGACATAAAGGTCCTAGCCAGAGGCTCAGCAATCTCTTCTCTCGCCTCGTGGAGCAGCCTTGGGGAATATACCGTCAGGCCCCGGGGACTTATCTGTCCTAATGTATTTTAACAACTCCAACACCTCCTCTCCCTTAATATCAGCATGCTCCAGAACATCAACCTCACTCATATTGTCCTCACCATCATCAAGTTCCCTCTCATTGGTGAATACCGAAGAGAAGTATTCATTGAGGACCTCACTCACTTCCACAGCCTCCAGGCACATCTTCCCACCTTTATCTCTAATCGGTCCTACCTTCACTCCTGTCATTCCCATCCTGGCCTATCCTCTTGATCTATGCCTTTTATCATCTCGCTCAACTTGTCCTCATAAGACATGCTCTCTAATCCAGGCAGCATCCTGGTAAATCTCCTCCGCACCCTCTCAAAATCTTTTGGAACATTTGGAAAGTCAAACCAGCTTACAGCTTATACTATGATAGGTTGAGCGAGCCAGGGTTTTTCTCTTTGAAGTGAAGGAGGATGCGAGGTGACTTGATAGAGGTGTACAAGATGATAAGAGGCAGACAAAAGTGGACAGCCAGAGACTTTTCCCAGAGTAGAACTGGCTAAAACTAGGGGGAAATAACTCTGGGGTGATGGGAGGAAAGGGAAGGGTGGAAGTCAAAGGTCTGTTTTATACACAAAGTGTTGGGTGAGCAGAATGCCCTGCTAGTGGTGGTGATAGAAGATGATACATTAGGGGCATTTAAAAAACACAGGTGACAGGAAAATGAAGGGTTATGTGGGAGGAGAGGATTAGATTGATCTTGGAGTGGGTTAAAAGGTCAGCACAACATTGTGGGCTGAAGGGCCTGAACTGTTCTATATTCTATGACCGGTAGAGCACCAGCAAGTGTCATGGTACAGGGACCCCAGGAGAACAAGTGCATAATTTGTTGAAAGTGGCATCATAGGTGGACAAGGTGGTGAAAAAGATATTTAGCACACCAGCCTACATCAGGCCGGGCACGGAGTATAGGAGTTGGAAGATCATGTGTCAGTTCTATGAAGTGAGGCCGTACTCGGAGTATTTGATAAAGTTTTGGTCACCCTGTTATAGTAAAGACGAGGTTAAACTGGAAATAGTACAGGAAAGATTTACGAGGATGTTGCCGGGACTAGAGGGCCTACAGGAGAGGCTTGCCAGGCTTGGCCTCTATTCACTGGAATGCAGGAGAATGAGGGGCAGCCTTAAAAAAGTGTTCAAAAATTATAACATAAGGTGGATGGTGAAAATCTTTTCCCCAGGATAGGGGAGTCCGCAACTAGGGAGCCAAGGTTCAGGGTGAGGGGGAAAGATTTGAGTGGGACCCAAGGGGCAACGTTTTCACACAGATAAGACCATAAGACATAGGAGCAGAGTGAGGCCATTCAGCCCATCGAGTCCATTCCACCATTTCATCATGGGTGATCCCAGATCCCATTCACCCCATACCCCTGCCCTCTCACCATATCCCTTGATGTCCCAACCAGTCAGGAATCTATCAACTTCTGCTTTAAATATACGCATGGAATTGGCCTCCACCGCAGCCTGTGGCAGAGAATTCCACAGATTCACAGGATCAGAATTATTATCACCGGCATGTGTCGTGAAATTTGTTAACTTGTCACCATTCTTTGGCAAAAAAAAAAATCCTCCTTACTTCTGTTCTAAAAGATCGCCTCTCAAATTTGAGCCTGTGCCTTCTATTTCAATGAGATCCCCACGCATTCTTCCAAATTAGACCATAAGACACAGGAGCAGAATTCGGCCATCTGGTCCATCGAGTCTGCTCCACCATTCAATCATGGCTGATCCTTTTTTCTATCTCCTCCTCAATTCCAGTGAGTACAGGCTGAAAGCTGCCAGACACTCCTCATATGTTAACCCCTTCATTCCCGGAATCATCCTCGTGAACTTCCTCTGGACTCTCTCCAATGACAACACATCTTTTCTGAGATATGGGGCCCAAAACTGTTGACAATACTCCAAGTGCAGCCTGACGAATGTCTTCGAAAGCTTTAACATTATCTCCTTCCTTTTATATTCTATTCCCCTTGAAATAAATGCCAACATTGCATTTGCCTTCTTTACCACAGACTCAACCTGTGAATTAACCTTCTGGGAGTCTTGCATGAGGACTCCTAAGTCCCTCTGCACCTCTGATGTTTGAACCTTCTCCCCATTTAGATAATAGTCTGCACTATTGTTCCATTTACCAAAATGCATTATCATACATTTCCAAACACTGTAATCCATCTGCCACTTTTTTGCCCATTCTTTCAATTTGTCTAGGTCCTGCTGCAATCGCATTGCTTCCTCAGTACTACCTACCCCTCCACCTATCTTCATATCATCCGCAAACTTTGCCACAAAACCACCAATTCCATTATCCAGCAGTCACTGGCAGCCAACCAGAAAAGGCCCCCTTCATTCCCACTCACTGCCCCCTGCCTGTCAGCCATTCCTCTATCCATGCCAGTATCTTTCCTGTAACACCATAGAATTTTATCTTGTTAAGCAGCCTCATGTGTAGCACCTTATCAAATGCCTTCTGAAAATACAAGTAAATGACATCTACAGTCTCTTCTTTGTCCACCCTGCTTCTTACTGCCTTGAAGAAGTAACATTTGTCAGGCAAGATTTCCCTTTACAGAAACCATGCTGATTTTGACTTATTTTATCATTAGTCTCTAAGTACCCTGAAACTTCATCGTTAACAATAGGCTCCAACACTTTCCCAACTACTGAGGTTAGGCTAACTGGCCTATAATTTCCTTTCTTTTGCCTGCCTCCCTTCTTAAAGAGTGGAGTGATATTTGCAATTTTCCAGTCCTCCGGGTCTGTGCCAGAATCAAGTGATTCTTGAAAGATCATGACCAATGCATCTGTTATCTCTTCAGCAACCTCTCTCAGCACTCTGGGATGTAGTCCATCTGGTCCAGGTGACTTATCCACCTTAAGACCTCTCAGTTTGCCTCGCACTTTTTCCTTTGTAATAGCAATGGCACTCACTCCTGCTCCCTGACACTCACGGATCTCTGGCATAGTGCTTGTGTCTTCCACAGTGAAGACGGATGCCAAGTACCCATTAACTTCATCTGCCATTTGTATGTCCCCCATCACTACCTCACCAGCATCATTTTCCAGTGGTCCAATATCAACTCTCACCTCCCTTTTATTCTTTATATACTGAAAAAACTTCTGGTATACTGCTTTATATTATAGGCCAGTTTGCCCTCATATTTCATCTCTTCTCTTATAGCTTCTTTAGTTGCCTTTTGTTGGATTTTCAAAACTTCCCAATCACTTTTGGTACGATATATGCCCTCTTCTTGGCTTTTATGCAGTCCTTAACTTTCCTTGTCAGCCACAGTTGCTTAGCCCTGCCATTTGCGAACAACTTCTTCTGTAGGATATATCTATCCGGCACCTTGTGAACTATTCCCAGAAACTTCAACCACCTCTGATCTGACGTCATCCCCTGGGCAAGCTCCCCTCTCACGCCTCTGTAATTCCCTTTAAATTCCCTTTATTCCATTGGGATATTGATACATGTAATTTATGCTTCTCCCTCTCAAATTGCAGAATGCATTGAATCATATTATGATTACTGCCTCCTAGGGGTTCCTTTATGTAAAGCTGACTAATAAAATCTGGGTTATTACACAACACTCAATCTAAGATAGCTTTTCCCCGAGTAGGCTCAAGCACAAGCTGCTCTAAAAAGCCATCCCGTAGGCATTCAACAAATTCCCTCTCCTGCAAAATGACACCAGCCTGGTTTTTCCCAATCTCCTTGCATACTGAAGACCCCATTACAATTGTGACATTACTCTTATTACATGCCCTTTCCAGATCCCTTTCCGATCTCAATCCCACATCTTGGCTACTATTTGGAGGCCTATATATATATATGCTTCTCGTAATGGTTTTTTCACCCATGCAGTTTCTGAACTCCACCCACAAAGGTTCAACATTCTCAGACCCTATGTTACCTCTTTCTAAAGATGTAATTCCATCTTTTACCAACAGAGACACATCACTGTCTATGCCTTCCTGCCTGTCCTTTCAATACATAGTCTATCCTTTGATGTTAAACTCCCAACTATGGCCTTCTTTCAGCCACGACTCAGTGATGCCCACAACGTCATACCGACCAACCTCTAATTGCACCACAAATTCATCCACCTTATTCCGAATGCTAAACACATTTAAATACAACATCTTCAGTCCTGCATTCTTCACCCTTATGAATTTTGCCTCTGTGGTACAATCGAACTCTCTGCTCTGTCTGCATTTATACTCAGTCATTGGCTTGTCCTTCCTTACATTCATGTTATACCCATCATCTACTTGTAAACCTGCTGGCTCATCCTCAGCTCTATCACACTGGTTCCCATCCCCCTGTCATGTTAGTTTAAACCACTCCCAACAGCTCTAGCAAACCTGCCCGCAAGGATATTGGTCCCTCTCAGATTCAAGTGCAACCCATCCCTTTTGTACAGGTCACACTTGTCCCAGAAGAGGTCCCAATGATCCAGAAATCTGAATCCCTGCCCTCCGCTCCAATTCTTCAGCCACACATTTATCTGCCACCTCATTCTATTCCTATCCTCACTGTCGCGTGGCACAGGCAGCAATCCTGAGATTACTACCCCTGAGATCCTGCTTTTCAGCTTCTTTTCCAAATCCCTGTATTCTTTTTTCAGGACCTCCTCCCTTTTTCTACCTGTGTCGTTGGCACCAATATGTACCACAACCTCTGGCTGCTCACCCTCTCTTCAGGATATTGTGGACGCATTCAGAAACATCACGGACCCAGGTATCTGGGAGGCAAACTATCATCCATGTTTCCTTTTCACGTTCCCACACCAGAGATGGGAATGAGTAGATGGAATGAGCTGCCAGAGGAAGTGGTTGAGGCAGGTACAATAGGGTCATTCAAGTAGCACTGGAGTGGAGCTTAGAGCCGTATGGGCTGTAGGCAGGGGCTATTTGGGTGGGACAATGAAATAGAGGAAAGGGGGTGGTTTATGGAGGAAATTCCAAAGCTTTATGTCTTGACAGATGCAAGCTGGTGATCAACGTAGACGGATTTAGCTTCAAGAAGAGTAAGAGCCCAGAATGAGAGGAGGGTGTTGATCTTGGGTTGGGGCACTGGGGAGAATTACAGAAAGAGGAAGAAGCGAGACCATGGAGGCTCCAAGTTCAAAGTAAATTTATCATCAAAGTATGTACTCTACCTGGTACCTTGAGATTCATTTTCTTGCAGGCATTCACAAGGTAAAAAAAGAAATGCAACAGAACTTTACGAAAAAAACTACGCATTAACAAAGACTGACAAACAACCAATATGCAAAAGAAGACATACTGTGCAAGTAAAAACAAGATCCTGAGAACGTGAGCTTTTTTAATCACGAGCTTGAGAATTTTAAAATCAATCTATCACCTACCCAGGTATGGGAAACAATAGAAAATAAGGAGGCACATCGGGGGAAAGAAAATGTAAAAATAAGAGGTTGAAGTGCAGAGGCAGTATGAGGTGAAGTGAGAGTGAAAATCGGGAGGGTACGTGTGCAAATGAGCGAGTGTGAGATGAAGTGAGAGTGAAAATCGGGAGGGTACATGTGCAAATGAGCGAGTGTGAGAATATGTGAGTGTGAGAGCACAATAGGTACAAGGACACACAGCAATGTTTAAACAAAAACAGGAAGAAGGCGGCATATGTTATCAGCTGTCTGTTAAATCAATTCTTAATTGCTGGGCATAAAGTCTACTGATTTAAAAACTGAAAAGATGTTCTCAGGTGCTAAATAATGCCTGATGTTAAACGAACCCATGTGCCTAAGTAACTAACAACCCTTACAAATTGTTACAAAAACACTGCTGCCGTTCGCATGATGATAAAATGATGAACTAACTTTTATGATTCATACTCGCAAACTACCTTTCATCAACTCATTCAGGGGGATGGAAAGCCACAGATTCAACGATGACACAGAGATGGGTGGACACTGTAGCTGTGTAGATGGAAGCAATTAATTGGAATGACTAACGTCGACCATTATAGCACAGTCCAGGCCCTTCAGCCCACAATGTTGTGCTGACCTTTTAACCTACTGCAAGATCAATCTAACAATTCCCTCTCACATAACCCTACAATTTTCTATCATCCATGTGCCTATCTAAGAGTTTCTTAAATGCCCCTGTTGTACTTGCCTCTACCATCATCCCGGCAGTGTGTTCCACACACCCAGCTGTATAAAGGACTTACCTCTGACATCTCCCCTGCACTATCTTCTAATCAACTTTACGTTATACCCACTTGTATTAGTTATTTCTGCCCTGGGGAAAAGTCGCTGGCTGCCCGCTTGACCTGTGCCTCTTCTCATCTTGTACGCCTCTATCAAGTCACTTCTCATCCTCACAAGGAAAGGAAGCCAGAATTGCCCTTTGCAGAGGACAGATTGTAATTACCAAATCTCAGATTTAGATTATTGTGCAGGTATTCTGACCTACAGGAAGGATATCAATAAGATTGAAAGGGTACAGAGAAAATTTACAAGGATGTTGTCAGGACTGGAGGTACTGAGTTATATGGAAAGGTTGAATAAGTTAGGACTTTATTCCTTGGAGCATAGAAGATTGAGAGGAGATTTGATAGAGGTGTACAAAATTGTGAGGGGTGTAGACAGGGTAAATACAAGTAGGGTTCTCCCCCTCTCAAGAGTTATAGGGAAAGGGTGAGTTGGTTGGAACTTTATTCTCCGGAGCATAGGAGAATGTTTCTCATATTCTGTATCTCATCCAAAGTAGGGAAGTGCACTTTAAACCACTACACTAATCAGTTCTGTTACATTCAGGAATCTATGAACATGGTCTCCCGAGTCCCCCCCCTTCACCTCCTCCCGAGTATAACCCATCACCTCTTCCCCAGAGGCTCAGCTCCTCCACCCTTTCTCCCGAGTCCTTCCACTCCTCTACCAGCTCTGCTCTTCACATCAGAGTCTCCATGTTCCAATGATCTCATACTGGACTCACCCATCCTCCATTTCCCTGCTGTTGCACACTTACCTAAGTCATCTTTTTCCAAGGTCACCTCCTCCATGACGGAGGGCATCACAAAGGAGAAGGTTTTTCTGTTGAAGTAATACAAGGTGTAGCCTACAAACATGGCTGTGAAGATGGTTATTCTATAGTAGCTGTAACCAGCCATCCTGCACAGACTTTGAAAGCCAGAAATGGAAGCTCCGAAGTAAGCGTCCCAAATAGAGATAAGGTATTTATCCAACAAACTAGTTTCTGTCTGAATAATTAGATCAAAACCGCTGACTTGACGTTTGATGATTCTAAGTAAAATACGTTTAGATTTAGAGAAGATGGGACAATTGAGATGAAACAGAAAAAAAAATCAAAAGCAAATTCCAGTGTCCTATTCCTCTCAATGATTTTCCTTTATTTTGCTGTGTTGTTGGATTTTGTAACAAGCTGTTGTTTGCTGTCCTGGCAAAACATTAACTGCAAGGGTCCAAGGGAGTGACGGAATTGTTACTGTGAAAGAAGAACAAAATGACTTCAGTTAAAAGCATTAAGAGGTGGTGAAAAATAAGAACTGATTAATGATTACACAAGGTCAATAGAGTTGATGTGGATGGTTTGAAAGTGCAGGGGCACGGAAAATCCAGCTTAATGGCAACGCTTTAACTTGCAGTATTTAACTTTACGCAATCTGTCCTTATCCACTATATCACAGTAACAACCTTACAGGGAAACAACAACACAATGCACAGCACTAGAAATTACATCACATCGCTACCGTTAGGAAGGAGGTACAGTAACACGAACAGACCCAGACACAGACAAAGACAACCCCGCCCCCCCGCCGGCATATGCCAGTGATATTAAACCTGATTCTGATTCTGATTAGGGCAGAAAAGAGCCACTTACAGAGAATATTGATGAACTTCCCTGAGCCATTCACGTCCATTTACTTAAAAAATCTTGAATAGTTTCAGTGAGACAGCTACAATAGACTTCCTGCAAACAGACTTACCTGAAGGTTCCTTCTTGAAACCACTACAAGGCTACTAAAACAAAATCTAACTATTGTCCCATTTGGGGCATCAAGGTTGTGTAGTAGTTAGCATGACACCATTTACATCATTTATTATTATATTGTAATTTGTCCTTTACTGTGCCTATTGTCTTGTTTATTAATTATTGTACTGCCCTGCACTGTTCTGTGCACTTTATGTAGTCCTGTGCAGGTCTGTAGTCTAGTGTAGTTTTTATGTTGTTTTACGTAGTCTAGTGTTGTCTCACGTAGTCTGGTGTAGTTTTGTGTTGTTTCATGTAGCACCATGGTCCTGGAGGAATGTTGTTTTGTATTTACTGTGTACTGTTCCAGCAGTTATGGTTGAAATGACAATAAAAGCAACTTGACTTGAGCTCAGGGTATTGAAGTTTGGAGTTCAATTCTGGTGCCATCTGTAGAGTTTGTATGTCCTCTCCGTGACTGCATGGGTTTCCTCCGGGTGCTCTGCACTTGCCCCACATTCCAAAGGCGTACCAGTTAGTAGGTTATTTGGTCATTATAAATTGTCCTGTGACTATGCTAAGATGGGTTGCTGGGCAGTGTGGCTTGTAGTGTAGAAGAGACCCATCTGACCCAACATCTCCAAAATAGATTTTAAACAAAAGTAACAGATAGACAGAGGGGGAGGGGTGGGGTGGGGCTAACTAGAATGGTTGATTAGATTAACTGCCTGGAAGAAGAAATTATTAAAAATAGTTTCTGGATTAAATGGTTTTGTGGCTAAGTTTGCGGATGACACCAAGAGAGGTGGAGGAGCAGGAAGTGTTGAAGAAACGGATAGGTTGCAGAGAGACTTGGTCGGTTTAGGAGAGTGGGCAAAGAAATGGCAGATGAGATACAATGTTGGGAAATGTGTGGTTGTACATTTTGGAAGAAATAATCGGGCAGATTATTATTTAAATGGGGAGAAAATTCAAAAATCAGAAGTGCAAGGGGACTTGGGAGTCTTCGTGCAGGATACCCTAAAGGTTAACCACCAGGTTGGATCGGCAGTAAGGAAAGCGAATGCTATGTTGGCATTCATTTCAAGAGGAATAGTGTATAAGAGTAAGGAGGTGTTGATGAGGCTCCATGGGGCACTGGTGAGACCTCATTTGGAATACTGTGTGCAGTTTTGGGCCCCCTGTCTTAGAAAGGATGTACTGATGTTGGAGAGAGTTCAGAGAAGATTTACGAGGATGATTCCTGGAATTCAGGGGCTAACATATGAGGACCGTTTGTTGGCTCTTGGACTGTATTCATTAGAGTATAGAAGAATGAGAGGGGATCTCATAGAAACGATTCAAATGTTGAAAGGGTTAGACAGAGTAGATGTGGAAAGGTTGTTTCCCTTGGTGGGTGAGTCCAGGACAAGAGGCCATAGTCTTAGAATTAGAGGGTACCCAGTTAAAACAGAGATGAGGAGAAATTTTTTAGCCAGAGGATCGTGGATTTATGGAATTCGTTGCCACATACAGCTGTGGAGGCCCGATCATTGAGGGTGTTTAAGGAGGAGATTGATAGGTATCTGATTAGTCAGGGTATCAAGGGATATGGGGAAAGAAACGGAAATTGGAACTAGATGGGAGAATAGTTTAGCTCATGGTGGAGTGGTGGAACAGACTCGATGGGCCAAATGGCCTGCTTCTGTTCCTTTGTCTTGTGATCTTGTGAATAGCACGACGTTTTGTTTTAATGGCCCTTTCCATAGCTTCCCTCAGCATGTCATTGAGACATTTACGGACTCAGAAACTGAAGAAACAAAAGCCAAGGAGGAGCAATTACTCACTCTTCCTTCAGTTAGTCCTGACGAAGGGTCTCGGCCTGAAACGTCGACTGTACCTCTTCCTAGAAATGCTGCCTGGCCTGCTGCGTTCACCAGCAACTTTGATGTGTGTTGCTTGAATTTCCAGCATCTGCAGAATTCCTGTTGTTTGTATTATCAGTATTATCAATGAAGGTACTGTCAGTATTTGACAAGGAGCTGGAAAAGTGCTGAGCTGTGGAAGGATCAGAAAACAGGGCAAGAACTTTATCAATTGCCAATTTATGTTCGTGAGCACAGGGTGAAGCATGAACTGCAAATGAGACAGATAGTTTTGAACCTCAAGTTTATATTTATTTATTTAGGGATACAGGTGGAACAGGCCCTTCCAGGTCACCGAGCCACTTTGCCCAGCAGCCCACTGATTTAACCCTAGCCTAATCACAGGACAATTAAATGACCAATTAAACTATTAACCACTACGTCTTTGGACTGTGGGAGAAAACGGGAGTGCCAGGAGGAAACGCACATGCTCACAGTAAGGAAGTACAAACTCTTTACAGATGGTGTCAGAAATGAAGTCCAAACTCCAATGCCTCAAGCTGTAAACATGTCATGCCAACCGCTGTGCTACAGCAGAGGCTGGAATGTAGAGACCAGCCATTCTGGCGGGGAATGATCTAAACAGCGACAGACTGCCGAGCTCTGAGATGTAGTCGAATGGGCATACAGTTTGCAAAATGTGCCATGCAGGTAAAGCATATCATTGGAAAAGCTAAGAGAAGATTGTGATTATTGAGAGGGCTGGTTACCTTTACTGACCAGACCACATCTGGAGTCCAGAATGCACTATTGTCATAGTCATACTTTATTAATCCTGAGGGAAATTGGTTTTCGTTACAGTTGCACCAACCAAGAATAGAGTATTGGTCTCTTAATTAAGGAAGCATATGAAAATATGTAGAAAGCAGTTTACTGGAGGAAGTTTACCGGACTAATACCTGGAATAAGACAGTTGTTTTACCGAGGAAAGGCTGGACAGACTTGGCTCATATCTGTAAAAAATACACACACCAAATGTTGGAGGAACTCAGCAGGTCAGGCAGCATCTAGGGAGGTTAAATGAACAGTCAATGTTTTGGGCTGAGCATGAGGTGCCAGGTGATAGGTGAATCGAGGTAGGAAGGTGGGGAGGGGGAGTAGTGAGCAGTTGGAATGGTGGGAGAGGCTGGGAGACAATAAGTGCAAGAGACAAGAATAGAATCTGACAGAAGAGGACAGTAGACCATGGAACAAAGGGAGAGGGGTGGGAAACTAGTGAGCAGTCGGAAAGTGTGGGTGAACAACAGGTCACATGGGTGGGTAAAGGGGAAAAGAACGCGTAAAGGGGCCAGAGGAATAAGGGAAAGAAAAGGTGGGGGGGAGAACCCGAGAAGAGACGCTGCCAGAAATTACATAAATTAATGTTAATGCCATTAGGTTAGAGTTCATCAAGATGGAATATGAGGTATTGTTCCTCTAATCTGTACTTATCCTCAGCAGGGAAGGCCATGTACAGACATGTCAGGGTGGTTAAACTGCATACTGTATCTATGGGAATTTAGAAGAGCAAAAGAGCCTTGAGTGAATCACACAAGATTCTTTGGAACTCTCTTCCTCAAGTATTGAGGAGACACAGGTGACTGCAGATGCTGCATTCTGAAAACAAAAGGACATCAATGATCAGGTCAAGACCCTGATGCTGCTTAACCCCTTGAGTACTTCCAGTGGTTTAATCTTTGGCAACTGAAACATAGAAACATAGAAAACCTACAGCAGAATACAGGCCCCTCGGCCCTCAAAGTTGTGCCGAACATGTCCCTACCTTAGAAATTACGAGGCTTAACTATAGTCCACTATTTTCCTAAGCTCCATGTACCTATCCAAAAGTCTCTTAAAAGACCCTATCATATCTGCCTCCACCACTGTCACCGGCAGCCCATTCCACTCACTCACCACTCTCTGAGTAAAAAAACTTACCCTTGATATCTCCTCTGTACCTACTTCCAAGCACCTTAAACCTGTGCCCTCTTGTGGCAGCCATTTCAGCTCTGGGAAAAAGCCTCTGACTATCCACACGATCAATGCCTCTCATCATCTTATACACCTCTATCAGGTCACCTCTCATTCCTCCGTCACTCCAAGGAGAAAAGGCCGAGTTCACTCAACCTGTTTTCATAAGGCATGCTCCCCAATCCAGGCAACATCCTTGTAAATGTCCTCTGCACCCTTTCTATGGCTTCCACATCCTTCCTGTAGTGAGGTGACCAGAACTGAGCACAGTACTCCAAGTGGGGTCTGACCAGGGTCCTATATAGCTGCAACATTACCTCTTGGCTCCTAAATTCAATTCCACAATTAATGAAGGCCAATACACCATATGCCTTCTTAACCACACCCTGTGCAGCTGCTTTGAGAGTCCTCTGGACTCGGACCCCAAGATCCCTCTGATCCTCCACACTGCCAAGAGTCTTACCATTAATACTATAATTCTGCCATCATATTTGACCTATCAAAATAAACCACTTCACACTTACCTGGGTTGAACTCCATCTGCCACTTCTTAGCCCCGTTTTGTATCCTATCAATGTCCCGCTGTGACCTCTGACAGCCCTCCACACAATCCACAACACCCCCAACCTTTGTGTCATCAGCAAATTTACTAACCCATCCCTCCACTTCCTCATCCAGGTCATCTTTAAAAATCACCAAGAGTAAGGGTCCCAGAACAGACCCCTGAGGCACACCACTGGTCACCGGCCTCCATGCAGAATATGACCTGTCTACAACCACTCTTCACCTTCTGTGGGCAGGCCAGTTCTGGACCCACAAAACAATGTCCCCTTGGATCCCATGCCTCCTTACTTTCTCAATATGCCTTGCATGGGGTACCTTATCAAATGCCTTGCTGAAATCCATATACACTACATCTACAGCTCTTCCTTCATCAATGTGTTTAGTCACATCCTCACAAAATTCAATCAGGCTCGTAAGGCACGACAAAGCCATGCTGACTATTCCTAATCATATTATACCTCTCCAAATTACTTCTTAGACAAAGGTCAATAGATTCTTGATAGCAATTAACCTAAATGTTACCCAAGACATTCAGGAATCTGGACATCAGCAATGATCTTGATAAGTTGGTGGAACAGGTTTGAGAGGCAAAATCACCCAGTCCTGTTCCTTATTTCTTTCCTGTTCTGACGAAGGTCCAGGATCTGAATTCTCTTTTCCACAGATGCTGCTTGATCCGATGTGTTTCCAGCAGTTTTTGTTTTACTTTCCAATCTCCAGCATCTGCAGATTTTTTTTTTGGATTTTCATTGGTATTCTAGAGTCAGTTTAACTTTCCAGATAAACATTGAAAGAGATATTCCATGTTATAAAATAAAAGGTAGACAGTTCAATTCTTTGACCCAGAGTGGCGCTGGAATGCAGCAGTTAGCATAACGCAATTACAGTGCCCAAAACCTGAGTTCAATTCCACCACTGTCTGTAAGAAGTTTGTACATTCTCCCCATGACCATGTGGGTTTCCTCTCTCAGTCCATAAACATACAGATCAGTTCATTAATTAATCACATGGATGTAATTGGCTGGTAAGCCCCTGTGAAGGGTCTCAGCCCAAAATGTTGACTCTTTACTCTCCTCCATAGATGCTGCCTGACTTACTGAGTTACTTCAGTGTTTCATGTGTGTGTTCAAAATTTCCAGCATCTGCAGAATTTCTTGTGTTTGACTTTTAGGTTAATTTGCCAGCATGCTCACTATATTCTTCATGGGACAGACAGTCTGTACCTGTGCTGTACAAGAGAATTCAAAATCACACTTGACAACAGTGATTACACTTCAAAAGTACTTTGCAGGATGCAAGTCCCTGTATGAAAGCAAGCCTTTTTACACAGCCACACTTGCTTTCAAAGTTGGGATTATCACTGGGGTCCAAAACAAGTAAACAGTCAATGTTTCGGGCTGAGACCTTTCGTCAGTCTTGATGAAGGGTTTCAGCATGAAATATTGACTGTACATTTTTCCATAGATGCTGCCTGGCCTGCTGAGTTCCTCCAGCATTTTGTGTGTGTTGACTGTATACAAGAGGTGTGTAATGCAGGATATCGCAGACAGAAACACAAACACAGTGCTGGTAATTGAATCAAATCCAATCCGACCCCATTCTCATACATGGCACATCAAAACTATAAATTTTATAACAAGAGTAGCAGTAATAGAGATGTCAAGAATTGAGAGGGATAGATAAGGAGGATAGTAATACTCTTTTCTTCAGGGTAGGGGAGTCCAAAACTAGGGGCTATAGGCTTAAGGTCAATGAGGGAAGATTTAAAAGAGAACTGACCTAGACGATGGTAAATATATGGAATGAGAATAGTATTATTTAAGAAGCACTTGTACGAGTACATAGTTGGGCAAGGCTTCAAGGAATTTTGGCCAAAAGCAGGAAATTGGGATCAGCTGGGTGGGCAACATGCATGGAAGGGACTTGTTAAGCTGAAAGATTTATGTTGCTCTATGGCTGTAAACCTGGCTTGCTGGACGGACGCAGGAGGTAATGCTAGAGAGGTGACCAGTGGTGTGCCACAGGCATCGCTGCTGAGTCTCCTGTTATTTGTCATTTATACCAATGATTTGGATGAGAATCTAAGTTGCATGATTAGTAATTTGTGGATGACACCACAATTGGTGGTGTTGTGGATGGTTATTGGGTTGCAACAAGGTCTAGATGGGCAAGGTGATGGGATGTAACTCAGAAAAGTGCAAAGATGTACTGTAGAATGTTAAACTGGGGCAGTGAATGATGGGGTCCAGGAAAGTGTTGTAGAACAGAGGAACTGAGGAGTAAAAGTAAGTGATGGCACACTCCATGTATGGTATGTTTGCCTTCCTTGGACAGGGCAATGAGTTGGGACAGCATTTGCCAGTTGTACAGACTGCACCTGGAGTATTGTGTGCAGTTCTGGTTGTCAATCTAGGAGAAAAGATGTGATTATGATAGAGAAGGTTCACAGAGATGTTGCCAGGACCGGAGGGCTTGAGTTATAAGGAAAGACTGCAAAGGCTGGGATTGTTTTCCCTGGAGTGAAGGAGGCTGAGAAGCACCATTATAGAGGTTCATAGAACTATGAAGGGCATACTGTAGATTAGATGCATGGGCCCCACGTGTGCAGATCTCTGCAAGTCCACTGGAGAAGTCAAAGGTCCACTGTCTGCGAATCCACTGGAAGCCAAAGACAGCTTCTCCTGGTGTTGAAGGACTGTGGGAGCAAAGGGGCTTGTTTTGCTGTTGTTGTTTGCTGCTTGTTATGTTGTTTCATTGTGTTGTGTTGTTCTGCTGCACAGTGTGGACATGCTATGTTGATGCCGGAATGTGTGGGGACAGCTCTGGGCTTCCCCCAGCGCATCCTTAGGTTGTGTCGATTGTTAACACAAACAATGCATTTCATTGTATGTCTCAATGTACATGTGATAAATAAATGAATCTGAGTCTTTTCCCAGGTTAGGTGAGAGAGATAACATTTAAGAGATTTGAGGGGCAACATTTTTTCTGTAGAGGTTTATAGGTATATGGAACGAGCTGCCAGAGAAAATGGTCCAAATACAATATTTAGAAATATGTTTGGACAGAAACAGTTGAGAGAAATGGGTCATACACAGGCGAATGAACTAGTTCAGGAAGGCACCTTTGTCAGTCTGGACAAATTGGGCGAAAAGGCCTGTTTCCATTCTGTACTGTATATCTTACTGACAAATATTTTCATAATTTCACTTGCATGTTGCTGGGAAAGTAGGTTTCCTCCTTTTATTTTCTTCTTCACAGATTTATCTTCCCCAGCCCCAACTTCAGACAAAATTTGTGTCACTCTTAGGAGGGAGATCCACATTCAAACTTCCCAGGCAAAAGGGTTTCTCTAAAATTCCCTGTTACATTTATTTGAGATTCTTATACTGGTCATATTTATAATTCATGGTAATACCTTGTATTACAGTTATTAAGGTTATAAAAGGAACAAAAGGGTAACCATATGAGGAATGTCTGGCAGCTCTTGGGCTGTATTCCCTGGAGTTCAGGAGAATGAGGGGGGATCTCATAGAAACATTCCAAATGTTAAAAGGCCTGAACAGATTAGATGTGGCAAAGTTATTTCCCATGGTAGGGGAGTCCAGGACAAGAGGGCACAACTTCAGGATTGAAGGACATCCATTTAGAACAGAGATGCAGAGAAATTACTTTAGTCTGAGGGTGGTAAGTCTGTGGAATTTGTTGCCACGAGCGGCTGTGGAGGCCAAGTCATTGGGTGCATTTAAGGCAGAGATAGATAGGTTCTTGATTAGCCAGGGCATCGAAGAGAATGGGGAGAAGGCGGGGGGGGGGGGGCGGTGAGGATGACTGGAAGAATTAGATCAGCCCATGATTGAATGGCAGAGCAGACTCGATGGGCCGAATGGCCTACTTCTGCTCCTATATCTTGTGGTCTAAAAAGAACACCTCATATTCCTGTTATCACAATTCGCGGCTTTAAAAGGATAACAGGAGGAACTCAGTAAGACAGGTAGCATCTACGGAGAGTAATAACCAGATGATATTTTGGGCTGAGAGTCTTTATCAGGATTGGAAAGGAAAAGGGCAGAATCCATTATGTCACTCTTTTCAAAGCATTAGTCAACTACCACAGCACCAATTAACTAATCTTGGGAAGCGCAAACCTTGGGGTGGAAGAAAGAGAACAGCAGGGAAACTAATTATCTTAGACACCAAGGTCTCAAGCAAGAACTAAACTGGACTCATCCATATGGGAAAATTGAAGTATGAAACACAGGTGGAAATTAGTGAGGGAAAATGGCAGTGACATATATTGTATGCTTTCTTTTGATTCACAAATTTGTTAAGATCTTCACAAACTCTGAAGTGTCAATCAATCTGCAGAAAACAAATTCCAAACACAGCAATTACGAGTTTTTTTTGTGTTTTAAAAATGATTGTACTATATCTTAGCCACAAGAGACTAATCACAAATAAAAGTTTGTAAACCGGATGAATAATTTGATTAGATCTGGCACTGCTTTATGGAAACCCCTGCAATAGTCCCAAGTAACACCCACAAAATGCTGGAGGAACCCAGCAAGTCAGGCAACATCAATGGAGGGAAATAAACACTAATTTACAAAGAAAGAAATAAATCTATTCCATTCAGACAATGCAGGGTCACCGTTTTATGTGGTAGATAATTTGTGTAAAGTAAGCTTATTTATAATCAGATAAACCAGTTAAATGATTGAGAACACAGAGGTGATTCTTCCGCTGTTTTCGTTGCAACTTGTTTCGTGAACTGTATGCAACGCTCTCACACCCGTTCCTACCTGAGTGAACGCGCAGCCCCGACTCCCGGCAGCGATCCACACCGACACTCACACCAGTAGCTCCGCGTCTCGCAGGCAGCACCCGCCGGCCTGCGCGTCCAAACTCAACCGCGTGATTGGATAACCCGATATCAATCACCCTGCAAGGGCGGGCACATGGCTGGAAGGTCATACCCAGCTTTTGCTTCCAAGCCAACGCGGAAATTTACATTTAATTGGATAATAAGGGTGTCAATCATAACAGGTTGTGGGAAATTCTGAATTTGATTCGCTAAAATCTGCATCAGTCATAAAGACCTTGAGTTTGTCACAAACTTCTATTGATCATTACTATTTACTGGATTGCAGTTAAATAATAATCTTATGGAATTAAAAACAAAGGTAAAACTTTTAACTATTGACAACAGTATATGCTCTCTGCCATCTTTCTTGCTGGCGGAAGTGATCATTTGACCAACCATTTCCCCCCCCCCACTGCGGTCTCCACAGTTGCTAACCTGGATCGGAACTGACGTCGCTGTCTGTGCGGGGTGGGTGGGGGGGTCGGGGCAAAAGTGAGTAGGCAAGAGTCTGTGGCTTCCGCGTCCGAATACAATGGCGAGGACGGCAGTCGCGGCCACCTAAGGGAGTGTGACAGGTGCCGGGTGCACAGGGGAGCCAGCTAGCGCCAGTGGCTCTGACCGACCCCCCGTCTCTGCTGTGGGCTGGTCCTAGCACGGCGGTTCCTTCCCTTATCTGTCAATCCTGATGCAACAACCGAACCGGTAGGTGAGTACTTCTCCCCATCTCTGTAGCTAATGGGCCCCCATCCAGGCTGCAATTTCAAGTAAGTTTCTTTTCTCGTGCATCGCTGCAAAGTTTCCGATCTACAACTGGGTGGTAAGTTGGAACAGATCGATTTCAAGCCGATTAGGGTGCATTGCTGTGAATAAAACTTTAATTGTCAAGTCCTGCAACATTTACTGCTCCCGCCGGCATGTTTGGTTTAGTGCAATAGTTTATCAGAACTAAGATTGAAGTCTTATAATTGCAACACACATAAAATACTGGAGGAACTCAGCAGGCCAGGCAGCATCTAGGAAAAGAGTACAGTCAACGTTTCGGGCCGAAATAATTGTAGCAGTTCTTATGTTTTATTCTTCCCAGCCCACACAAATGGGAAAAAAAAATCAGGTTGTCCTTGCACCAGACTGTTACACATCACTGAATATAGGTTATTGTTATATTGTGACTGTTCTAACTGGCTCCAAATGTGGTTGCTTTAAAATGTAACTCAGTTCTGCTATAAATTTTCTCTCAGGTAGTTTCTTAGTCTTAGAGTACCGGTTATTAATTTAGTCATAAACCAAGACGACTTTGTTAGAATTCAGTGAAGCTAGTTTAATTTGAATCCATTTGATATAAATACCTCACATTTTTAAATATATAGTATTTCTGTTTTTTTGCTGTATTTTTAAATCTATTCAATATATGCATGCTGTAATTGATTTATTAATTATTTTTTATCTTTTATATTATATATTGCATTGAACTGCTGCTGCTAAGTTAACAAATTTCACATCGCATGCCAGTAATAATAAATCTGATCCTAAATCATCTTGGGTTTCTCTTTGATGTTTACTATAGTAAATTATGATTAAAATAATAAAAAGATCAACTTGAGCCCTTATTCTACTAAACATCTTTTTATAAAAGCACAAATTATTGTTTTATGTGCTAAATATATTTTGAATTTCTTTCTTTTTATCCTGAGTTATCATTCCCTTCCTCACTCAGCTGCCGCAGTATATTTCACCCCAACTGAGAAGTGATTTAGTTAACTGGGCAGGATACAGTGCACCATTTCTTGGAAAATTATCCTCCTGCCTCCTGGCAGCACAAGTGCTGGAGGAACTCAGCAGGTCAGGCAGCACTTTACGGTTGATGTTTTGGGCCAAGACCCTTTAGCAGGACTGGAGAAAAAAAAGATGAGGGGTAGAGTTAAAAGGTGGGGAGCCCTCTTCCAGCATTTTGTGTATGTTGCTTGGATTTCCAGCAAAGAAATAGGAGCAGGAGTTGGCCATCTGGCCTGTTGAGCCTGCTCTGCTATTCAATAAGATCATGGCTGATCTGACCATGGATTCATCTCCACCTACCTGCCTTTTCCCCACAACCCTTAATTCCCCTACTATGCAAAAATCTAGCCAACCTTGTCTTATTATATTTACTGAGGTAGCCTCCACTGCTTCATTGGGCAGAGAATTCCACAGATTCGCCATCCTCTGGGAAAAGCAGTTCCTCCTCATCTTCATCCTAAATCTACTCCCCTGAATCTTGAGGCTATGTCCCCTAGTTCTGGTCTCACCTACCAGTGGAAACAACTTTCCTGCCTCTATTTTATTTATCGCTTTCATAATTTTATATGTTTCTACAAGATCTCCTCTCATTCTTGTGAATTCCAGCGAGTACAGTCCCAGGTGACTCAATCTCTCCTCATAGGTTAACCCCTTCATCTCTGGAATCAACCTGGTGAACCTCCTCTGCACTGCCTCCAAAGCCAGTATTTCCTTCCTCAAGTAAGGAGACCAGAACTGCACACAGTACTCCAGGTGTGGCCTCACCAGTACCCTGTATAGTTGCAGCATGACCTCCCTGCTCTTCAATTCAATCCCTCCAGCAATGAAGACCAACATTCCATTTGCCTTCTTAATAACCTGCTGCACCTGCAAACCAACCTTTTGCAATTCATGAACAAGCACTCCCAAGTCCCTCTGCACAGCAGCATGCTGCAATTTATTACTATTTAAATAATAATCTGCTCTTTCATTTTTCCTTCCAAAGTGGATGACCTTGCATTTACCAACATTGTACTCCATCTGATAAAGCCTTGCCAATTGACTTACCTATCTATATCTCTCTGCAGACTCTTTGCATCTTCTGCACAATTTGCTTCTCCGCTCAATTTAGTGTCATCAGCAAACTTAGATACACTACACTCGGCCCCCTCTTCCAGATTGTTAATGTACATCGTGAACAGTTGCAGGCCCAGGCCCAACCCCAACCCCTGCGGCACACCGATCGCCACTGATTGCCAACCAGAGAAACACCCATGTATCCCAACACTCTGCTTTCTATTAGTTAACCAATCCTCTCTCCATGCTAATACATCACCCCAACTCTGTGCAGCCTTATATTATGCGGCACTTTATATCAAATGCCTTCTGGATATCCAAGTAAATAACGTCCATCTGCTCCCCTCTATTCACTGCGCTCATCATATCCTCAAAGAACTCCAGTAAGTTTGTCAAACAGGACCTGCCTTTGCTGAATCAATGCTGCGTCTGCCTGATGGATCCATTTCTTTCCAGATGCCCCACGATTTGTTCTTTAATGACAGCTTCAAGCATTTTCCCAACTACAGACGTTAAACTAACTGGCCTATAGTTACCTGCCTTTTGCCCAATCCTTTTTTGAACAGTGGTGTGACATTCGCCATCTTCCAATCTGCCAGGACCTGCCCAGAGTCCTGAGAATTTTGGTAAATTATCACCAAAACCTCTACTATAACTTCTGCCATTTCTTTCAGTAGCCTGGGATGCATTCCATCAGGATCAGGGGACTTATCTATCTTCAGGTCCACAAGTTTACTCAGCACTACCTCTTTAGTGATAGCTATTGTATCGAGGTCCTCGCCTCCCATCACATCCATAATATCTCTCTTTGGCATATTAGACATGTTCTCCACCGTGAAGACTGACACAATATAGTCCTTCAAAGCCTTGGCTATTTCCTCATTACCCAACATCAATTCCCTCTTCTCGTCCTTTAAGGGATCTACATTCGTTTTAGCCACCCTTTTCCACTTGAGATAATTATGAAAACTTTACTATCCATTTGTATATTTTGTGCTAGTTTATTTTCATAATCTAGCTTCCCTTTCTTTATTGCTTGCTTAGTGATCCTTTGTTGCTTTTTAAAGTTTTCCCAATCTTCCAGTTTCCCACTACTCTTGGCGACTTTGTATACAGGAGCTTTTAGTTTGACACCTTTTATTTCCTTCGTTATCCAAGGCTGGCTCTGCCCACCCTTACTGTCCTTGCTTTTAACTGGAATATACTTTTGTTGAGCACTATGAAAAATCTCTTTGAAAGTCTTCCACAGTCCTCAACTGTCCCACCATATAGCCTGTGTTCCCAATCTACACCAGCCAAATCCTCCCTCATCCCATTGTAGTCTCCATTGTTTAGGCATAATACACTGGTTTTAGATCGAACTATTTCACCCTCCATTTGTATGAGAAATTCAATCATACTGTGATCACTCTTTCCAAGAGGATCCCTAACCACAAGATCATTCATTTTACCTGTCTAAGTGCACAAGCCTAGATCTAAGACAGCATGTTCCCTTGTAGGTTCAGTAACATGCTGTTCAAGAAAGCCATCACGGATGCATTCTATGAAGTTCTCCTCAAGACTACCTCAACCAACTTGATTCACCCAATCTATGTGCAAGTTAAAGTCCCCCATGATAACTGCTGTTCCATTCTTACATGCCTCAGATATTTCTCAGTTTATTGCCTGTGCCACTGTAATGTTATTATTCAGTGGCCAATAGACAACTCACAAAAGTGTTTTTTTTCCCCTTTACTATTCCTAGTCTCTACCCAGATGGATTCAACATTCTGCTCCTTAGATCTTATATCATCTCTCACTTTCGCCCTGATCTCATCTTTAATTAAGAGCGATACCCCACCTCCCTTACATTCCTGCCTATCCTTCTGTATTACCTGATATCCTTGGATATTTAATTCTCAATCCTCTCCACCCTGCAACCACGTCTCTGTAATGGCCACTAAATCATACCCCTTTGGACTGACTTGTGCCACACATCACTGCCCTTGTTTCGAATACTACGGGCATTCAGATAAAGTGCCCAAACACTCACAGTGCTTTTAAAGTCTTGTAATCTTTTACTCTTTTGCACTTGACTTTTCTTTACTCCACTCTTACTTGTCTCTTTTTTATCTTTTGCTTTTTCTTTATCTTTATCTGCAGTTTTCCTTTTTACTTTATCCATACTTCTCCAATCTGTTGAACCCACCCCCCCTACTATTTAGTTTAAAGCCCTATCCACAGCCCTAGTTATGCGATTCACTAGGCACAATCCAGGTCCCATCACGGTTCAGGTGGAGCCCGTCCCATTGGTACAGCTCCCTCCTTCCCCAACACTGGGGCCAGTTTCTCATGAATTCAAACCCACTTCTCCCACACCAATCCTTGAGCCATGCATTTAACTCTCTAATCTTCTTGACCCTATGCCAATTTGCACGTGGCTCAGGTAGTAATCCAGAGATTACTACCTTTTTGGTTCTGCTTTCTAATTTAGTCCCTAGCTGCTCAAATTCCCTCAGCAGAACCTCTTTCCTCGTTCTACCTATGTCATTGGTACCCACATGGACATGACAACTGGATCTTTCCCCTCCCACTGCAAATTCCTCTGCAGTTCAGATAAGATGTCCCGAACCTGGGTACCAGGCAGGCAACACAGCTGCCTCGCGATAGAGAACTGTCTATTCCCCTGACTATACTATCCCCAAATCAGAATCTGCAGATTTTCTCTTGCTCCTGTCTCTTGGCGTGACTTTTGGTAATTTTTGCAGAGTGCAGAGTTCAATGTAGTTTTATGAAGAGTATATAGATATTTGTTTGAGTTTTTCTCTTTATCTTCCTATTTATTTACTAGTTCAAGGTGAGAGGGGAAAGTTTTTTAAAGGGGTTTTTAGGGGGAAGTCTCACGTGGATGAAATGAGCTACCTCAGGAAATGGCAAAAGCAGATACAATTACAATGTTTAAACGTCATTCAGAGAGGTAGGTGGTAGGAGAGGTTTAGAGGGATACTGGCCATATGAAGGAAAATGGGACTAGCTTCGATCTTGGTCAGCATATGCCAACCTGTTCCAATAGTGTGTGCCTTTTTGCTTGTTGCAAATTTTTTTTTGTGCAATTCAGTTTCCTCCCAGTGTCACCTCTTATTGCATTGTACTCTTCCTTTCTGACTTGCAAGCAATGTTTTTCTTTGTCTCTCTGCCATGCTGACTTTCTGCGTGAATTTTAAGCCATCTCCACAATTCATTGAAGCACTTTCTAGTGAAAATAAGCAGTGGATCTAAGTAATATCAGAATTTCATGTTCTGGGCTTCTTACTCCTTTTGGACTCATTGGCTTCAATGCACAATCCAAGCAGGCATCCCTGTGCAACATTGTTGTTGTCCTTTAGATGTAGCAGGCCTGTTTCAAAATTATCCTTGGTGTGTACTTTAATACTTGCCCAAGATCACTGAAACAGGTTATCTGGTTATTTAATTGCTGATTGTGATTATTTAATTTCTGTTTGTAATTTGGCTGCTACATATGTCTTGCATTATAAGACATAGGAGCCGAATTAAGCCATTCAGCCCATCAAATCCTCTCTACCATTCCATCATGGCTGAATTATCTCTCTCAATCCCTCTCCTGTCTTCTCCCTGTATTCTTTGACACCCTGATTAATCAAGAACCAACCAACCTCTGCTTTTAAAATATACCTAATGACTTGACCTTCACAGCAGTCCGTGGTAATGAAAAGTGATTGTATTTTAAATACTTAATAGGATGCAGTAAATCCGAACATGTTGGAAGACATCGTATAATGTAACTTTTTTTCTACTTGTACTTTTCCTTTCTGTTCTTTTGTTGAAACCTTGCTAGCTTTCATCTTCTCTTTGAAGCTGTTTATTCATTGATTGGTCAAATGGGCGTGGATGTCCTTTGATACTTCGTTTATTACTGTGACCTGTACAGAGTATAGAATCAAAATTCAAAACTGAAGGCAAATTACTTCAACACCAGTTCCTTGGGCAACTGACATGGCCGATGAGATAAATGTTTGTGATGCCTGAGTGTGTAGGTGGATTGATTTATAGCGAAGGATCAGGAATTTGTCACAGCTACATTGAAAATACATTCAGTGGCCACTTTATTTGGTACAACAGTAGAACCTCGTGTGGTCTTCTGCTGCTGTAGCCCATCCACTTCAAAGTTCGACATGTTGAGCGTTCAGAGGTGCCCTTTTGCACACCACTGTTGTAATGTGTTTTTGCCTACAGAACTGCCGCTCACTGGATGTTTCTTTGTATTTTACACCATTTTCTGTAAACTCTAGAGATTGTGTGTGAAAGGCCCAGGGGCTCACAGTTTCTGAGATACTCAAACCACCCTGTCTGACACCAACTGTCATTCCACAGTCAAAGTCATTTAGATCACATTTCTTCCCCATTCTGATGTTTGGTCTGAACAGCAACTGAACCTTTTGACCATGTCTGCATGCTTTAATGCATTGAGTTGCTGCTACATGATTGGCTGATTTGATATTTGCATTGGTGTACGGGTATATCTAATAAAGTGGCCACCGAGTGTGGATGTGAAATGCATCTTTTTGCATCAGTGGCCAACATAGTCCGAATACGTATTGGGGGCAGCCCGCAAGTGTCGCCATGCTTCTGGCGCCAATATAGCATGCCCACAGCTTACTAGCCCTAATCTGCATGTCATTGGAATTGAATACTTAGTATTCATTTTATAATTTGAGTTTGACCTCATTCTCAGTGTGTTCACAAATATTGTTGTGTCTATTTTGAGCAGTCATGGGTCTGCAATTGTTAGTCCTGATGAAACATTGACTGTCCATTTCTCTCCATAGATGCTGCCTGACCTGTTGAGCTCCTCCAGATCCTTTGTGTGTTGTTCCCATTGGTTGATGAGTTTGCCACTTTACCTTTTGTTAAAGGGAGACCTTGAGACATCCTTGAAATATTTTTTGTTAAAGTCTCTTGCCAGGGCTGAACTTGCTGTTCTTGCTTCAGGCTGTGATGTTGGACAACTGCTGGTGTAACCACCCATTGGAGCTGGAGTACGATCAAGCCTTGAAGCTGAGGTAGTTGCTCTGAGAAGGGCTTTCAGATGCGGGTTTATTCTGTCACTGGTTTTGGAAGATTTGTGATTGAAATGATGGTACATCCCAACTTGGCTCTGACTACGTATCCACGTCCACCCTAATGTCTGGTCCCTGACCTGTCTGTGCTCTGGTTCAAGCATACCTGACATATACTCTTTATCTCCAGCTTGCATTCCTGTCTTCTGATGCTGGCCTATCAGGATTTCTGAAGAATCAGATGCTGGATTATCAGTCTCCCGGTACTGGCAATGGCCTCATCCACTATTGCTTTCATTCAACCTCAGAGTAGTGGGACATCAGAAATGAGGAGGAATTTATTTAGCCAGAGGATGGTGAATCTGTGGAATTCATTGCCACAGGTGGCTGTGGAGGTCAAGTCATTGAGTATATTTAAAGTGGAGGTTGATAGGTTTGTGATTAGTCAGGACATCAAAACTTGTGGAAAGAAGGCAGGAGAATGGGGTTGAGAAGGAAAATAAATCAGCCATGCTTGAATAGCAGAGCAGACTCGATGGGCCAAGTGGCCTAATTTTGCTCCTATGGCTTATGGTATTATGGCCTCTTGTGTGATAGTTATCCAAGTCATTGTATTGCTTAGAGTTGTTCTAGACTTCATTATACTTGTACAAGTTCTTGCCAGTATATGAATGCTTCTCCCTCATTCAGTTTATATCCTGATGGAGGATCTGGGTGCAAAACATTGACTGTTTATTCCTCTTCAATTATGCTGTCCGACCTGCTGAGCTCCTCCAGCATTTCTTGTTTTTTTTAAAGCTAAATGTTTGTTTAATTTATTCATGAGAGAGGGGCATTTCTGGGAAGGTTGGCAGTATTGTCATCCCAATTTGCCCTCAAGAAAATGGTGGTGAGTCACCACTTTGAATGTTCTGCTGTCCTCCTGGGAAACGGGTTCCAGCATGTGAGGTAGGGCAGTGTGACATAGAGGGAACTTGAAGATTGTAGCAGTGCCTTATTCTGCAATGTATGAAGTTGCAGACATTATAAAATGCAATTGTAATAAATTGAAAACAAAAATGGATCAGAATCCGCTTTATTATGACTGACATGTATCATGAAATTAGTTGTTTTGTTTTGTGGCAGCTGTACAGTGCAAAGGCATAAAACTTACTCTCTGATGGTAGTAATGAGAAGAGGGGATGTCCTGGGTGGTGGCGGTCTTTAATGATAGATGCCACTTTCTCAAAGCATCACCTTTTGAAGGTTTTCTCGATGCTGGGAGGCTAGTGCCCATGATGCAGCTGGCTTCAGTCTACAACCCTCTGCAGCCTCTTGCAATTCAGCCTCCATACCAGGTAATGATGCAACCAGTTAGAATGCTCTCCACAGTACATCTGTAGAAATTTGCGTGTGTCTTTGGTGAGATGTCAAATCTCCTCAAACTCCTAATGAAGTATAGCTACTGGTGGGCAGCCTTGGTGATTGCAAAAACAGGTTAGGCCCTGGATAAATCCTCTGAGATGCTGAGTTGAGGCTGCTCACTGCTGACCCCTCTGAGGAATTCCGAATACAGGTGCCCCCCACTTTTCGAACATTCGCCTTACGAAACCTCACTGTTACGAAAGACTGACATTAGTTACCTGTTTTCGCTAACAGAAGATGTTTTCACTGTTACGAAAAAAGCAGCGTGCGAAAAAAATCAGCGCATGATAAAAGACAGTGCACTGCGCACCCCGAGCAGCCGCTCTCCCCGGATTCGGAACTGCATTCTCGCCGGCATTACTTTAACACGTGCCTGTGAGCAGCCGTGATGAGTTCTAAGGTATTGGAAAAGCCTGAAAGAGCTCGTAAGGGTGTTACACTTAGCGTAAAACTAGACATAATTAAGCATTTCGATCGTGGTGAACGAAGTAAGGACTAAGTGAGTTTGGCTTGTGGAAGCTGACGAACATGATGTTGAAGAGGTTTTGGCATCCCATAACCAAGAACTGATAGATGAAGAGCTAATGCAATTGGAAGAGGAAAGGATAACAATCGAAACCGAATGAGTAATGATAAAGTACGACTTTAATTTTGAAAGGGTACGTCGGTTTATGGGATATTTGCAGGATGGTTTGAGTCTTTGTTAAAGAACTGTGTGATAGAAAAATGCGCGAGGCTCAGCAGTCAAGCAAGCCTTCCGCATCAGCCACAGCAGACGGCGAACCTCGACCTTTCACATCGAGGCAGGCAGTCATAGGAGAAGGTGAGCTGCCTGCTCTAATGGAAATAGATGATGAGATGACACCCCAGTGTCCCACCACCCCAACACCCAGGCCGCGGACAGATACCGATTCACGGAGAATGCAGCGGTAGCTGGGAAACACACAGCACATCTTTAAGAAAAAAGCCGAAATAAACATGCTAATTAATTAGGTACCGCCCATCACATAATTGTCGGCCCAGATCAGAGGCGATGCAATCGGCAATCAGTTCTTTAGCTCCTGGGCCCTCAGAGGCTCCATCTTCCTCTCACCCCAACCCTCCCCTCTCCATTGACACCCCCAGCCTCCCCCCTCCCCCCTCTGATCCCAGCTCTCATCCGTGCCGGGTCTTTACCATCCCCTCCGACCTTCAACTGTCGGAGGCAGAATGCTCTGTTCTCAGTAAGGGCCTCACGTTTGTCCCCCTTCGCCCACACCTCAGCGAGTTCCGTGTTCGCCATGATGCGGAACTCTTCTTTCGCCGTCTCCGTCTCCGAGCCTACTTCTTCGGCAAGGACTCTTCCACCCCCACCGATGACCCCTTCTCCCATCTTCAACCCTCCTCTTCTTCATGGACACCCCGCTCTGGTCTTCTGCCTGCTCTGGATCTCTTTATCACTAATTGCCAACGGGACATCAACCGTCTCGACTTCACCGCACCTTGTCCCCATTCTGACCTCACTCCTTCCGAACGCTCTGCTCTCCACTCCCTCCGCACTAATCCTAACCTTATTATTAAACCCGCTGATAAGGGGGGTGCTGTTGTAGTCTGGCGTACTGACCTCTACCTTTCCGAGGCACAGCGACAGCTCGCAGATACCTCCTCTTATTTACCCCTCGATTGTGACCCCACTAAGGAGCACCAGGCCATTGTCTCCCACACCATCACTGACTTTATCTGCTCAAGGGATCTCCCATCCACTGCTACCAACCTTATAGTTCCCACACCCCGCACTTCCCGTTTCTACCTCCTACCCAAGATCCACAAACCTGGCTGTCCTGGCCGACCTATTGTCTCAGCTTGCTCCTGCCCCACCGAACTCGTTTCTGCATACCTCGACACGGTCTTATCACCCCTTGTTCAATCCCTTCCGACCTATGTTCGTGACACTTCTCACGTTCTTAAACTTTTCGATGATTTTAAGTTCCCTGGCCCCCACCGCTTTATTTTCACCATGGATGTCCAGTCCTTATATACTTCCATCCCCCATCAGGAAGGTCTCAAAGCTCTCCGCTTCTTTTTGGATTCCAGACCTAATCAGTTCCCCTCTACCACCACTCTGCTCCGTCTAGCGGAATTAGTCCTTACTCTTAATAATTTCTCCTTTGGCTCCGCCCACTTCCTCCAAACTAAAGGTGTAGCTATGGGCACCCGTATGGGTCCTAGCTATGCCTGCCTTTTTGTTGGGTTTGTGGAACAATCTATGTTCCGTGCCTATTCTGGTATCTGTCCCCCACTTTTCCTTTGCTACATCGACGACTGCATTGGCGCTGCTTCCTGCACGCATGCAGAACTCATTGACTTTATTAACTTTGCCTCCAACTTTCACCCTGCCCTCAAGTTTACCTGGTCCATTTCCGACACCTCCCTCCCCTTCCTAGATCTTTCTGTCTCTGTCTCTGGAGACAGCTTATCCACTGATGTCTACTATAAGCCTACTGACTCTCACAGCTATCTGGACTATTCCTCTTCTCACCCTGTCTCTTGCAAAAACGCCATCCCCTTCTCGCAATTCCTCCGTCTCTGCCGCATCTGCTCTCAGGATGAGGCTTTTCATTCTAGGACGAGGGAGATGTCTTCCTTTTTTAAAGAAAGGGGCTTCCCTTCCTCCACTATCAACTCTGCTCTTAAACGCATCTCCCCCATTTCACGTACATCTGCTGTCACTCCATCCTCCCGCCACCCCACTAGGAATAGGGTTCCCCTGGTCCTCACCTACCACCCCACCAGCCTCCGGGTCCAACATATTATTCTCCGTAACTTCCACCACCTCCAATGGGATCCCACCACTAAGCACATCTTTCCCTCCCCCCCTCTCTCTGCATTCCGCAGGGATCGCTCCCTATGCAACTCCCTTGTCCATTCGTCCCTCCCATCCCTCCCCACTGATCTCCCTCCTGGCACTTATCCGTGTAAGCGGAACAAGTGCTACACATGCCCTTACACTTCCTCCCTTACCACCATTCAGGGCCCCAAACAGTCCTTCCAGGTGAGGCAACACTTCACCTGTGAGTCGACTGGGGTGATATACTGCGTCCGGTGCTCCCGATGTGGCCTTTTATATATTGGCGAGACCCGACGCAGACTGGGAGACCGCTTTGCTGAACATCTACGCTCTGTCCGCCAGAGAAAGCAGGATCTCCCAGTGGCCACACATTTTAATTCCACATCCCATTCCCATTCTGACATGTCTATCCACGGCCTTCTCTACTGTAAAGATGAAGCCACACTCAGGTTGGAGGAACAACACCTTATATTCCGTCCGGGTAGCCTCCAACCTGATGGCATGAACGTCGACTTCTCTAACTTCCGCTAAGGCCCCACCTCCCCCTCGTACCCCATCTGTTACTTATTTTTATGCACACATTCTTTCTCTCACTCTCCTTTTTCTCCCTCTGTCCCTCTGAATATACCTCTTGCCCATCCTCTGGGTTCCCCCCCCCTTGTCTTTCTTCCCGGACCTCATGTCCCATGATCCTCTCGTATCCCTTTTGCCAATCACCTGTCCAGCTCTTGGCTCCATCCCTCCCCCTCCTGTCTTCTATCATTTTGGATCTCCCCCTCCCCCTCCTACTTTCAAATCCCTTACTCACTCTTCCTTCAGTTAGTCCTGACGAAGGGTCTCGGCCTGAAACGTCGACTGCACCTCTTCCTACAGATGCTGCCTGGCCTGCTGCTTTCACCAGCAACTTTGGTGTGTGTTGCTGAAACATTCACTCTTTATTTATCCCCATCGATGCTGCCTGACCTGTTGAGTTCCTTCAGCATTTTGTATGTGTTGGCAGAGATACCTATCTGAATTTATTTTGTAGGTAACACATGAAGTGTTAATGATAGTTCAAAGCTTGTTTAATCATTGTAAGATGAGTTGCTGTACACACAGTCTTTGAGGTTAGTTTGTCCGTCGGAGCTAGAGCTCTGGAGATAGGAATGTTATGTCAACAAATTAGCCCCTAGTTGGTTGTCTCTGTATTTCATTATTATCTAAAGGGAGCTGGGTATCAAAGTTGCTTTCACAACTCCTTCACCCACCCCTAATGGGATCCTGCCACCAACCACATCCTTCCCTTCTACCCCGCCTCCCCGTACTTTCTGTTTCCCACAGGGATCACTCCCTACATGACTCCCTTGTCCATTAGTTCCTCCGCACTGATCTCCCTCCTGGCACTTATCCTTGTAAGCGGAACAAATGCTACACCTCCTCCCTCACTACCATTCAGGGCCCTAAACTGTCCTTCCAGGTGAGGCGACACTTAGAACATAAGAAATAGGAGCAGGAGTTGGCCATCTGGCCTGTTGAGCCTGCTCTGCCATTCAATAAGATCATGGCTGATCTGACCATGGATTCATCTCCACCTACCTGCCTTTTCCCCATAACCCTTAATTCCCCTACCGTGCAAAAATCTAGCCAACCTTGTCTTATTATATTTACTGAGGTAGCCTCCACTGCTTCATTGGGCAGAGAATTCCACAGATTTCCCACCCTCTGGGAAAAACAGTTCCTCCTCATCTCCATCCTAAATCTACTCCCCTGAATCTTGAGGCTATGTCCCCTAGTTCTAGTCTCACCTACCAGTGGAAGCAACTTTCCTGCCTCTATCTTATCGCTTTCATAATTTTATATGTTTCTACAAGATCTCCTCTCATTCTTGTGAATTCCAGCGAGTACAGTCCCAGGTGACTCAATCTCTCCTCATAGGTCAACCCCCTCATCTCTGGAATCAACCTGGTGAACCTCCTCTGCACTGCCTCCAAAGCCAGTATATCCTTCCTCAAGTATGGAGACCAGAACTGCACGCAGTACTCCAGGTGCGGCCTCACCAGTACCCTGTACAGTTGCAGCATGACCTCCCTGCTCTTGAATTCAATCCCTCCAGCAATGAAGGCCAACATTCTGTTTGCCTTTGATAGCCTGCTGCACCTGCAAACCAACCTTTTGTGATTCATGCATAAGCACTCCCAAGTCCCTTTAGATCAGCGGTCCCCAACCACCGGGCCGCGAAGAAGCGATATGAGTCAGCTTCACCTTTCCTAATTCCCTGTCACGGCCAATGATCAGCCATTACGCATGTGAGGTCGTAACCCGCGCATCATCTGTGTCAGGGTGGGAAGGAGATCAACCCCTCGAGCTTGTAAATGACGACGGGGGGAAAAGTATGTTTGACATAACATCGCTGTCGGCATTTTGGATCAAAGTCAAGGCTAAATATCCTGAGATAGCCACGAAAGCACTGAAAACGCTGCTTTCATTTCCAACATTTTTCTGCGAAGCAGAGTTTTCTGCAATGAATGCAACGAAAACTAAACTGCGGAATAGACTGGACATAAGGAACCCCTTTCCAGTATCACTGTCTCCCATCACCCGTCGATGGCACCGTCTTGTTGCAGGGAAGCAAGCCCAGGGCTCCCACTGATTCAGTGATATTGGTCTGTTACAATGATTTTATATGTTCATATGGGGAAAATATGTGCTGTGTGTTTAATATCCAAACGTTACTTAAAATGTTATGATGCTATTGACTTATAAGTGACCGTATAACAATTAAAGCACGGAAACGGGCTATCTCGGCCCTTCTAGTCCGTGCCGAACGCTACTCTCACCTAGTCCCACTGACCTGCACTCAGCCCATAACCCTCCATTCCTTTCCTGTCCATATACCTATCCAATTTTTCTTTAAATGATAATATCGAACCTGCCTCTACCACTTCTACTGGAAGTTTGTTCAACACTTACTTCAAGCTCCCCTGTCCTCCCCTGATAATTGACTTATCACTATATTCATGCGAGGAAAATATGCGCTGTGTGTTTAATATTAAATTCGTTAGATAAACCCCTTTAGAAACGAAATTGAGTGTATTAGCCACTTATCACCTATATTCCAGTAGTGATTAACACCCACCCCCACGAACAGAATCGCTAAAAAAGATTTGCTGGGGGGGGGGGGGGGGCGAGGTTTGCGGGGGGGGGGCGGGAATCGGCAGGTCACGATGCACATGCGCACTGGTGCCCACGCAAGGCTTCATGGCCATTGTAGTCTTTTGGGTGAACAACGCATTTGACTGCCACTCTTGTCCGTTGGCAACCCTACCCCCCCCCCCCCCGCCCACGGTCGACCGGTCCGCAAGAATATTGTCAATATTAAACCGGTCCGCAATGCAAAAAAGGTTGGGGACCCCTGCTTTAGATGGCAACATGATGCAATCTTTTTACCTTTAAATAATCTGCTCTTTCATTTTCCTTTCCAAAGTGGATGACCTCGCATTTAGCAACATTGTACTCCATCTGCCAGACCCTTGCCCACTCGCTTAACCTATCTATATCTCTCTTTGTTTTTAAAATGGGTGGCTATTGGGAGATCCCACTTGTTCTGGCGGACGGAGCATAGATGCTTGGCGAAGTGGTCTCCCAATCTTTGTTGGGTCTCACCGATATACAAGAGGCCACACCAGGAGCACTGAGTACGGTATATAATCCCAACAGACTCACAGGACATTAGCAGCAGACCACTCAATTTGGTGGGGGAGGGGGGGAAGAGAGGGGGAGGGAGAGAGAGAGAGAGAGGGAAAAAAACAAAAAACTTCGCATAGGTCAGGGAGAAGAGTTCAAATAAGGAGTGTTTTTGCAGACTTTTGCAATCTGTGCTCTGTCATTGACTTCTGTAATGAATGTTCTCCCTCTGTTATTGGTTAACTGTAAATATAAACTTTGCATTGCATACTTTTGAGTTTCTTGAACCTGAGTAGAGTCGTTTGTTTTGTGTGCAGGTACAATGGGAAAAGTTGCAGCATCACAGACTATGTTCAGAAACACACAGAATATAAATAAGTGATGACAGTGCAAACAAGTCCGCAGTCTGAGATAAGTCCATGGTAGTACAAGAAGTGCTCTGTCGTATTCTGCTACTCAGGTAGGGTTATGGTTCTGCAGGTCAGTTCAAGAATGTCGTGGTTGTAGGAAAGTAGCTGTCCTCAGCTGGGAAACTTTAATTTAAATAATTAATTTTTAAAAATTTAGTTTATTGACATACAGCATACAACAGACCCTTCCAGCTCTTCAAGCCATACCGACCATCAACCCACTGATTTGACCCCAGCCTAATCACAGGACACTTTATAATAACCAACTAACCTACTACCGGTACATTTCCAGACTGTGGTCGTCTGTACTGTAAAGCGTTGTGCTAACCACTACGTGACCGTACCCCCCCCCCACCCCCCACAAATTTGGAAAGATAATCTGCATTGCAAACGGTGATTAAGAATTTTACTGGATTGTCATTCAAATCCCACCTGGTTCACCAGTATTTTTCAGACAGGATGTTTGCCATCTGGAATCGACTGGCCTGAATGCAGATTATATGGTTTATTTTGATTCCCTTCGGCATTGGCAAGGTCAGGAGTAGTTGGAGGCGGACACTGAGATTGTCACATCGGGTGTTTCACATGGATATATCATGAATTGTGAGTTTTAGGATTCTATAAATACTTTAAGTGTTCCTGACAACCAATTTAGCAGGAGGTGCTCTGCACCCAAGCGGTTTATCACATGGAAGTGGTTTTACTGAACAGTTCAAAAACTCTACTTGGTTTAGGTTAACATACAAAGTGCTGGAGGAACTCAGCAGGTCAGGCAGTATCTATGGCAGGGAATAAATAGTTGAAATTTTGGTCTGCAACCCTTCATTAGGACTCCTTAACCTGAGTCCCGATGAAGGGTCTTGTCTTGCAATGTTGATTGTTTATTCCCCTCCATAGATGCTGCCTGACCTGCTGACTCCCTCCAGCACCTTGTGTGTGTTGCTCTGGATTTCCGGCACCTGCAGAATCTCTTGTTTTAAACTATAAGACATAGGAGCAGAACCAGGCCATTTTGCCCCTGAGTTTGCTCCACCATTTGATCATGGCTGACCCATTTCCCTCTCAACCCCAATCTCTGTCGCCTTCCCATAACCTTTCATGCCATGACTTGTCAAGAATCTATCAACCTCTGCTATAAATACACCGAAAGACTTGGTTTCCATAGCTGCCTGTGACAATGAATTCTTCACCCTCTGGCTGAAGAAATTCCTCTTCATCTCCATTCTAAATGGACATCCCTCTACTCCCCCACTATAGAAAACATCCTCTCCATATCCACTCTATCTAGGCCTTTCAATATTTGATAGATTTCAATGAGATCTCCCCTCATTCTTCTTGAGGTTAACTCTATCTCTTTCCATCATCATTCCTGGGTGTCACTATTTCAGAGGACCTGTCCTGGACCCATTATTTAAATATTACTGTGAAGAAAGCACAACAGTATCTCTACTTCCTCAGGAGTCTGCAGAAATTGGGCATGTCATCAAAAACCTTGGCAAACTTCTATAGATGTGAGGTAGAACATGTGCTGACTGGCTGCCTTACGGCCTGGTATGGAAACACCAATGCCTTTGAGTGGAAAATCCTACAGAAAATAGGATTTGGCCCAGTACATCACGGGTAAAATCCTCCCAACCACTGAACACACCTACATGAAACCTTGCTGTAGAAAAGCAGCATCCATCATCAAAGATCCTCACCACCCAGGCCACACTCTTTTCTCACTGTTACCATCAGGTAAAAGGTACAAGTGCCTCAGGACTCGCACCACCAAGTTCAAGAACAGTTACTGCACCTCAACGCACAGACTCGTGAACAAAAGGGGATAACTACACTCATAAACAAGAGAAAATCTGCAGATGCTGGAAATCCAATCAACACACACAAAATGCTGGAGGAACTCAGCAGGCCAGGCAGCATCTATGGGGAAAAAAAGCTGATGGAGAATGGTGAACGGGTACAGTACCGGAAATTCAAGAAGTCAATGTTCACGCCATTCGGTTGGAGGCTACCCAGACGGAATATAAGGTGTTGTTCCTGTCACACTCAGGTTGGAGGAGCAACACCTTGTATTCCATATGGGTAGCCTCCAACCGGATGGCGTGAACATTGACTTCTCAAACTTCCGGTAATGCCACCCTCCTCCTCCCCCCCCCACCCCACTTCTTTATTCCCCTTTCCCTTTTTCCTCTCTCACCTTATTTCCTTGCCTGCCCAACACCTCCCTCTGGTGCTCTCTCTCTCTCTCCCCCTTTTCTTTCTTCCATGGCCTTCTGTCCTCTTCTCTCAGACTCCCCCTTCTCCAGCCATGTATCCCCTTCACTAATCAACTTCCAAACTCTTTACTTCATCCCTCCACCCCTCCTAGTTTCACCAATCACCTTCTGTTTCTTCCTCCCCTCCCTTCTCCCTTAGAATGCTAACATTGCATTTGCCTTCCTCACCACGGACTCTACCTGCAAGTTAACCTTTAGGGTGTTCTGTAGAAGGACTCCCAAGACCCTTTGCATCTCAGATTTTTGGATTTTCTCCCGGGTTAGAAAATAGTCTGCACATTTATTTCTACTGCCAAAGCGCATGACTGTACATTTTCCAACATTGTATTTCATTTACCACTTTCTTGTCCATTCTCCTAATCTGCCTAAGCCCTTCTGCATCCTACCTGTTTCCTCAACACTACCTGCCCCTCCACCAATCTTTGTTTCATCTGCAAACTTGACAACAAAGCCATCTATTCCATCATCTAAATCATTTATATACAGCATAAAAGGTAGTGGTCCCAACACCGACCACTGCGGAACACCACTAGTCACTGGCAGCCACCCCAGAAAAGGATCCTTTTATTCCCACTCACTGCCTCCTACCAATCAGCCAATGCTCTAACCATGTTAGTAACTTTCCTGTAATGCCATGGGCTCTTAACTTGGTAAGCAGCCTCATGTGTCGCACCTTGTCAAAGGCCTTCTGAAAGTCCAAATATACAACATTTGCTGCATCCCCTTTACCTATCCTACTTGTAATTTCCTCAAAGAATTCCAACAGGGTTGTCAGGCAGGATTTTCCCTGAAGGAAACCATGCTGACTTTATTCTATCTTGTCCTATGTCACCAAGTACTCCATCACCTCATCCTTAATAATTGACTCCAACATCCTCCCAGCCACTGAGGTCAGTCTAACTGGTCTATAAATTTCTTTCAGCTGCCTTTCTCCTTTCTTAGAGAGTGGAGTGATATTTGCAATTTTCCAGTCCTCTGGCACCATGCCAGTCGAATGATTTTTGAAAGATCATTTCTAATGTCCCCACAATCTATATTGCTACCTCTTTCAGAACCCTAGGGTGCAGTTCATCTGGTCCGGGTGACTTATGTACCTTTAGGTCTTTCAGCTTTTTGAGCACCTTCTCCCTTGTCATAGTAACTGCACCCACTTCTCTTCCCTCACACCCTTCAACACCTGGCACACTGCTAGTGCCTTCCACAGTGCAGACTGATGCAAAATACTCATTTAGTTCATCTGCCATCTCCTTGTCCCCCGTTATTATTTCTCTGGCCTCATTTTCTAGCGGTCCTATATCCACTCTCATTTCTCTTTTATTTTTTTTTACATACTTGGAAAAAGCTTTTACTATCCACTTTGATATTATTTGCTAGCTTGCTTTCTTATTTCATCTTTTCCCTTCTAATGATTCTTTTCGTTGCTCCCTTTAGGTCTTTAAGACCTTCCCAATCCTCTATCTTCCTGCCAATTTTTGTTTTGTATGCCTTCTCTTTGCTTTTACATTAACTATGACTTCCCTTGTCAGCCGCAGTTGTACTATTTTGCGATTTCAATGTTTCTTTGTTTTTTGGAATATATCTATCCTGCACCTTCCTCAGTTTCCCAGAAACTCATGCCATTGTTGGTCTGCTGTCATCTCTGCCAGCATCTCCTTCCAGTTTACTTTGGTCAACTCCTCTTTCGTACTCCAGTGAAATACTGCTACATCAGACTTTACTTTCTCCCTATCAAATTTCAAGTTGAACTCAATCATATTGTGATTACTGCCTCCTTAGGATTCCTTTACCTTAAGCTCCCTAATTGCTTCCAGTTCAATACGTAACACCCAATCCAGTATAACTGATCCCCTAGTAGGCTCAACAACAAGGTGATCTAAAAAGCTATCTCATAGGCATTCAACAAATTCACTCTCTTGAGGTCCATTACCAACCTGATTTTCCCAATTGACCTGCATGTTAAAATCTCCCATGGCTACAATAACATTGCCCTTTTGACTCACCTTTTCTATTTCCTGTTGTAACCTGTGGTCCATATCCCAGATACTGTTGGGAGGCCTGTATATAACTGACATCAGGGTCCTTTTACTCTTGCAGTTTCTTAACTCAACCCACAAGGATTCAACATCTTCTGATCCTATGTCATATCTTTCTACTGATTTGATGCCATTCTTTACCAGTAGAGCCACACCACCCCTCTGCCTACCTTCCTATCCCTCCGATAAAACGTGTAACCTTGGACATTCAGCTCCCAACTACAACCATCCTTCAGCCATGATTCAGTGATGGCCACAACATCGTACCCAACAATCGGTACAAGTGCAATTATATCATTTACCTTATTTCTTATCCTCTTTGCATTGAGATATAACATTTTGAGTACTGTATTTGCTACCCTTTTTGTTTCTGCATCCTTAATGCACTGATACTCACCCTGCTGGCTGCAATTTTGACCTATCACCTGCCTGCCCTTCCTGACAGTCTGACTGCACACTATCCTTGCTTTTTTTTTTACCATCCGTCCTATCCTGAGTCCCTTCACTCTGGTTTCCATCCCCCTGCCAAATTAGTTTAAACCCCCCTCAACAGCTCTAACAAACCTGCTTGTGAGAATATTGGTCCCCCTCAGGTTCAGGTGCAACCCGTCACTTTTGAATAGGTCATACCTCCCCCAGAAGAGATCCCAATGATCCAGGAACCTGAAGCCCTGCCCCCTACACCAGCTTCTCAGCCACACATTTATCTGCCAAATCATCCTGTTTCTACCCTCACTGGCAGGTGGCACAGGCAGCAATCCAGAAATTACTATAAATTCATATTTGCATTTGCAAAGTTTGTTGTTCATTGATCCTGTTTACAGTTACTGTTCTATAGATTTGCTGATATGCCCACAGGAGGAAAGAGTCTCAGGGTTGTATGTGGTGACGTGTATGTTCTCTGATAATTTTACTTTGAGCTTTGAACTTTGAAAGTTTGTAATTCATGCCTCCTCCATCAGCTGCTCCCTCACTTGCCCTTCTTTTCTCAGCTCCCAGAACCAAAGTGTAGGCTCCTTTGACCTTGCTTTGTTTACCCACATTCAACAAATGGGGTGTGAGGGAGACTGAGCCCAAGGTCTTGGTATGGCACACTCTGAGTTTTCCATTAAAAATGGTCAGAATGCCTCTACTGAACATTGTGTCAAACTAAACTAATTGATCCATCCAACTCTCGACAATGAGGTTTAAGATTTTAGAACAGAGAACATGAAAGGTTGAGAGAGCTAGGGCTTTTCTCTTTGGAGCAATGGAGGATGAGAGGTGACTTGATAGAGGTGTACAAGTTGTTAAGGGGCAAAGCCAGAGACTTTTTCCCCAGGTGGAAGTGGCGAATATGGGGTGATTGAAGGGGGATGCCAGAGGTAGTTTTTTTTTTTGCAAGTGTCTGGAATCTACTGTCGGGGTAGTGGTAGATACAGTAGGGACATCTAAGAGACCGTTTAAAATAGGCACATGGATGATAGGAAATTGGAAGGCTGAGCAGGTGGGAAGAGTTAGATTGAGCTTGGAGTAGGTTAAAAGGTCAGCACAACATAGTGGGCTGAAGGGCCTGTCCTGTTTCATATTCTAGCACAGTAGAGTACAAACCAATACCTTTGACTCATGATGTCTGTGCCAAGCATGATGCCGAATAAAACTAATTGACCATCCTCCATCTCTAGAATCCAAATGGATAATTTTAACTGTCTTTCAAGCATTCTAGAACAGGGGTTTCTAACCTGGGGTCGACAGATCCATTGCTTAATGGTATGGGTCTGTGGCATTTTAAAAAGAAACACCTGCTGCAGACAGAATAACCAGGGTGGGAACGGCCCTTGATGATCTTGCATGCTTTCTGAGGTGCAGACGTAGTTGGTGGAGGAGAGGCTGGTTTGAGTGATGGACTGGGCTGTACTCACACCACTCTGTAGTTTCTTGCGGTCTTGGGCAGAGCAGTTGCTGTACCAAGTTGTGATGCATCCTTGTCACACATTAAAGTGTGCTGGTCCCTTATTATTCCAGTACCAATATGCTGTGTACTCTTTGTGGAAAGTAATGGTCTTGCATGAGGTCTTTGTTTTATTTGCTCTTCCTTGCAGTGACCAGATCTGATGCAGCATCTGATGTGGAAGGTCTCATCATGGGGAGTCATGATGGAGATCCTGTTGCCAACCTTCTTGAGCTTTTCACTTGTCACCATCTGGTTGCCAGTGGTTGCACAGAACGGACTCACCTGTGCTCTGAACATCGAGACTTCTGCGTTTGAGCCTCCAGCCGACAACGTGGCTGGAAAGGACAAGGAACGAAATATGAGATTGGACACAGAGCGGAGAACTTTGACCTGGGCAGTGCACTTAACACTTGGAAATGATTCTGGTAGAAGTGAGGCGCAGTCACTGGATCAGCTTGCAGACGAGCTTGCAGAGTTTACGGGCCTTGAGAACAGGGGGCAGATTGGGGAACTGGCTGGCCACTACCTTTTTGCTCTCCCATCACATCAACATAACCATGGTGACCTGGAGGAGGAGACTGAGAGGATCAGGAAGTCCATTGATGCCTTGCTTGCCCAACATGACAGTGTGAGGTGGCATTCTGAGCAAAAGCTGCTGAAACGTTCCAAGCGGAGCCTGCACTTCAGTGACCCAAAGTACCCATTCCAGTGGCACTTGGTACGTAATTCTCCCTCTGTTGGTTCATGACAATTCCGGGAGACTCGCTGCACCCTCAGCTGCTTTGCCTTGGCTTTTCTATCACGTTCTTTTCTTCTAATTCAGATGATTGGGATTCTCAGCATTTTAGGACATAAAACATTATGATACAGGCCCTTTGGCCCCTGATGTTGTACCGATATTTTAACCCACCCTAAGATCAGTCTAACCCCTCCCTCCTCCACAGCTCTCCATTTTTCTTTTATGCATGTGCCTACCTAAGAGTCTCTTAAATGTCTCCTCATGTATCTGCCTCTACCAGAGCGTTCTACACACCCAACACTCTGTGTAATTAAAAGAAAACCTACCCGTGACGTTCTCTCTTTCGTCCAATCATCTTAAAATTATGCCCTCTCTTATTAGCCATGTCCGCCCTGGGGAAAAGTCTCTGGCTACCCATTTGATTTATGCCTCTAAACATCATCTACACCAGGAGTCCCCAACCTTTTTTGCACTGCGGACCGGTTTAATACTGACAATATTCTTGCTGACGCGGTGTTCAAGTAGGGTTAAACTCACCTCAACATGTCTTTTACAGTTAGGGTTGCCAACTTTCTCACTCCCATATAAGGGACAAAAGTAGCAGTCCAATCCCAGGACACTTTACCCCAAAAAGACTACCATGACCATGAAGCCTTGCGCGTGCATCTGTGTGCGCATGCGTGACGTGCGCATGTGATGTGTGCATATGCGTACGTGCCGATTTTTGTCCCCCCACAAATCGGTTTTGCCTTCATCTTCCCGATTATACTGTACATACGTTATTTCTACTTTATATAGGCTATCTATTTATCATATTCCTGCTTTTACTATATGTTACGGTTACTTATTTTCAGTTTTATGTGTTATTTGGTATGATTTGTTAGGTTATTTTTTGAGTCTAGGAATGCTCAAAAAATTTTTCCCATATAAATTAATGGTAATTGCTTCTTCGCTTTACGCCATTTCCGCACGAAAGGTTTCATAGGAACACTCTACCTTAGTGGGGGAAATACAGGACAAACCAATTTAGTCCAATATACGGGATGTTCCGGCAAATACGGGACAGTTGGCAACCCTATGTTCAGGTTTAACAGTGCGTGACAGGGAATGAGGAAAAGTGCAGCTGACTCATATCGTTTCCTCACGGTCCGGTAGCACATGCTGTGCGGCCCGGTGGTTGGGGACCGCTGTCAAGTCACCCCACATCCTGCTTTACTCCAATGCGAAAAGCCCTCGCTCGCTGAACCTATCCTCTCCATTTGACCTTCCAGCTGACAACCTGGACGGAAAGGACAAGGGTTATAAGACATGCTGTCTAATCCTAGCAGCATTCTGGTAAATCTCCTCTGCACCCTCTTTAAAACTCCTACATCTTTCCCATAATGCAGCAACCTGATCTGAATACCGTACTGCTTTTATATTTTACTTTTTAAATTACCTTTTTCTGCTCTCTTGGTTATGGAACGTAGAGCAGTACACACTTAAGACCTTAAGGCTAGGAGCAGAATTAGGCCATTCAGCCCATCGAGTCTGCTCCACCATTCCATCATGGCTGATGCCGATCCCACTCAACTCCATACACCTGCCTTCTCACCATATCCTTTGATGCCCTGACCGATCAACTTGCACTTTAAGTATACCCGCGGACTTGGCTTCCACCACAGTCTGTGGCAGAGCATTCCACAGATTCACCACTCTTTGGCTAACATAATTCCTCCTTATCTCTGTTCTAAAGGGTCACCCCTCAATTTTGAGGCTGTGCCCTCTAGGTCTGGATACCCCCACCATAGGAATCATCCTCTCAACATTATCTCCATATCCACCCTATCTAGTCCTTTCAACATTCAGTAGGTTTCAATGAGACCCCCCCTGTATTCTTCTAAATTCCAGTGAGTACAGGCCCAAAGCTGCCAAACGCTCCTCATATTAACCCCTTCATTCCCGGAATCATCTTCGTGAATCTCCTCTGGACTCTCTCCAGTGACCACACATCCTTTCTGAGATTGGAGCGCAAAACTGTGGACAATACTCCCAAGTGTGGCCTGACTGGTGTCTTATAAAGCCTCAGCATTATCTCCTTGCTTTTATATTCTATTCCCCTTGAAATAAATGCCAACATTGCATTTGCTGCCTGTACCACAGACTCAACCTGTAAATTAACCTTCTGAGAACCTTGCACGAGGACTCCCAAGTCCCTCTGCACCTCTGATGTTTGAATGTTCTCCTATTTAGATAATAGTCCGTACTATTGTTCCTTTTACCAAAATGCATTATCATACATTTCCCAACACAGGAACAGACCTGGAAGAAGTGGATGTCATTTACTTGGATTTTCAGAAGGCATTTGATAAGGTGCCACACATGAGGCTGCTTAACAAGATAAAATCCTATGGTGTTACAGGAAATGTACTGCCATGGATAGAGGAATGGCTGACAGGCAGGAGGCAGTGAGTGGGAATGAAGGGGCCTTTTCTGGTTCACTGCCAGTGACGAGTGGTGTTCCTCAGGGGTCAGTATTAGGACCGCTACTTTTCATATTGTTTGTCAATGATCTGGATAATGGAATTAATGGCTTTGTGGCAAAGTTTGAGGATGATACGAAGATAGGTGGAGGGGTAGGTAGTGCTGAGGAAGCAATGCGATTGCAGTAGAAGAATGGGCAAAAAGGTAGCAGATGGAATACAATGCTGGGAAATGTATGATAATGCATTTGGTAAAAGGAACAATAGTGCAGATTATTATCCAAATGGGGAGAAGGTACTGTGGTCTTATAGACCTTTTCATTCCGCAAAGTTGTGCAGAATTAATGAAACACCTAACTAAACCCTTCTGCCAACACAATGTCCATCCTGCACCCTCCATTAGTGAGTAAATAAACCTCACCCTGCTCACCCATGGGTTTCCCATCCCTGATCAGTTTTGTGTTTCCTAACATTCCTCTGGCAAAAAGTGTTCCTTTTGCAGGGAGGATCCATCCCTTTCCAAATTAAAGTGCAGCCTCTTTGGACACACACTTGAAGAATTAAAGAGAAAAACTAGAGCACCTTTCAGAACATCCCAAAGTGCGCCAGGGCCAAAAGTGCTTAAAATCCACCAATGACTTGGCCTCCAAATCTGTCTGTGGCAATGAATTCTACAGATTCACTACCCTCTGGCGAAAGAAAACCTCCTCATCTCCGTTCTAAATGGACATTCTTCTATTCTGAGGCTTTGCCCACTGGTCCTAGACTCTTCCATTATTGGAAACATCACCTTCACGTCTACTCTATCTGAACCGTTCAATATTCACCAGGTTTCCATGAGATCCCTCCTCATTCTTCTAAACTACAAACCCAGAGCTTGAAACACATCTCTTGCATTAACCCTTTCATTCCCAGAATCATTCTCATCAACCTAGAAGTGGAAACACATTTTCTTTGATACTTTGTCAAAACCTTGCAACCCTCCCTGCAATAGTCAGGGTATCAAAAGTTATGGGGCGGGGGGGAAGCAGGAGAATGGAGTTGAAAAGGAAAATCAATCGTATGGTGCAATTGACACAATGGGCTGCATGGCTTAAATCTGCTCCTTATGCTATACGGAACTCCAAAAACTCACTTCTGAACTTCTCAAAAAAGGGTCAAAATACACTTCAAGCAGAGTTCCAGATGGTGTGGTGTGATAATGTCATCTTTTAGTTATAGAAACACAGAACATAGAAAACCCACAGCATAATACAGGCCCTTCGGCCCACAAAGCTGTGCTGAACATGTCCTTACCTGAGAAATTACCTAGGGTTACCCATAACCCTCTATTTTTCTAAGCTCCATGTAGCCATCCAGGAGTCTCTTAAAAGACCCTATCATATCCGCCTCCACCACCGTCGCCGGCAGCCCATTCCACGCACTCACCACTCTCTGCATAAAAAAAACTTACCCTTGACATCTCCTCTGTACCTACTCCCAAGCATCTTAAAACTGTGCCCTCTCATGCTAGCCATTTCAGCCCTGGGAAAAAGCCTCTGACTATCCACATGATCAATGCCTCTCATCATCTTATACAACTCTATCAGGTCACCTCTCCCCCTCCGTCGCTCCAAAGAGAAAAGGCCGAGTTCACTCAACCTATTCTCATAAGGCATGCTCCCCAATCCAGGCAACATCCTTGTAAATCTCCTCTGCACCATTTCTATAGTTTCCATATCCTTCCTGTAGTGAGGCAACCAGAACTGAGCACAGTACTCCAAGTGGAGTCTAACCAGGGTCCTATACAGCTGCAACATTACCTCTCGGTTCCTAAACTCAATCCCACGGTTGATGAAGGCCAATGCACCATATGCCTTCTTAATCACAGAGTCAACCTGCGCAGCAGCTTTGAGTCTCCTATGGACTCGAACCCCAAGATCCCTCTGATCCTCCACACTGCCAAGAGTCTTACCATTAATACTATATTCTGTCATCATATTTGACCTACTAAAATGAACCACTTCACACTTATCTGGGTTGAACTCCATCTGCCACTTTTCAGCCCGTTTTTTGCATCCTATCAATGTCCTGCTGTAACCTCTGATAGCCCTCCACACTATCCACAACACCTCCAACCTTTGTGTCATCAGTAAATTTACAAACCCATCCCTCCACTTCCTCATCCAGGTCATTCATAAAAATCACAAAGAGGAGGGGTCCCAGAACAGATCCCTGAGGCACACCACTGGTCACCAACCTCCATGCAGAATATGACCTGTCTACAACCACTCTTTGCCTTCTGTGAACAAGCCAGTTCTGGATCCAATCCCATGCCTCCTTACTTTCTCAATAAGCCTTGCATGTGGTACCTTGTCAAATGCCTTGCTGAAATCCATATACACTACATCTACTGCTCTACCTTCATCAATGTGTTTAGTCACATCCTCAAAAAATTCAATCAGGCTCGTAAGGCACAACCTGCCTTTGACAATGCCATGCTGACAATTCCTAATCATATTATGCCTCTCCAAATGTTCATAAATCCTGTGTTTCAGGATCTTCTCCATCAACTTACCAAACACTGAAGTGAGACTCACTGGTCTATAATTTCCTGGGCTATCTTTACTCCCTTTCTTTAATAATGGAACAACGTTCGCAATCCTCCGATCCTCCGGAACCTCTCCCGTCCACATTGATGATGCAAGGATCATCGCCAGAGGCTCAGCAATCTCCTCCCTTGCCTCCCACAGTAGCCTGGGGTATGTCTCATCCGGTCCTGGTGACTTATCCAACTTGATGCTTTCTAAAAGCTCCTGCACGTCCTCTTTCTTAATATCTACGTGCTCGAGCTTTTTGGTCCACTGTAAGTCATCCTCACAATCGCCAAGATCCTTTTCTGTAGTGAATACTGAAGCAAAGTACTCATTAAGTACCTCTGCCATCTCCTCTGGTTCCATACACACTTTTCCACTGTCACACTTGATTGGTCCTATTCTCTCACGTCTTATCCTCTTGCTCTTCACATACTTGTAGAATGCCTTGGGGTTTTCCTTAATCCTATCTGCCAAGGCCTTCTCATGGCCCCTTCTGGCTCTCCTAATTTCCTTCTTAAGCTCTTTCCTGCTAGCCTTATAATCGTCTAGATCTCTATCATTACCTTTTTTTTTTTTTTGAACCTTTCGTAAGCTCTTCTTTTCTTCTTGACTAGATTTACAACAGCCTTTGTACACCACGGTTCCTGTACCCTACCATCCTTTCCTTGTCTCATTGGAACGTATTTACGCAGAACCCCACGCAAGTATTCCCTGAACATTTGCCACATTTCTTCTGCATATTTCGCTGACAACATCTGTTTCCAGTTTATGCTTCCACTTTCCTGCCTGATAGCCTCATATTTCCCCTTACTCCAATTAAACGATTCCCTAACTTGTCTGTTCCTATTCCTCTCCAATGCTATAGTAAAGGAGATAGAATTGTGATCACTATCTCCAAAATGCTCTCCCACTGAGAGACCTGACACCTGACCAGGTTCATTTCCCAATACCAGATCAAGTACAGCCTCTCCTCTTGTAGGCTGATCTACATATTGTGTCAGGAAACCTTCCTGAACACACCTAACAAACTCCACCCCATCTAAACCCCTCACTCTAGGGAAATGCCAATCGATATTTGGGAAATTAGAATCTCCCACCACGACAACCCTGTTGTTATTACACCTTTCCAGAATCTGTTTCCCAATCTGCTCCTTGATGTCCCTGTTACTATTGGGTGGTCTATAAAAAAACACCTGGTAGAGTTATTGACCCCTTCCTGTTCCTAACTTCCACCCACAGAGACTCAGTAGACAATCCCTCCATGGCTTCCTCCTTTTCTGCAATTATGACACTATCTCTGGTCAACAGTACCACGCCCCCACCTCTTTGGCCTTCTCCCCTGTCCTTTCTGAAACATCTGAAGCCGGGCACTCTAAGTAACCATTCCTGCCCCTGAGCCATCCAAGTCTCTGTTATGGCCACCACATCATATCTCCAAGTACTGATCCACGCTCTAAGCTCATCCACTTTGTCCATAATACTCCTTGCATTAAAGTAGATACATCTCAAACCATCGGTGTGAACGCGTCCCTTCTCTATCACCTGCCTATCCTCCCTCTCGCACTGTCTCCAAGCTTTCTCTATTTGTGAACCAACTGCCTCTTCCTCCGTCTCTTCAGTTTGGTTCCCAGCCCCCAGCAATTCTTGTTGAAACTGTCCCCAGTAGCCTCAGCAAACCTCCCTGCCAGAATATTGGTCCCCCTCGGATTCAAGTGCACCCCGTCCTTTTTGTACAGGTCACGCTTGCCCCAAAAGAGGTCCCAATGATCCAGAAATCTGAATCCCTGCCCCCTGGTCCAATCTCTCACCCACATATTTATCCTCCACCTCACTCTATTCCTATACTCACTGTCGCCTGGCACAGGCAGTAATCCCGAGGTTACTACCTTTGTGGTCCTGTTTCTCAACTTCCTTCCTAATTCCCTGTAGTCTTTTTTCAGGACCTTCTCCCATTTCCTACGTATGTCGTTGGTACCAATATGTACCATAACCTCAGGCTGTTCTCCTTCCCATTTCAAGATATCATGGACGTGATCAAAACCATCCCGCACCCTGGCACCTGGGAGGCACATCCACGTTTCTTTCCTGCATCCACAGAATTGCCTGTCTGACCCCCTAACTATAGAGTCCCCTATCACTGCTGCCATCCTCTTCCTTTCCCTACCCTTCTGAGCCACAGGGTCAGACTACGCCAGGGGCGTAGCCACTGTTGCTTCCCCCAGGTAGGCCGTCCTCCCACAACAGTATTCAATCAGGAGTACTTATTGTTCAGGGGTACAGCCATAGGGGTGCTCTCTAGTGTCTGACTCCTGCCCTACCCTCTCCTGACTCTTACCCACCTATCTGTCTCTTGAGGCCCCATGTGACTACCTGCCTATAGCTCCTCTTCCTCACTCTCCCTGACCAGACAAAGCTCATCGAGCTACATCTCCAGTTCCCTAACACGGTCCCTAAGGAGCTGCAGTTCAACGCACCTGGCGCAGATGTGGCCGTCCGGGAGGCTGGGAGACTCCTGGATCTCCCACATCCGACACCGAGAACAGAAACCTGGCCTCACACACATTCTTCCTGTCTGTATTCTACCCAGGCAACCTACCTCACCTCGACCCGTTAACGCCGAAGCCCCATTGAGCCAAAGCACTTCTTACTCTGTCTCCCTCTACTGTCGCCCGCTCGATAAGGTTGTCTCCTTTTAAACCCTTCTCGCTGTTGTCACTAACTGACGTCCACGCGCTTGCGCAGTCATGGCCCAATAAAACCACTGAAGAAATAACTGCCTCCCTTTAAACTGTTCTTGCTGTTGTCACTGGCTGACATCCACGCACTTGCGCAGTCGTGCCCTGATCAAGCTGCTGAAGAAATATTATTTATTTATTTCAAGATACAGCATGGAACGGCAAATAGAATCTTTTAACGCAGCAACCCACCTATTTAATCCTAGTCTAATCACGGGACAATTTACAATGACCAATTAACCTACTAACCAGTACGTCTTTGGACTGTGGGAGGAAACTGGAGCACGAAGGGAAAGCCCACGTGGTCATAGGGAGAATGTACAAACTCCTTACAGATGGCATCAGAATTCTGAACTTTGAGCTGTAATAGTATTGTGCTAACTGCTACACTACTGTGGCACCCCTAAAACCTATTTGCCAATCTTTCCTGAAGTTCTGCAGACGTGGAGTGAGAGGATGGGATGGGATGATAGTGTGTTGAGGAGATGCGAAAACCCAGTATCCTACTCCGAACAGCTCAATGCTGACACAGGAAATGTTTCATCCCTCCCTTTAATGCAGACAAAAAACTCCTTCAGTAGATTACTGTAAAAATGTTAATTGTTGGGATGTGCTAATAGGGCCTGTTCAGCACCATCAAGTGTTGTGGTAGCAGCAGGTCCTCCCCTATCCTGGCCAGGTAGATGTTTCAGGATGTCGGTGGCACAGTAGCTTACATTGCCAGTGATCACTGATCAGGGTTCAATTCCTGCAGCTGTCTGTAAGCAGTTTGTATGTTTGGCCCATGAAAGCGTGGGTCTCCTCCATGTGCTCCAGTTTCCTCCCACATTCCAAAGATCTGTGGGTTAGAGTTAGTAAGTTATGGGCATGCTACATTGGTGCAGGAGGCATGGTGACACTTGCAGGCTGCCCCCAGCACACTGATGTCATTGATATAAATGACATGTTTGGCTGTATGTTTCAATGTACGGTACTGTGCAAAGGCCACAAAAAAAAACAAATTTCGTGACACAAGTGATGATAAACCTGATGCTGATATGGGTCTCTATTGTGGACTGAGAATGGGAAGGGGGCAGGGAGAGGTGAATCGTGGTTGGGAAAAGGGGAAGAGAGGGGAGGGAGTGGGAAGTACCAGAGAGACATTCTGTAAAGATCAATAAACCAGTTGTTTGGATCAAATGGCCTTGCCTGGTTTCAGGGCGGGGTGTGTCTGCACTTGCACCACCACCCCAACTCCTGGCACTCCTTCTCTACCACCTGCCCCACACCCTTCCTGCAGTGTTCCACCCGCACCATTCCCAGTGTGCTTTGTTCCCACCAGATTTACAAACTCGCTCTCCACTCCATGTTGACAAATACAGGACTGTGCTAAAGTCTCAGGCATCCTAGTTATGTATATATGTCTAAGGCTTTTGCACAGTACTGTATTGAGACTAATAAAGCTAATCTTTAATTCTTTAGGGTACAGATAAACGGGAGGGTAAAATGTTACAGGGAGAGGTAGGGATGGAAGATTTGAGATTACAGTCAATTGTCCATGATTTTATTGAATGGCCAATTAAGTGTAATGGGACAGAATAGCATCCTCCTCCTCCTCCTCGGAACGTGAGAGGAAACTCACACGTTCACAGGGAGAACATACAGACTCCTTACAGACAGCAGTGGGAATTGAACCCTGGTCAGTGGTGCTGTGAAATGTGCCTTCCTCCTTTGTTGGCTTCCAAGCCTCAATAAATCTCCAGTGGAATGAAGGTCCTATTGTTCACAGACCAAAAAAAATCTGAAGGCCCACAATCATTTCAAATATTTTTCCTTCCATTGAGCTGAACTGGTTGCGAATGGTCACTAGATACTGGCCTTGTGGCTGACGCCACACCCTATTGCAGATGACCGAGGCTGAGTTTGCTGTTGGTTCACGTTCTCCCCACAAGCAAAAATAGAATCAAGTTTATCATCACTAATATGAATCCTAAAATTTGTTGGTTTGTGGTGGCAGTACAGTGTAAGATATTAAAAAAAAACTACTACAAGTTACTATGAAAGATAAATGTGCAATAGAGGATTAGTGAGGTAGTGTTCATGGACCATTCAGAAATCTAACGGCAGAGAGGAAGAAGCTGTTCTGAAACTGTGGTGGAGGAGGAGGTGTTTTCAAGTTGTTGAGTTTGGGTCTTCAGGCTCCTGTACCACCTCCCTGATAGTAGTAATGAGAAGGCAGCTTGTTCCAGATGGTGAAGCTCCTCTTCCCTGATTGTAGTAATCCATCAAGTCAGATTCTTTGCCAAAAGGGTGATCTAAGGCCAACTGGGAAGGGTCACAGGACCTAGTAAGAAACCAGGTGATGGATCACTAATGATTTAAATCAAATAAAACACCCCTCCATCTCTGTCTTTATCCTTCCACCAATTTTGATATCCACAGTTTCTGGACACCTCAAGCTCCTTGTTATCTTCTCCCCTTGTAAATGAGAACAGCTCATCCCTTAGCTATCAATGTACTATCAAACTTTCCCATACTCACCAAACCCTGTTTCTCTCGCAGCACAATCGGAGAAAGCGTGGGATGGACATCAACGTCACTGGGGTGTGGGAGCGCAATGTCACTGGTGAAGGTGTGACAGTGGTGGTGGTCGATGATGGTGTTGAATACACCATAGAGGACATACAGGCCAATTATGTAAGTGCTGTGGTGTGGCTGGGTTTAAGGGAAGGCTGCAGAAGTATGAGGGGGAGAGAAGGGTATTATGTTGTGCATATTTTGACAATGCTGGCAGCTGAAGAACTGGAGGGAGCAGGATGCAAATCTTACATCAAATAGTCTATTTTACGGCCAAAGGACAGAGGAGGGCACAAGAAATACTGCAGCAGCCTCTCAATAAAGGTAGGGAATTGCTCCATAAAATTACAGTGAATGGTGGATAGTTGCTTGTAGATCGTATAGAACATTACAGCACGGTACAGGCCCTTCAGCCCACTATGTTATGCTGACCTTTTAATCTATTATAAGATCAACCTAATCCTTCCCTCCTACACAGCTCTCAATTTTTTCTATCATCCATGTGCCTATCTATGAGTCTCTTAAATGTCGCTGATGTGTCTGCCTCTACTACCACCCCTGGCAGCGTGTTACACTATCCCTTTCTTCGAATCACTTTAAAATTGTGCCTTCTCATATTAACCATTTCTACTCTGAGAGTGTGTCTCTGGCCGTCCACTCTATCTATGCCTCTTATCGTCTTGTATATCTCTATCAAGTCACCTCTCGTCCTCCTTCACTCCAAAGGGAAAAGCCCTCGCTCACTCAACCTGTCCTCATAAGACACGCTCTCTAATCTAGGCAGCACCCTGGTAAATCTCCTCTGCACCCTCTCGAAAGCTTCCACATTCTTCTATAATGAGGTGGCCAGAAAGGAACACAATACTCCAAGCTTTACCTCACGGCTCTTGAACTCAATTCCTCGACTACTGAAGGCCAACACACCATACACCTTATTAACCACCCTATCAACTTGTGTGGCAGCTTTGAGGGACCTATGGACATGCACCTATACCTATCCTTGCCCAATTTATTCTCCCCATTTTCCCATTAACTCTTCCTTTGCCCCACCACCTTTCAGACCCCAGATTCTTCCACTCACCTGCACACTGGGGACCAGTTACAGGGGTGAAGGAGTCTAGCAACCCTCAAGTCCTTTGGATGTGAGAGGAATCCGTTGCACCCAAAATAGACTCCCATGCTCATGGGGAGAATGTAAACTGCACTCAGTTTGAGCCAAAGGTCAGCAGGAGAGTTTGGACAGGCTAACTTGCTGTTAGCCTTGACATCATGAAGGATCCCACCCGCTCTGGTCAGGGAGGAGGCTATGTAGCATCCACACCAGGACCACCAGGCTCAAAACAGTTACTTTCCCAAAGCCATCAGGGCTGATCAACACCTCCACCCACGAACCCACCCTCCACGCTCCCAACCACCACTATTTTATCATTTCCTGTCAGTCACCTTATGTACAGACACTGCTGAACCTACAGTGCCTATTTAAAAAGTACTTTCATTCTCCCCACCCCCCCAGAAGTTTTCATGTTTTATTGTTTTACAACATTGAATCACAATGGATCTAATTTGGCTTTTTTTGAAACTGATCAACAGAAGAAGACTCTTTTGTGTCAAAGTGAAAACAGATCTCTACAAAGTGATCTAAAGTAATTACAGATATAAAGCAGAAAATAATTGATTGCATAAGTATTCACCCCCTTTAATATGACACACCAAATCATCACTGGTGTAGCCAATTGGTTTTGGAAGACACATAATTAGTTAAATGGAGATCACCGTGTGCAGTCAAGGTTTCTCAATTGATTGTAGTAAAAATACACCTGTATCTGGAAGGTCCAACTGCAGGTGAGTCAGTATCCTGGCAAAAACTACATCACGAAGACAAAAGAACACTCCAAGCATCTCTGCAAAAAGGTGATTGAAAAGCAGAAGTCGGGAGACAGATACAAGAAAATTTCCAAGTCACCGAATATCCCTTGGAGTATAGTCAAGTCAATCGTCAAGAAATGGAAAGAATATGGCACAGCTGTAAATCTGCCTGGAGCAGGCCGTCCTCAAAAACTGAGTGACCGTGCATGAAGGGGACTAGTGAGAGAGACCTGTGACAACTCTGGAGGAGTTCCGAGCTTCAATGGCTGAGGTGGGAGAGACTGCACATACAACAACTGTTGCCTGGGTGCTTCACCAGTGGCAGCTTTATGGGAGAGTGGCAAAGAGAAAGCCACTGTTGAAAAAATACTCACATGAAATTTGGTTACAGCTTTGCCAGAAGGCATGTGGGAGACTCTGAATTCAGGTGGAAGTAGGTTCTATGGTCTGATGAAACCAAAATGGAGTTTTTTGGCCATCAGACTAAACACTATTTTTGATATAAGCAAAACACCGCACATCATCAAACACACCATCCCTACTGTGAAGCATGGTGGTCCATGCATCATGCTGTGGGGATGCTTCGCTGCAGCAGGCCCTGGAAGGCTTGTGAAGGTAGAGGGTAAAATGAATGCAGCAAAATACAGAGAAATCCTGGAGGAAAACCTGATGCAGTTTGCAAGAGAACTGTGATTTGGGAGAAGATTTGTTTTCCAGCATGAAAATGACTGCAAGCATAAAGCCAAAGCTACACAGGAATGGCCTGAAAACAACAAAGTTAATGTCCTGGAGTGGTCAAGTCATAATCTGGACCTCAATCCAATTGAGAATTTGTGGCTGGACTTGGAAAGGGCTGTTCACTCATGATCCTCATGCAATCTGACAGAGCTTGAGCAGTTCTTAAAAAGAAGAATGGGGAAAAATTACTGTGTCCAGATGTGCAAAGCTGATAGAGACCTATCCACACAGACTCAAGGCTGTAATTACTGCCAAAGGTGCATCTACTAAATACTGACTTGAAGGGGGAGAATACTTGTGCAATCAATTATTTTGTGTTTTATATTTGTAATTAATTTAGATCTGTTACGTACATGCAACCCTGGGGAAAGTACCGGTTACATGCACGCAACACTAAAAGTATCAGCAGCAGTAGAACACACCTTGAGTCTGGTTTTGCTATTAACAATCACTATTTTATTAGCAATTACTAAATATAGTAACTTAACCAGGTGATCCAAAAGTTAGCAGTGTTATGCATATATAGGTGTATAGATAAAGTTCCCAGATTTGTTCAAGCTTACAATGGTATGTAAAAAAAAGTTCAGTTCAGTTCAAATGCACAGAGTTGTTATTGTTGTTATGAGGGAGGTATTTCTAATCCAAGGTGAAATCCACGATAGGAGAAAAACAAATAAACAGGTGTTGTCGATCTTCCAGTTGTCCTCCGAATCCTCACACGAAGGATCACCAACAGTAGCTTACCACAAAGGGGACCATCTTCAAGGGAACCACCACCCAGACTAGGGTAGACCCACCAGTGGATTCCACACGGTTACCCCAAACACATAACGTGATAGTCACTTTCCAGTTCCACGACATATGAAATAACTCCAACAGTGATTTGCCACAGGGGTGCCTTTCTTCAGTGAACTACCACACCCAGACAAAGGGTAGATACACATGTGGTGTTCACAAAGCTTTTCCCCTCACCAGAGAACCCACTCCTGTGGATTAACTATGTGACAATCACACTTTCATATTCAAATGGAATGAAACTCACCCTTACGGGCTACTTAGAAGAGAGTCCAAACAGTGATCTCTTTGTCACTAGGTTTCTTCTGTTTCAAACCTTTCTCTCCCCTCCTCTTTCTCTGCAAACTTCTTCTAGTTGCAGTACTTTGTGAGAGTCGTTCATCAATACTCTGGATCAATCTCAACTCGCCCCTTTTGGGCTACTGAAAGTTTAAACCAGTGACCTCACTCACTGATGTCTTTCATTGATCAAAACCATCTTGACTCTGAACAGTGTGTGTCTGTAAGAGGATCATCTGACCTTGCTTATTCAAACCAAGCTGTGAGACACCATAAATATTCATTGTCCATCAAACAACTCCACCTCTCTCACCATAGTAACCAAGCAATTTTGCAGTCAGCAGAAATCCAACAGTGTCCCAAAAGTCAGTCTCATTCTCTTGGCATTTTAAAGTGACAGTCCACAGAAAAAATGAACCCTCGGGGTATATAACAGATCACTTTGTCAAAGTGAAAACATATCTCTACATGAAGGAGTCTTCTTCTGTTGATCAGTTTCAAAAAAAGCCAAATTTAAATCCATTGTGATTCAATGTTGTAAAACAGCAAAAAATGGAAACTTTTTATAGGCTACTGTGTGTGTGTGTGTGTGTGTGTGTGTGTGTGTGTAATATATAAATATGTATATGTGGGTGTGTGAGTGGGCTTGTGGGTGTGTGTATACATGTGGGTATGTGTTCAAGTGCGTGTGTGGGTCTGTGTGTGTGTGTGTGTATATACATGTATATGTACGTGTGTGTGTGTGGGTATATGTGGGTGTGTGCCACGCATGAGTGCGTGTTTGGGTGTGCATGGCTTTGGGGTGCTTCAGATCATGAGAGGCTTGGATAGAGTGAATGAACTCAGATTTCCTTCCTCCCTAGGTTTGGAAATGTTCTGTACCATGCATCTGTTCTGTATTTGCATTGTGTTCTGTGCTGGGCATTTATTATGGTAACTCGTCACAGGAAATGGCTTTGTCCATTGCTTCACTGTCTGTAGTGGCCAGTTCTATCAAGCCAGTTGCTGCTGCCATCGACCCCCACGGCTTTGTTAAGACAGTATGTTGAGCCCTCAGCTCCAGTAATTGTTCCAAAAGTCGAGGATATGTATTCAATCCTTTATTAGCAATTAGCTAGTATACAGTTTTGAAATGATGAAACTTAAGCATAATTTAGCATAAGTAAACGTTATTGAGCGGTCAACAAAAGATAGGACATCCATCGGCCTCCCGCTCCAAATTGCCTCGAACAAAGCATGAAGATAACTTATTCCCTTCACTTTTTGCCATGCCCCCACTTGGGTAACTAGTTACCGTAATAAATGCCCAGCACAGAATAGAACGAAGATACAGAACACATGCGTGGCTACTACATTCCAGACCCCTAATTATTATACTAGAATAATTACATCTACGTGCTATCAAAACACAGGCTCTTTTGGTACGTGGCCTATCCTGGATGGCACTCTTCTTCTGCCAAAGCAGCTTGTTCCTCTTGACTGCATTCGGGAAAATCTATCTTGAATCGCTGCTGCCAAAGCTCATCGAAGCGCAAAACTGAAATCCCGTTAATTGTCGGTGCTGGCCGAGTGTAGTCCCTTCCACCACCACGTCTCGTTTCAGTGGTCCATTAACAGTCCAACGCAGCATTGTTCTGATTGCATTAGGGTCTGTCGTTAACACTGCAAATCACTTGCAGTGGCTCTAGTGCTTTCGGCACCTTCGTCCCTATCAGCAGCTCAGTTTCTGGCTGTCTGCTTCAGTGAGACCATTCCTGACCATCTCTCTGACGAGGAATGTTGCCTTTGTAGACAGGCATACGTTCCTGTGTGGAGATGTTAGGCAGTTCACAGTAAGTCTTCACCATCTAAACCAGCCACCTCCAATCCTGAAATGACGTAGCTACTCATAGCGTTCTCGTGACCCCTCATGCGTCAGAGAATGTGTAATTCCTTTTGCTGTCAGCTTCAGCTTGTTCATGAGGCTGTCTGTGCAGAACCTCTGTACCTCCTTCATCTAGGAAAGCACACGTACCGTTACTTACTGCCGGCAATGTAGCATTGTATTTTTTTCCAAACACTGGGTGTGTAGCAATCTTTACTCGCCTTTCAATAAAATCAACAATGTCAGTGAAAATAATCTTGTGGGTGTGCCTTTCTTGCAGTTTGTAGACCGCCGATTTCCATTTTTCCCAAAGCTTATCAGGCAATGTATCTATAACAAACCTCATATTAGTAAGCATGCCTTGTATGTCTTCCGTGGCATTGAAGAAACCTCTAAGATAAAGAATGTAATCTTGAAGAGCTTTCGCATTTTCTGATTTGACGGTCAAGAAAGAGCCTTTTCCATGTAGGCCGCAGCAATTTTGTGCTCATCACTAAAATGTTCCTGCAGTAAAGCTTGAGCCTTTAGTTATTCTTGTTCTGGGCCGGCGCCTTGGCAATTTTTGAAAAGCTCTCTAGGGTGACCTCCAGTGAACTGTTCAGGAAAATGGCCACACTCACCAGAAACATCAGTCATGCCTTTAATGCTGTTCTTGAAATGAGTGATACTGCAATGGATCATCCTCAAAGATTTAAACCTCTCTTCTAGGTAGAGATCCAATGTGTTGTTGCATCATGATGCTTGTTATTTCCTTAGGGGTCCTTGTGGCCTCTAGCGCAGCATTTACACCTTTATCATCTGAAACACCAGTATCATACTGTAGGTCAATGTCCTCAGAAGCACCTTGTACCTTGGAACCCAAACTTGTGACTCATAGACATTTGAGGAACACATTGGGATTGAGTATGCTGAATTTTCTCTGTTTCAAGTCAATGTAGGAACTCTGACCATAGAACTGTCCTGCTGGAGCATGTTTAGTACTCACAGCGGTTGAGGTCCTTACCACTTTAACTCTGGCCATCTTGGCTGCAATTTCTTCCTGCAACTTAAGCTGCTCTGTCGTTCTCAGAAACTGTCCTTCCATCTGGTCCTGGTTTCTCTGAAGCTGTTCCACCTGTTCTTCCTATACATGTTTATCCATCAGTATTTGCTGTCTTGTGCATAGTTCAGCTAAATCAGCCTCCATTTTAATGTGTGCCAGGAAGGTACCAGATGCACGGGACTTTCTGTGAGCAATAGGACCTGCTACCTGCACATTAGATACACTGTTTCCAGGGTGTACGTCATCCTGAAAATCATCAGCTTTATACGTGGTCAAACCATGCCCTGTGGCTTTATAGATATTTTCATTTACTTCAGCAACTTGACCTTCAACATCGCATGTTTGTTTCAGCTAATGTTTGTTCGACCACTGACGTGACTATTTCATTTCAAAAATCTTTTTATTGATATATTATCTTCTATAGCTATAAAATACAAAAGTTCAACAAATTAGTATATATATATATATATATATATATATATAATTAATAAAGCTGAAGAAAAAGCGTATATGCTAATGAAAATTTTTTTATGTAAGTAAAAGAAGGAAAAATGAGAACCCCAACTAACTTTAAAAAAAAACCACCCACTAACTATCAAAAAAGCCCATTAGAAACCAACACCCAGAGCAATACGTCTTACAATCATCTATAGATGATTTAAAAAAAACAGCTGCCAAATCACATTTATATAACATTAAACTGGAAGGAAACCATATAAATTAATTCAAATTAAATGATAATATTTGGCAAAAGAGCCCCACCTTCTCTCAAAATCAAATCAGGGATCAAAAGATCTACTTCTAATTTTTTCCAAACTAAGACATAACATTACTTGGGAAAACCATTGAGTTAGTGTAGGAGCAGAGGTATCTTTCCACTTCAATAAAATAGCCCTTCTTGCCAACAACGTAACGAATGCAATTACATGTTGGTTTGAAAATGAAATACCCTGAATATGATGCAGAACTGTTCCAAATAGAACAGTCAATGTATTAGGTTGTAAATTAATTTTCAAAGCTTTAGAAATTGTAGAAAATAAAGATTTCCAAAAAGATTTCAACGAGGGACATGACCAGAACATATATGACAAAGTAGCTACTTCATTTTTGCACCTATCACAATAATTATCTATATTAGGGAATATTTTGGATAGCCTCTCCTTTGTTAAATAATAGCAGTGAACAATTTTAAACTGAATTAAATAATGATTGGCACATATCGAAGAAGAATTAACCATTTTCAGAACTCGCAACCAATCTTCATTAACAAAAGTCATATTAAGTTCTCTCTCCCAATCTTGTTTAATCTTTAATGAGAGGTTATCTTTTTGTAGTAAAAATAAATTATAAATCCTACCAATGGAACCTCTCACTAAAGGATTCATATTCAAAATAGTATCCAACAAATCAGATACTTGCATATGGAAACGTAGAAACATATTTTTGTAAAAAATGTCTAACCTGAAAATATTGCAAGAAATGTGTATGAGAGAGAGAATATTTGCTAATTAACTCTTCAAAAGTCATCAATCGACCATCACTAAATAAATCTGCAAAAGAACAGATCCCCTTATTTTTCCATAAAAGAAAAATGGGATCAGTAATTGAAGATTTAAATAGCAAATTTTGAAATACAGGGCAAGACAATTTAAATTGTTTAAAATTAAAAGAGTTGTGAAACTGAAACCAAATCCGTAAGGACTGTTTAATAACAGGGTAGAGATTTAAATTGGGAATTTTAGCAAGTTGTGAAGGTAATGGAGCTCCTAATAATGAAGTTAAATGAAATTGTTTGATAGCTTTTAATTCCAAATCAATCCAAGCTGGTTTTTGGCTCTTATCGGGCCGATATACCCAAAAACATAGTTGTTGAATATTAACAGCCCAATAATACAATCTTAAATTAGGTAGCGCAAGTCTACCATTTTCTTGGGATTTTTGTAAATGAAACTTATTAACTCTTGGTTTTTTATTATTCCAAATAAAGGACGAAATAGAATCAATTTGATCAAAAAAATTTTTAGTTAGAAAAATAGTATATTTTGAAAAATATATAAAAATCTAGGTAAAATCATCATTTTCACGGCATGAATACGACCTGTTAAAGAAAGTGTAAGAGGATTCCATCTAGAAAGTAATTGTTTCATAGAGTTCAATAAAGAAACTACATTAGCTTTATAGAGATCTTTATATTTTTTTGTAATGGTAATACCCAAATATTTAAAAGAATTCACAATTCTAAATGGAATATCATTATATATAAAAACAGGAACATTTAAAGGGAATAATTCACTTTTGTTTAAGTTAAGTTTATATCCTGAAAATTTTTCAAAATCATTTAATAATTCCAAAAGATTAGGAATAGATTCTTCAGGGTTCAAAATATAAACTAAAAGATCATCTGCATAAAGAGAGATCTTATGTATGGTCCCATTTATAGAGATACCATGAATGTTTTTAGCTCCATGAATTGTTATAGCCAAAGGCTCCAGTACAAGATTAAATAATAAAGAATTTAATGGACATCCTTGTCGAGTACCTCATGAAAGTGAAAAAAGGGAGACCTAAGGTTATTAGTAATAACGGTAGCGATAGGGTTCTTATAGATCATTTGAATCCACTTATTAAAATTATTACCAAAGCCAAATTTCTCTAATACATTAAACAAATAAGTCCATTCAACTCTATCAAATGCCTTTTCTGCATCCAGCGAAATAACACATTGAGGTATTTTGGATAATGGTGAATATATAATATTCATCAATCTCCAAACATTAGAAAAAGAATAACGGCCTCTAATAAAACCTGTTTGATCAATAGAGATAATTTTAGATAAAATGTTTTCCAAACGGTTAGCCATTATCTTAGAAAGAATTTTAGCATCCACATTTAATAACGAAATAGGTCTATAAGATGAGCATTCAGTAGGGTCTTTATCTTTCTTAAGGATTAAAGAAACAGAGGCTTCATAAAAAGAAGGTAAATTACCTTTCTCAAAAGATTCATGAAATATTTCCAAAAGGTACGGAGAAAGTAATTTTTCAAATTTTTTGTAAAATCCTACCGAATAACCATCGAGTCCAGGAGCTTTACCTGATTGCATTGACCATATAGCTTTCTGAATTTCATGCTCAACAATTGAAGCATCAAGGGTCTGTTGATCTTCAGCAGTAATTTGAGGAAATTTAATCTTATATAAAAAAGCCTTCATTTTGGAGGGATCTGCAGGAAACTGAGATTTATAAAGATCGGAATATAAATCCTGAAACATGTTATTAATATCTTCATAATTACTTACTATATCTCCATTATCTTTACGATCTTTAAAATTTGTCTTTTAGCTCTAGCAGCCCTTAATTGGGAAGCTAAGAGCCTATTATTTGTATCCCCAAAAATATAAAACTGACTTTTTAATTTAAGCAAATATCCTTCAATTGGATAAGTTAATAATAAATTATACTGTGATTGTAATTCCACTCTTCTTTTAAACAAATCAACATTTGGAAAGATTGCATTGATATTATCTAGATCTTTAATTGTTTAGCAATTTTATCTAATTCCATTCTTGTCTGTTTCTTCAACTTAGCTAAATAAGAAATAATCTGACCACGTAAATAAACTTTTAACGTATCCCAAATTACTAACTTTGAGGCATTTCCTGTATTATTAAAGAGAGAAAACTCTTTTATCTGAGTTTCAATAAACTCAACAAAATCTGAACTTTGTAACAAATGTTCTGGAAAGCGCCAAGGTGGTCTTGTAGAAACAACATCTTTCAAATCAAATATTAAATTTAAGGGCGCATGATCAGAGACAACAATTCCATCATATTCACATTTCTGAACATTAAACAAAAGTCAAGGGTTGGCTATAAAATAGTTGATTCTCGACTACTTATTATGAACACGTGAAAAAAAGGAATATTCTCTATCGCTAGGATGCATATGTCTCCAGATTTCAATTAAAACAATCAATTAAAAAGGAATTAATAAGTGATGCAGAACAATTAGGGAGTTGATGTCTAGATGATGATTTATCTAATAAAGGATTTAAGCAAGTATTAAAATCTCCACCCATTAATAACATATATTCACTTAAATCAGGTAATAGAGCGAAAATATCTATAAAAATGAAGGAACATCAGCATTTGGTCCATATATATTAACCAAAACCATTTTCTTATTGTAAATTGTTCCTTTAACAATCAAAAATCTACCATTAATATCAGATATAATATTCTTCTGATTAAAGGGAATATTGGGATCAATAAAAATGGAAACACCCCTAATTTTACTTTGAGCGTTTGCATGAATCTGAGAGTCCTTCCAAAATTTAAAGAATAGATTTTTATCACATAACCTGACATGCGTCTCTTGTGCAAAAATTATATCTGGTTGGAATCAATTAATAATTTTAAATGTTTTCTTACACTTAATAGGATGATTCCAACCACGGACATTCCAACTTAAAACATTTAACTGTTTAAGTAACACCATGAAACTTTATATCTAAAGAAAACAATTAGACGCATGTCAGGATAAGGTAGTCGTGAATGGCAGTGATAAGCAACAATAATAACAATTTGCGTACGGTCCGGAATTCCATAATGGGAATAAAAAAATGTAATAGAAAAAAGAAAAAAACCCACCCAACCTACAAAGCCCAGAAATAAGTCGATATCTATCAATGCAAGCCCCAAAGAATGCATAAGAAGCAATTCTGAACTCCACCTGCTTAAATAAAAGGTACAGATGAAAAAAGGTAATCTGTCTCCCTCTCCTGAGTATGCAACTCATTACAGTCGACATACAACTCATTACAATTAAATTAGAAAAAACAGTTAACAAACGACCTTCAGTTAGAAAGTAACCTTCATAACATTAGATAAGTACAAAACAAATTCTTAAAATATTTGCTCAGAAGAGAAAACAGTCGCCATCTTTAACTTATTACGTCTATCTATAAAAAGTGAAAAAGAACCCAAATCATAAATTAAAAGTTCTTAACAAAAACATACAAAGCAAAAAAAATAATTAGTTCATAAATGTAGCAAACAGAAAGAAATTCTAAATGATTTGAAGTTTTTACAGTCTTCCAACAGATCTCATATGATATCCTAAAATTAAAACTGTCCAAACCAGTCTATTTCAAAGATAAAGGTACATTTTAATACCAAGATTTTCTATAGTCCTCAATTCTTCTGATCTCATCATTTCTTATATCACGAAACGATCGAACAATTGTAAGTCCTTTAAACATCAGGCTTCAGACTCATCAGGGAGAGAATTAATAAAACGCAATGCACCGGCTGGATCCTCAAAAATACGAACCTCAGAGTCTCTAGCGAAAAGCCTTAATTTAGCTGGATATTTAAGAAAAGGATGCATCTGTTTTTGAAAAGCCATATGCATTACGGTCGCAAATTCAGAACATTTCTGAACAATTTCACGCAGAAAATCTTGAAAGAAACGAACCTCAGTACCTTGAAATTTAAACAGTCTTCATTTTCTTGCCAGTTTAATAATACAGTCTTCGTCTGGAAAACGAAGAAAACGCCCAATAACATGTCTATTTTTGCCTTGTCTCTAAGTTCCAACTCTATGAGCTATTTCAATGTCAGGCAATTGTGGAAAAGCCTCGGGAAATAGAGATTGAAACATTTTAGCGACGTAGTCCAGTGTGTCGGTTGATTCTGATTTCTCTTTCAATCCAACAATTCGAATATTGTTCCGATGGGAACGAGCTTCCAAGTCAACAATTCATTGTTGAGCCTTTTCCAGACGAGAGGAAATATCAGCCGCATTGCGAGTTACTTCTTTAAGATCCAAGCTCAAAGAATCAATTTTTTCTTCCAAACAGAGAAGACTTTCTTTTAGTTGAGTTAGTTCAGCGACGATAGAGCTCAATGAGTCTCTAATCTATTAACCCTGGCTGCTCTGCAGCTTCGTCAGTTTTTTTAGGCTTACCATTACCTGTATCGGGATTCCTTTTAGTGCTTCTCAGGGTAGCCGTAACTATAATTATCACTTTGCAGGATCCGACTGAATAAAGTTAAAATTTCAAAGTTTAAGTCGGGAAAGGGAGAAATTAAAGGCAGACAGAAAGACACTGTGTCTTACATGTCCACAGGTGGAAGGCAGAGTCCTGTGACTGTATTAATAAGCATCTGAATATTCACAAAGCTTTTGTTTTTTTTTTAAATCTTGCTTTGAGATGGACATTCAAGACAACAACATGTTATGTTGCTTAGCAACAGTTTCACAAAGATTTTTTAAATTATCCAAATGAGACGGCACTTGTGAGACATCTTGCTCTTGTCAAAGGCTGCTAATTAATATTAAATCATTAATCTTTTCAACAATTTTGTTATAGTACTTCTGAAATTTGTCAATTCTAGTCACCAAAGCTTTCCCAATAAGTTTAATATCTCTTTTAGTGCTGACTTCAAGGTCACTGTTTCCATCTTGACTCATGTTGTTTTCCAAGTGCACAAATCAGACAAAATAATGGCATTCAATTCAGATGTCAACAATCAATAGAACCGAGTGCAGAACTGATAGGCTAGCACCACGCTACAGAGCTTACGGTCAGTGATAACCATTCCAAGCCATGTTCCAACCCCAAACACACAGCAGGAATCAACAACAGGTCATTACTTGCCACAAGCTTCTCCAAGCTGCACTGTTTTTAATCTCACAGATACGTCCAAGTGCTGATGTTCATTTAGGATAACTGTTGAAATTTTTTTTTGACAGATTGTACTGGCCAACTCTAACAAACCAATTGCTGCTGCTGGTGACCCCCCCCCCTCCCATTTTGTTAGACCCATATATTGAGCCCTCAGCTCCAATAATGATTGTTCCAGAAGTCGAGTGTATCTATTCAATCCTTTATTAGCAATTAGCAAACATACAATCTTGAAACGATGAAACTTGAGCGTAAACTTAAGCAGCATAAGAAATAAAATGGATGATCGTGAAATTCAGCTACAGATTGGCAAGTATGACGCTGTGGCCATCTCTGAAACTTGGCTGAAGGATGTCTGCCATTGGGAGCTGAATGTCCAAGAATATACGGTGTATCGGAAAGATAGGTTAGTAGGCAAAGGGTGTGGTGTGGCCCTGTGTATAAGAAATAAAATTAAATCATTAGAAAGGGATGACATAGGATCAGAAGGTGTAGAGTCTCTGTGGGTTGAGTTAAGAAATGACAAGGGTAAAAGGACCCTAATGGCAGTTGTATACAGGCCTCCAAACAGTAGCCGGGATGTGGATTACAAATATCAGCAGGGGATAGAAAAGGCGTGTCAGAAGGGCAATGTCATGATAATCGTTGGGGGTTTTAATATGTAAGTGGTTTGGGAGAACAAAGTCAGTACTGGACCTCGAGAGAATTTGTAGAATGTCTAAAGGATGGCTTTTCAGAACAGCTTGTTGTTGAGCCCACTTTGGGATCAGCTGTGTTGGATTGGGTGTTGTGCAATGATAAGAGAGCTTAAGGTTAAGGAACCCTTAGGGAACAGTGATCACAATATGATCGAGTTCACTTTGAAATTTGAGAAGGAGAAACTAAATTCCAATGTGTCAGTATTTCAGTGAAATAAAGGAAAATGGCATGAGAGAGGACCCGGCCAAGGTTGACTGGAAAGAGACACTAGCAGGAAGGACGGCAGAGCAGCAATGGCTGGAGTTTCTGTGAAAAATGAGGGAAGTGCAAGACAGATATATTCCAAATAAGAAGAAATTTTCGAATGGAAAGAGGACACTACAATGGCTGACAAGTGAAGTCAGAGCCAAAGTAAAAGCAAAACATGGGAAACCTACAGCACAATACAGGCCCTTCGGCCCACAGTGCTGTGCTGAACATGTACTTAATGTAGAAATTACCTAGGGTTACCCATAACCCTCGATTTTTCTAAGCTCCATGTACCTGTCCATGAGTCTCTTAAAAGACCCTATCGTATCTACTTCCACCACTGTCGCCGGCAGCCCATTCCACGCACTCACCACTCTCTGCGTTTTTAAAAAAAAACAACTCACCCTGATGTCTCCTCTGTACCTACTTCCAAGCACCTTAAAACTGCGCCCTCTCGTGTTAGCTATTTCAGCCCTGGGAAAAAGCCTCTGATTATCCACACGGTCAATGCCTCTCATCATCATATACACCTCTATCAGGTCACCTCTCATCCTCCATCACTCCAAGGAAAAAAGGCCAAGTTCACTCAACCTATTCTCATAAGGCATGCTCCCCAATCCAGGCAACATCCTTGTAAATCTCCTCTGCACCCTTTCTATAGCTTCCACATCCTTCCTGTAGTGAGGTGACCAGAACTGAGCACAGTACTCCAAGTGGGGTCTGACCAGAGTCCTATAAAGCATCATCTCTCGGCTCTTGAACTCAATCCCACGGTTGATGAAGGCCAATACACGGTATGCTTTCTTAACCACGCAGTCAACTTGCGCAGCAGCTTTGAGTGTCCTATGGACTTGGACTCCAAGACCCCTCTGATTTTCCACACTGCCAAGAGTCTTGCCATTAATAAGAACATAAGAAATAGGAGCAGGAGTCGGCCATCTGGCCCATCGAGCCTATCGAGCCTGCCCCACCATTCAATAAGATCATGGCTGATCTGTCTGTAAACTCAGCTCCATCTACCTGCCTTTTCCCCATAACCCTTAATTCCCCTACTATGCAAAAATCTATCCGACCTTGTCTGAAATATATTTACTGAAGAAGCCTCCACTGCTTCATTGGGCAGAAAATTCCACAGATTCACCACTCTCTGGGAAAAACAGTTTCTCCTCATTCTTCTGAACTCCAGAGAGTATAGTCCCAGGCGACTCAATCTCTCCTCATAGGTTAACCCCTTCATCCCTGGAATCAACCTGGTGAACCTCCTCTGCACTGTCTCCAAAGCCAGTATATCCTTCCTCAAGTATGGAGATCGGAACCGCACACAGTACTCCAGGTGCGGCCTCACCAGTACCCTGTATAGTTGCAGCATGACCTCCCTGCTCTTGAATTCAACCCCTGTAGCAATGAAGGCCAACATTCCGTTTGCCTTCTTAATAACCTGTTGTACCTGCAAGCCAACTTTTTGCGATTCATGAACAAGCACTCCTAGGTCCCTCTGCACAACAGCATGCTGCAATCTTTCACCATTTAAATAATAATCTGCTCTTCTATTATTCCTTCCAAAGTGGATGATCTCATATTGACCAATGTTGTATTCCATCTGCCAGACCTTGACCCACTCACTTAACCTATCTATACCCTTCTGTAGACTCTTCACATCCTCTGTACAATTTGATTTTCCACTCAGTTTAGTATCATCAGCAAATTTTGCTACGCTACACTCAGTCCCCTCTTCCAAATCATCAATGTAAATGGTAAACAGCTGCGGGCCCAGCACCGACCCCTGCGGCAGCCCACTCACCACTGACTGCCAATCGGAGAAACATCCATTTATACCAACTCTCTGCCTTCTATTGGTTAACCAATCCACTATCCATGCCAAAACACTTCCTCCGACTCCATGCATCTGTATCTTATTTATAAGTCTCTTGTGCGGCACCTTATCGAACGCCTTCTGGAAATCCAAGTATACGACATCCACCTGTTCCCCTCTATCCACTGCATTCATTATGTCCTCAAAGAACTCCAGTAAGTTTGTCATACAGGACCTGCCCTTTCTGAATCCATGCTGCATCTGCCAAATGGAACCACTCCTTTCTAAATGTTTCGCTATTTCTTCCTTAATGACAGCTTCAAGCATTTTCCCAACTACAGATGTTAAGCTAACTGGCCAAAAGTTGCTATATTTTGCCATCATATTTGACCTACCATAATGAACCACCTCACACATAACTGGGTTGAACCCCATCTGCCACTTCTCAGCCCAGTTTTGCATCCTATCAATGTCCTGCTGTAACCTCTGACAGCCCTCCACACTATCCACAACACCTCCAATCTTTGACAAAGCCATGCTGACTATTCCTAATCATATTATATCTCTCCAAATGTTTGTAAATCCTGCCTCTCAGGATCTTCTCCATCAACTTGCCCACCACTGAAGTCAGACTCACTGGTCTGTAATTTCCTGGGCTATCTCTACTCCCTTTCTTGAATAATGGAACAACATTCGCAACCCTCCAATCCTCCGGAACCTCTCCCGTCCCCATTGATGATGCAAAGATCATTGCCAGAGGCTCAGCAATCTTCTCCCTTGCCTCCCACAGCAGCCTGGGCTATATCTTGTCCGCTCCCAGTGACTTATCCAACTTGATGCTTTCCAAAAGCTCCAGCACATCCTCTTTCTTAATGTCTATATGCTCAAGCTTTTCAATCCACTGTAAGTCATCCCTACAATCGCCAAGGTCATTTTCCATAGTGAATACTGAAACAAGGTATTCATTAAGTACCCCCGGTAATCTCCTCTGGTTCCATACACACTTTTCCACTGACACATTTGATTGGTCCTATTCTCTCACGTCTTATCCTCTTGTTCTCCACATACTTGTAGAATGCCTTGGTGTTATCTTTAATCCTGCTCGCCAAGGCCTTCTCATGGCCCCTTCTGGCTCTCCTAATTTTATACTTAAACTCCTTCCTGCTAGCCTTATAATTTTCTAGATCTCTATCATTACCTAGTTTTTTGAACCTTTCATAAGCTCTTCTTTTCTTCTTGACGAGATTTTCAACAGCCTTTGTCCACCACGGTTCCTGTACCCTACCATCCTTTCCCTGTCTCATTGGAACCTACCTGTGCAGAACATCACGCAAATATCCCCTGAATATTTGCCACATTTCTTCTGTACTTTTCCCTGACAACATCTACTCCTAATTTATGCCTCCAAGTTCCTGCCTGATAGCTTCATATTTCCCCTTATTCCAATTAAACGTTTTCCTAACTTGTCTGTTCCTATCTCTGTCCAATGCTATGGTAAAGGAGATAGTATTGTGATCACAAAAGAGAGGGCATACAAGGAAGCCAAAGATAGTGGGAAGATAGAGGATTGAGAACCTTTTAAAAACTTGCAGAAGGAAACTAAGAAGGTTATTAGGAAGGAAAAGATGAATTATGAAAGGAAGCTGGCGACTAATATCAAAGAAGATACTAAAAGTTTTTTTAAGTATCGAAGGGGTAAAAGAGAGTTGAGGGTAGATATAGGACCAATAGAAAATGACGTTGGAGATATTGTAATAGGAGACGCAGAGATGGCAGAGGAACTGAATGAGTATTTTCCATCAGTCTTCACAGTTGAAGACATCTGTAGTATACCGGACATTCAAGAGCGTCAGGGAGGTGAAGTATGTGCAGTGAAAATTATGACTGAGAAGGTGCTCAGGAAGCTTAATGGTCTGAGGGTGGTTAAATCTCTTGGACCTGATGGAATGCACCCTCGGGTTCTGAGGGAAGTTGCTGGAGAGATTGCGGAGGCATTAGCAATGATCTTTCAAGAATCGATAGATTCTGGCATTGTACTGGCTGACTGGAAAATTGCAAATGTTACTCCGCTATTTAAGAAGGGTGGGAGGCAGCAGAAAGGAAACTATAGACTTGTTATCCTGACATCAGTGGTTGGGAAGTTGTTGTATTCAATTGTTAGGGATGAGATTATGGAGTACCTGGAGGCACATGACAAAATAGGCCAAAGCCAGCGTGGTTTCCTGAAAGGAAAATCCTGCCTGACTAACCTACTGCAATTCTTTGAGGAAATTACAAGCAGGGTAGACAAAGGAGATGCAGTGGATGTGGTGTACTTGGATTTTCAGAAGGCTTTTGACAAGGTGCTGAACATGAGGCTGCTTAGCAAGATAAGATCCTACAGAATTACAGGGAAGTTACTAGCATGGGTGGAGCATTGGCTGATCGGCAGAAAACATAGAGTGGGAATAAAGGGATTCTATTGAGTAATTTGAAGAAATTACAAGCAGGGTAGACAAAGGAGATGCAGTGGATGTGGTGTACTTGGATTTTCAGAAGGCTTTTGACAAGGTGCCGAACATGAGGCTGCTTAGCAAGATAAGATCCTATGGAATTACAGGGAAGTTACTAGCATGGGTGGAGCATTGGCTGATCGGCAGAAAACAGAGAGTGGGAATAAAGGGATTCTATTCTGGCTGGCTGCCGGCTACCAGTGGAGTTCCACAGGGGTCAGTGTTGGGACCACAGCTTTTTATGATGTATGTCAATGATTTCAATTATGAGATTAATGGTTTTGTGGCTAAATTTGCCGATGATACAAAGGTAGGTGGAGGAGCGGGTAGTGTTGAGGAAACAGAGAGACTTAGATAGTTTGGGGAATGGGCAAAGAAGTGGCAAATTAAATACAATGTTGGAAAGAGTAAGGTCATGCATTTTGGTGGAAGAAATAAACAGGCAGACTATTACTTAGATGGGGAGAGAATTCAAAATACAGAGGTGCAAGGGGACTTGGGAGTTCTTGTGCAGGATACCATAAAGGTTAACCTCCAGGTTGAGTCGGTGGTGAAGAAGTCAAATGCAATGTTGGCATTCATTTCTAGAGGTATAGAATATAAGAGCTGGGATGTGATGTTGAGGCTCTATAAGGCACTTGTGAGAACACACTTGGAGTATTGTGTGCAGTTTTGGGCTCCTTATTTTAGAAAGGATATACTGACATTGGAGAGGGTTCAGAGAAGATTTACGAGAATGATTCCAGGAATGAAAGGGTTACTGTATGAGGAACATCTGGCAGCTCTTGGGCTGTATTCCCTGGGGTTCAGGAGAATGAGGGGGGATCCCATATAAACATCCTGAATGTTAAAAGGCCTGAACAGATTTGATATGGCAAAGTTATTTCCCATGGTAGGGGAGTCCAGGACAAGAGGGCATGACTTCAGGATTGAAGAACGTCCATTTAGAACAGAGATGTGGAGAAATTACTTTAGTTAGAGGGTGGTAAATCTGTGCAATTTGTTGCCATGAGCAGCTGTGGAGGCCAAGTCATTGGGTACATTTAAGGCGGAGATAGTTAGGTTCTTGATTAGCCAGGGCATCAAAGGGTATGGGAAGAAGGCAGGGGAGCGGGGATGACTGGAAGAATTGGATCAGCCCATGATTGATTGGCGGAGAAGACTTGATGGGCTGAGTGGCCTACTTCTGCTCCTATATCTTATGGTCTTATGGTAAATAAGCGTTACCGAGCGGTGAACATGACATCCGCCGGTCCCCAGCTCCAAACTGCCCTGAACAAAGCAAGGATATAGAGCTTATTCCGTTTGCTTTTACCACGCCCATAACCATGTAACTAGATACCACAATAAACGCGCAGCACAGAACGCAATGCAGATAGAGAACAGATACACGGCTCCCACAATGTCTCTTGATCCACTGATGCTTTATATGGGAAGTTCTAAATGAAATAATTAATTTGGATGTTTTGTTTTTAAACAACCTCTTGCCAGTCTCCTGAAGGAAGCTATGACCTGAATTCGAACGATGAGGATCCCATGCCTCACCCTGATGAACATGGTGATAATCACCACGGTACTCGATGCGCCGGTGAGATTGCTGCTGCCCCAAACAACTTCTGTGCAGTTGGTGTGGCTTTTGGAAGCCGTATTGCAGGTAATCTTGCCCAGGCTTGATTGGAACTTCCCTTCTTCCGCGCTGCCCTTTTCCTCTTCATCTCTCCCTTCTTCTGCACTGCCCCCTTTCCTCTTCATCTCTCCCTTCCTTCACACCTTCAAGTTCAAGTCCACAAGGTGGCAAGCGCGTGGGTGCAGCAGCCACTCTAGCACCAATCGATGGTGAAATTTCTTGTCCTGGTCATCTTTTCTTTGACCAAAGAATGTTGCTGAACATCAGGAACTCTTACAATCTGAATAACAAAGGTGCTGCGCAGTTACGGACGAATGCGGGGAGTGGGGTCTCGCTCTACACCGCGGTCTACAACAGCTACTCAGGGAAGCAGTGCGCCTGAATATAGAAAGACGGTAAGCGCGCTGTTAGTAAAGCAAGACTTAAAGTGAATTCTGCTCTCTAACATCTGATCATTGGCAAATAAATTGGATTACCTGCATCTGTAGCTGCAGGAGATGAGAGACTGTGCATGCTCATCTTGACAGAAACATGGCTTCAAGACACCATTCCAGATTCTGCCTAATCTCCATACAGGCGGGCAGAAATGCTGTGACCTCTGGCAAGATCCATGGAGGAGGTCTGCATGTCTATATTGATAAGAACTGGTGCGTGAACGCCTCAGTAGTAATGGCCCACTGCTCACCACAACTAAGAGTTTTTAATGGTGAAGTGCAGGCCCTGCTATTCACCGAGGGGGTTCACTACCATTGTGATTATTGCTGTTTACAGCCCCTCCTCCACCCCATGCGAGTGCTGGCGAAATGCTGCAGGACCTCTGCATTGTTGTCGATATCTTAGTCATAGAAAAGTACAGCACAGAAACAGGCCCTTCGGCCCATTTAGTCCATGCCAAACCATTTAAGCTACCTACTCCCATTGACCAGCACCAGGACCATAGCTCTCCATATCACGCTATGTACTTATCCAAGCTTCTCTTAAACATTGAAATCGAGCTCACATGCACCACTTGTGCTGGCAGCTCGTTCTACACTCTCACAACCCTCTGAGTGAAGAAGTTTCCCCTGATGTTACCCTGAAACTTACCTTTTGCATCTTACATTTTGTATACCGTTTTGGACACTTTTGGTGGGGATGACCTACCAGGGACAAGTTGCAGTGGTCACGTCTCTGGCACCAAGACTGGACCCTCAGAAGGAGAGGAGGGAAAAGAGGAGTGCAGTAGTGAAAGGGGATTCGATAGTAAGGGGAACAGATAAGAGGTTCTGTGGAAGAGATCGAGAATCTCGGATGGTCTGTTGTCTCCCTGGTGCCAGGGTCTGCGATATCTCGGATCGAGTTCTCAGTATTCTCAGGAAGGAGGGTGAGCAGCCAGATGTCGTGGTCCATGTAGGGACCAATGAAGTGGATAGGAAGGAGGAGGAGGTCCTGCAAAGAGAGTTTAGGGAGTTAGGTGCAAAGTTGAAGGACAGGACCTCCAGGGTTGCAATCTCAGGATTGCTACCTGTGCCACGTATTAGTTAGGCTAGAAATAGGAAGATAATGCAGCTAAATACATGGCTGAGGAGTTGGTGCAGGAGGGAGGGCTTCATGTTTCTGAACAATTGGGCCTTGTTCCAGGGAAGGTGGGACCTGTTGCGACGGGACGGGTTGCACCTGAACTGGAGGGGGACTAACATCCTTGCGGGAAGGTTTACTAGTGCTGCTCTGGGGGGGGGGGGGGGGGGCGCGGGAGAGGGGAACCAGAGAGTTAGAGCAGATAGTGAGGTGCAGGAGGATAAAGGTCATGGGGGAACTGCAAGTATAGTGCATGGAATAAAGCCAGATCTAACATATAAAGAAGCTTTGAGGAAAGACAAGCAGAATAAACGGTGTAAAGACAGTAAGGTAGAAGGGCTGAAATGTGTGTACCTCAATGCAAGAAGCATCAGGAACAAAGGTGATGAACTGGGAGCTTGGATGCATACATGGAATTATGATGTAGTGGCCATTACAGAGACTTGGCTGGCACCAGGGCAGGAATGGATTCTCAATTTTCCTGGATTTCAGTGCTTTAAAAGGGATAGAGAGGGTGGAAAAAGGGGAGGAGGGGTGGCATTACTGGTCAGGGATACTATTACAGCTACAGAAAGGGTGGGTAATGTAGCAGGATCCTCTTTTGAGTCAGTATGGGTGGAAGTCAGGAACAGGAAGGGAGCAGTTACTCTATTGGGGGTATTCTATAGGCCCCCCGGTAGCAACAGAGATGCAGAGGAGCAGATTGGGAGGCAGATTTTGGAAAGGTGCAAAAATAACAGGGTTGTTATCATGGGTGACTTTAACTTCCCTAATATTGATTGGCACCTGATTAGTTCCAATGGTTTAGACGGGGCAGAGTTTGTTAAGTGTGCCCAGGATGGATTCCTGTCACAGTATGTGGACAGACCGACCAGGGGGAATGCCATACTAGATCTAGTACTAGGTAATGAACCGGGTCAGATCACAGATCTCTCAGTGGGTGAGCATCTGGGGGACAGTGACCACCGCTCCCTGGCCTTTAACATTATCATGGAAAAGGATAGAATTAGAGAGGACAGGAAAATTTTTAATTGGGGAAAGGCAAACTATGAGGCTATAAGACTAGAACTTGCGGGTGTGAATTGGGATGATGTTTTTGCAGGGAAATGTACTATGGACATGTGGTCGATGTTTAGGGATCTCTTGCAGGATGTTAGGGATAAATTTGTCCTGGTGAGGAAGATAAAGAATGGTAGGGTGAAGGAACCATGGGTGACAAGTGAGGTGGAAAATCTAGTCAGGTGGAAGAAGGCAGCATACATGAGGTTTAGGAAGCAAGGATCAGATAGGTCTATTGAGGAATATAGGGAAGCAAGAAAGGAGCTTAAGAAGGGGCTGAGAAGAGCAAGAAGGGGGCATGAGAAGGCCTTGGCATGTAGGGTAAAGGAAAACTCCAAGGCATTCTTCAATTATGTGAAGAAAAAAAGGATGACAGGAGTGAAGGTAGGACCGATTAGAGATAAAGGTGGGAAGATGTGCCTGGAGGCTGTGGAAGTGAGTGAGGTCCTCAATGAATACTTCTCTTCGGTATTCACCAATGAGAGGGAACTTGATGAAGGTGAGGACAATATGAGTGAGGTTGATGTTCTGGAGCATGTTGATATTAAGGGAGAGGAGGTGTTGGAGTTGTTAAAATACATTAGGACGGATATGTCCCCGGGGTCTGACAGAATATTCCCCAGGCTGCTCCACGAGGCAAGGGAAGAGATTGCTGAGCCTCTGGCTAGGATCTTTGGTAGTGGTGGTGTTGTGGATAGTGTAGAGGATTGTCGAAGATTGCAGAGAGACATTGATAGGGTGCAGAAGTGGGCTGAGAAGTGGCAGATGGAGTTCAATCCGGAGAAGTCTGAGGTGGTACACTTTGGAAGGACAAACTCCATGGCAGAGTACAAAGTAAATGGCAGGATACTTGGTAGTGTGGAGGAGCAGAGGGATCTGGGGGTACATGTCCACAGATCCCTGAAAGTTGCCTCACAGGTGGATAGGGTAGTTAAGAAAGCTTATGGGGTGTTAGCTTTCATAAGTCAAGGGATAGAGTTTAAGAGTCGCGATGTAATGATGCAGCTCTATAAAACTCTGGTTAGGCCACAACTGGAGTACTGTGTCCAGTTCTGGTCGCCTCACTATAGGAAGGATGTGGAAGCATTGGAAAGGGTACAGAGGAGATTTACCAGGATGTTGTCTGGTTTAGAGAGTATGCATTATGATCAGAGATTAAGGGAGCTAGGGCTTTACTCTTTGGAGAGAAGGAGGATGAGAGGAGACATGATAGAGGTGTACAAGATAATAAGAGGAATAGATAGAGTGGATAGCCAGTGCCTCTTCCCCAGGGCAACACTGCTCAATACAAGAGGACATGGCTTTAAGGTAAGGGGTGGGAAGTTCAAGAGGGATATTAGAGGAAGGTTTTTTACTCAGAGAGTGGTTGGTGCGTGGAATGCACTGCCTGAGTCAGTGGTGGAGGCAGATACACTAGTGAAATTTAAGAGACTACTGGACAGGTATATAGAGGAATTTAAGGTGGGGGGTTATATGGGAGGCAGGGTTTAAGGGTCGGCACAACATTGTGGGCCAAAGGGCCTGTACTGTGCTGTACTATTCTCTGTTCTATCTCTGTTCTAAACTTCTCACTTTTCACTCTTAATTCATGGTCTCTGGTTGTAGTCCCACCCAATCTCAGAGGAAAAAGCCTGCTTGCAGTTACCTTGTCTATACCCGTTATAATCTCTTCTCAATCTTCTACGTTCTAAGGAATAAAGTCCTAACCTATTCAATCTTTCCTTATAACTCAGGTCCTCCAGATCCAGCAACGTCCTTGTAAATTTTCTCTGTACTCTTTCAACCTTGTTTACATCTTTCCTGTAGGTAGGTGACCAAAACTGCACACAATACTCCAAATTAGGCCTCACCAACGTCCTATACAACTTCAACATCACATCCCATTTCCTGTACTCAATACTTTGATTTAAGGCCAATGTGCCAAAAGCTTTCTTTCTAACCCTATCTACCTATGATGCCATTTTCAGCAAATTATGGACCTGCATTCCCAGATCCCTTTGTCTACCACATTCCTCAGTGTCCTACCTTTCACTGTGTAAGACCTATCCTGGTTGGTCCTATCAAAGTGCAAAATCTCACAGTTGTCTGCATTAAGTTCCACCTGCCATTTTACAGCCCATTTTTCTAGCTGATGCAGATCCCACAAAGCCATACTGATCCAGTTAACCACATTGTCATCCAGATCATTGATACAGATGACAAATAACAATGGACCCAGCACTGATCCCTGTGGCACACCACTAGTCACAGGCCTCCAGTCAGGGAGACAACCATCTACTGCCACTCTCTGGCTTCTCCCACAAAGCCAATGTCTAATCCAGTTTACTACGTCATGCTGAGTGACTGAACCTTCTTGACTAGCATCCCATGTGGGACCTTGTCAAATGCCTTTCTAAAGTCCATGTAGACAACATCTACTGCCTTGCCTTCATCCACTTTCGTGGTAACTTCCTCAGAAAACTCTGTTGGTTAGATATGACCTACCAGGCACAAAGCCATGCTGACTATCCTTAATCAATCCATGTTTATCCAAATACTCATGTATCAGGTCCCTTGGAACACCTTCCAATAACTTTCCCACTACTGATGTCAGACTCACCGGCCTATAATTTCCTGGTTTATTTTTAGAGCCTTTCTTGGACAGCAGAACAGCATTGGCCATTTTCCAATTGTCTGGTACCTCACCTGTCCCTAGGGCGATTCCAGTGTCTCTGCTCGGGCCCAGCAATTTCTGCACTTGCCTACTGCAGGGTCCGAGGGAAAACCTTGTCAGGCCTTGGGGACTTATCCACCCTGGTTTGCCTTAGGACAGCAAACACCTCCTCCTCTGTAATCTGTACAGGGTCCATGAAGCTGATGCTGCTTTGCCTCAACGTCTGTAGATTCTGTACATCTCCCGAGTAAGTCCAGATGCAAAACATCCGTTTAAGATCTCTACCATCTCTTTTGGCTCCATGCATGGATTACCATTCTGATCTTCCAGAGGACAAATTTTGTCTCTCGCTCTTGGATTATCATTCTGATCTTTCAGCGGACCAATTTTATATATCTGTAGTATCCCTTGGGCTTCTCCTTCACCTTGTCTGTTAAGGCAACTTCATGCCTTCTTTTAGCCCTCCTGATTTCTTTCTTAAATGTTCTCTTGCATTTCTTATACTCAATAAGCACCCCATTTGTTCCCACTTCCCTATATCTACTATGCACCTCCTTTTTTTTTTCTCTTAACCGGGGCCTCAATATCTCTTGAAAACCAAGGTTCCCTGCACTTGTTATCTTTACCTTTTATTCTGACAGGCACATACAAGCTTTATGCCCTCAAAATTTTACTTTTGAAGGCCTCCCACTTTCCAAGTACACATTTGCCATAAGACAGCCTTTCCCAATCCACACCTGCCAGGTCATTTCTCATACCATCAAAAGTGGCCTTTCTCCTGTTTAGAATCTCAACCTGTGGACCAGACCTATCTTTTTTGCATATTTACTTTGAAAGCAATGGCACTGTGGTCACTAGATGCAAAGTGTTCCCTTACACATCACCTGCCCTGTCTCATCCCCTAATAGCAGATCCAGTATCGCATGCTCTCTCATTGGGACTTCCGTGTACTGATGAAGGACACATTCCTGAACACATTTGACAAACTCTATCCCATCTTGTCCTTTTACAGTATGGGAATCCCAGTCAATATGGAAAGTTAAAATCACCTACTATAACAACTTTATGTTTCTTGCAACAATCTGCGATCTCTTTACAAATTTTTTCCTCTAAATTCCCAGTACTGTTGGGTGGTCTATAATATAACCCCATTAATGTGGTCATACCTTTCTTATTTTTCAATTCCACCCATAACGCCTCACTAGATGAGCTGTCCAGTCTGTCCTGACTGAGCATTGCCATGACATATCCCCTGACTAGTAACGTCTTTGTGACAGCAGGGACACGCAGCGCGTCTGGCAAGGTATACAAACCACAACCGGTTTCCAGTCCATCCCGTACATCAACAACAGCGACGACTCCCATCCTGATAAGCTGAATGCTTTCTAAACACAATTTCATCAATGGAATGATGTGTCACCATCGAGGAAAGCCCCCTCTCCCCTGAGGAATGAGGCCAGGAGGACCCTAGCCAGGGTAAGCCCACACAAAGCTGCAGAGGCAGACAACATGCCTGGTCAGGTGCTGAGGGACTGTGTGGATCAGCTAACAGAGGTCTCATTCAGTATCTCTCCGAAACAGTCCACTCTCCCTGCAGGCTTCAAGTCAGCACCCGTCATTCCCGTGCCCAAGAGAGCAACAGTAACTGGTCGAAATGATTATCGCCCAGTAGCACGGACTTCAACAATCGTGAACTGCTTTGAGCATGTTTGGTACTGGATCATATAAAATCCCACCTTCCAGCTACATTGGACACTTTCCAGTTTGCCTACCGCTCAAACTGGTCCACTCATGATGCCATAGCCTCGGCCATCTACTCCGTCCGGTTGCACCCAGAAAACTATGCCTCAAACAGCAGGGTGCTGTACATCAGTGTTAGCCTGGCATTTAACGTGCTCACCCCTCAGAAGCTGCTGGGTAAACTGTCCTCACTGGGACTCAACAGCCCTCTGCATAACTGGAGCTTGGGACTTCTTGACAGGAAGAGCCAGTCAGTCAGAGTTGGCAGCAACATCTCAAGATCCATCACGCTGAGCACTGGTGCCCACCCCCCCAGGGCTGTGTGCTCAGTCTGCTGCTGACTCACAACTGCACTGCCAGACTCAGCTCGAACCACATCAGGTTTGCTGCTGATACTCCAGTGGTTGGCCTCATCAGCAACAATAATGGATCGCGTACAGAAAGGAGGTGGAGAGGCTTGTGAAATGTGCGAAAACAACAACTTGAGTCTCAACGTTGACAGGACAAAAGAGATGACTGTGGACTTCAGGAAGGCATGGGTCCACCACTCTCCATTGCACATCAGTGTCTCTGCCGAGGAGGGAGAGTAGAGCAGAAAGTTCCTTGTGTGCACCTATCAGACAATCTAACCTGGACCACCAACACCACCTCATTGGTCAAGAAGGTGCAGCAGCGTCCACACTTTCTGAGGAGATTGAGGTGTGCAAGGCCCCCCCCCATTCTATAGGAGCACCTTTGAGAGTGTCCTGTCTGGCTGCATCATTGTGTGGTACAGAAGCTGCAGGGCATCAGACTGCAAGACAGAGAACAGTAAAAACTGCTGTGAGAATCATCAAGGCCTTCCTCCCCACTGTTTGTGACATTTACCGGGTGCGTTGCAGATGAAGGATCCAAAGCATTATTGAGGATCCCCACCACCCATCCCACAATCTCGTTGACCCACTACCATCAGGATAGAGGTGCAGGAGCATCAGGACTAGGACTGCCAGCCTGAGTACGGCTTCTTCCCTCAGACTGGGAGACTAATGAATACCCTGCCACCACCGAGGTCTCACCACTGAGATAGTGAGCTGTTTACTGTTTACCTGTGCTCTGCACTACATGCATTTTGAATTATATTTTATTAACTTATGGAATAACATTTTGGTCTATGTGCTGTGTGTGATGACCTTTGATGCTGTGACCAATCAGGAAACTATCAATATTCACTTTAAATATACCCACGGACTTGGCCTCCACCGCAGTCTGTGGCAGAGCATTCCACAGATTCACTACTCTCTGGCTAAAACAATTCCTCTTACCTCTGATCTAAAGGGTCGCCCCTCAATTTTGAAGCTGTGCCCTCTAGTTCTGGATCCCCCCACCATAGGAAACATCCTCTCCACATCTACCTTATCTAGTTGTTTCAACATTTGGTAGATTTCAATGAGATCCCCCAGCATTCTTCTAAATTCCAGTGAGTACAGGCCCAAAGCTGCCAAATGCTGCCCATATGTTAACCTCTTCATTCCTGGAATCGTCCTCATAAACCTCCTCTGGACTCTCTCCCAACAACAACACACCCTTTCTGAGATATGGAGCACAAAACTGTTGACAATACTCCAAGTGCAGCCTGACTAGTGTCTTATAAAGGCTCAGTGTTATCTCCTTGCTTTTATATTCTATTCTTCTTGAAATAAATGTCAACATTGTATTTGCCTTCTTTACCAGACTCAACCAGTGAATTAACCTTGTGTAGTCTTGCATGAGGACTCCCAAGTCCCTCTGCACCTCTGATGTTTGAATTTTCTCCCCATTTAGATAATATCTGCGCTATTGTTCCTTTTACTAAAATGCATTATCGTACATTTCCCAACACTGTAATCCATCTGCCACTTTTTGCATTCTTGAAGGCATTCAACAAAATCTCTCTCTTGTGATCCAACACCAAACTGATCTTCCCAATCCCCTTTCATATTGAAGTCCCCCATGACAATTGTGTTATTACCCTTTATTACATGCCCTTTCCAGCTCCCTTTGCAGTCTCAACCCCACATGTTGGCTACTATTTGGAGGCCTATATATGATCCCCATAATGGTTTTTTAACCCTTGCAGTTTCTGAACTCCACTCACAAAGATTCAACATTCTCTGACCCTATGTCATCTTTTTCTAAACCACACCACCACCTATGCCTTCCTGCCTGTCCTTTCAATACAAAGCATGTCCTTTGATGTTAAAATCCCAACTATGGCCTTCTTTCAGCCACGACTCAGTGATGCTCACATCATACTGTCCAATCTCTAAATGTGTCACAAATTCGTCCACCTTATTCCGAGTGCTAAACACATTTAAATACAGCACCTTCAGTCCTGCATTCTTCACCCTTTTGAATTTTGCCTCTGTGGTACAATCGAACTCTCTGCTCTGTCTGCATTTATACTCAGTCATTGGCTTGTCCTTCCTTACATTCATGTTATACCCATCATCTACTTGTAAACCTGCTGGCTCATCCTCAGCTCTATCACACTGGTTCCCATCCCCCTGTCATGTTAGTTTAAACCACTCCCAACAGCTCTAGCAAACCTGCCCGCAAGGATATTGGTCCCTCTCAGATTCAAGTGCAACCCATCCCTTTTGTACAGGTCACACCTGCCCCAGAAGAGGTCCCAATGATCCAGAAATCTGAATCCCTGACCCCTGATCCAATTCTTCAGCCACACATTTATCTGCCACCTCATTCTATTCCTATCCTCACTGTCGCGTGGCACAGGCAGCAATTCTGAGATTACTACCCCTGAGATCCTGCTTCTCAGCTTCTTTTCCAACTCCCTGTATTCTTTTTTCAGGACCTCCTCCCTTTTTCTATCTGTGTCATTGGTACCAACATGTACCACAACCTCTGGCTGCTCACCCTCCCTTCTCAGGATATTGTGGACGCATTCAGAAACTTTGTGGACCCAGGCACCTGGGAGATAAACGACCATCTGTTTTTCTTTTTCGAGTCCCCAGGATCACCTATCTGTCCCCATAACTAAGTTCCCTATTACTGGTGCCTTCCTCTTCAGCTCCCTACCCTTCTGAGCCACATGGCCAGAGGCACGGCCGCTGTTGCTTCCCCCAGGTAGGACGTACCCCCCCCCCCCCCACAACAGTACCTAAAATGGAGTACTTATTGTTGAGGGGGATGGACACGGGCACTCTTCACTATCTGATGTTCTTCCTTCCCTCTCCTGACAGTCACCCATTTATCTGTCGCCCTGTAGCCTTGGGGTGACTACCTCCCTGTAGCTCCTGTCTATCACTGCTCACTGTCAAAGGTCATCGAGCTGCAGCTCCAGTTCCCTAACACGGTCTCTAAGGAGCTGCATCTCAATGTACCTGGTGCAGATGTGGCCATTGGGGAGGCTGGAAGTCTCCTGCAAATCCCACATCTGATACCCAGAACAGAACACTGGCTCTGTAGACATATCCCCTATTCTGTCAGGAGTTAAATAAGAAAAAGGAATAAGAAATAAATTTACCCTACTTGATTTGCCTCCACCTGTTCTCGCCGAAGCCTTACCCTCTGACACAGACTACTCCAATGACTGCTTCGCCAGATGTACCCCTCTTTTATGGAGACTGGGTTTTCAAGCTCTGATCTGGACCAGCACAGGAATGCTTCTACTGACCCAGGTGCTGAATTAGCAGAAGGATTTAAGATTGTAAGTTATAGAAGTAAAATCAGGCCATTCAGCCCATTGAGTCTGATCTGCCATTCTATCTTGGCTGATCTATTATCCCTGTCACCAATCTCCTGCCTTCTCCCTGTAACCTTTGAGCCCCCGACTAATCAAGAACCCATTAAAGTCTGCTTTATGTATACTTAATAACTTCGCCTCCACAAGCGTCTGTGGCAATGAATTCCACAGATAAGCTGGAAAAATTGCCTATTTTTCTTGATTATTTCTGACCTATTCCACCCAAGCCCCTCTTCACTCAAGTTTTCTTTTCCATTTTCTCCTTCACTTGACATTTCACAAGCCTTTCTGTGCTACTAACCTCAGGGTATCCAAAGCAAACATCCTTTTTCTATTAAGCTCATCAACCTTGTGTGCTCTTTGAACATCCAACAAGCTTCAGATCCAGCAATCCCTAACTTTTTACTGAGTCGGCACAGTGTTAGTTTAAAGCCCCTAGTATTCCACGTTCTGTCTCCTCCCACCCACAAGATGTCCACACTGGAATTGCGTGATGGGTTGGATTTTCCTTGGGACAATGAAGTGTGAAATGGTTGCACCCATCTGCATTTGCTCAGCACTTCTGAAGCGAGCTCCGTTCAGAATCAGGTTTATTATCACCAGCATCTGATGTGAAATTTGTTCACAGAGCTGGCACTCAACAGATCACCGAGTGCCAATGATGTGGGAGGAAACTGGAGCACCCTGGGGAGCTCTGCAGAGTATTTGCAGCATTTCCAGAGAGTCAGACAACATGGAACCAGGCCCTTCAGCTCATAGAATATACTAACTCAAACACGAGGAATTCTGCAGATGCTGGAAATTCAAGCAACACACATCAAAGTTGCTGGTGAACGCAGCAGGCCAGGCAGCATCTCTAGGAAGAGGTACAGTTGACGTTTCAGGCCGAGACCCTTCGTCAGGACTAACTGAAGGAAGAGATAGTAAGAGATTTGAAAGTGGGAGGGGGAGGGGGAGATCTGAAATGATAGGAGAAGACAGGAGGGGGAGGGATGGAGCCAAGAGCTGGACAGGTGATTGGCAAAAGGGATATGAGAGGATCATGGGACAGGAGGCAGGAGATTTATGCCATCATGTCACCATCTGATGGCATGAACATTGAGTTCTCAAACTTCTGCTAATGCCCCACCTCCCCCTTGTAACCCTTCCTTTATTTATGTACAGGTATTCTTTTTCTCTCTCCTTTTTCTCCTGTCCCTCTGATCGTACCCCTTGCCCATCCTCTGGGCTTCCTCCCTTCCCCCTTTCCTTCTCCCTGGGCCTCCTGTCCCATGATCCTCTCGTATCCCTTTTGCCAATCACCTGTCCAGCTCTTGGCTCCATCCCTCCCCCTCCTGTCTTCTCCTATCATTTCAGATCTCCCCTTCCCCTCCAACTTTCAAATCTCTTACTCACTCTTCTTTCAGTTAGTCCTGGCGAAGGGTCTCAGCCCAAAATGTCGACTGTTCCTCTTCCTAGAGATACTGCCTGGCCTGCTGAATATACTAACTATTTGGCACCATATACACTATGGGCCAGTATCTTACCTTCTTAGCAAGGACAGTCCCTGCTTCCAGCATTGCTCTATCAGTGGGCGAAAGATTTATACTGGCTCTAACTTGCCTCTCTCCCTCACAGCCATTGTTCTGCATCTTGGAGATGTGGTTTCAGGGAGATTTCTCAGTGCAGTTTGCAGAAAACTGCAGGAATTTGAGGCCACACTGCTGTGCATGTGATTCAGATTCATTTATTTATCACACGTACATGGAAATACACAGTGAAATAGGTCGTTTACGTTAACAACCAACACGCCTAAGGATGTGCGGGGGCAGCTCGCAAGTGTCACCACACATTCTGGCTCCAACATAGCATATCCACATCGCGCAGCAGAACAACACAAGCAACAACAGAAAACAGAGACAACAGCAAAACAAGCTCCTTTCCCACCCACTCATACAGGTCTCCAACCCTGGAACAGGCCACTCTGGGCCTCTGGATCCAGCCCTTGGCCTAGACTCTCAGACATTGGGTCTCTGACTATCCCAGGACTCATTGAGCTTCAGACCTTGGAGTCTGATGTTGGAGCATTAGCTGGATCACCTGGAGTGAGGACCTCTCAGGAAGTTCTGTGATTTCTCTGTTCACCCTCCAGAGTTTTGAACTTCCTGCTGGTTACAGGGGGAAATGTTGATAATCCCATAGAAAACTGGAGAAGGAATAGACTGCCCTGCCTTTCAATATAATCATAGCTGATCTCCCCCAGCCCTCAACTCCTCATTGCCTTCAATTCCTCAATTTTGGGGGGAGGGGCTTCCTCTTTAAATAACCTCTCCTCACCCCAGTCTCTCGTGTGACCTCTAACTCCTCCACATCCCTGTACCTAAATCTTAACCTGACCCCTAACTCCCCGTTACCAAAACTAGAACCTTTTAAAAAAAAAACAGCGAAGTCTGAGCCAAGAGCTCAACAGCTTGGTGCGACCTCAACCATCTTCTCTGAAGCTCCTGCACTTGAGAGCATGTCCTGGATGATGAGGGTGAAGATGCCCTCCATCGTGGAGAGGATTGTGCCCATGATGGAGCTGGAGAAAGCTAAATTCTCAATAAGCCATTGGAGACTTCAGGGCTTAAGGAACGAATGGGGAGAAAGAGGTAGTTACTTTGTGGATCTCTAATGAGCAAGCATAAGGCCACAGACTCCAAGATCTACGTAACCCCTCGGAGAGGTGGGGTGTGCTGGTGGACCAAATCTCTCTTCTGACATTTATTTTAAATCTACACCCTCCGGTTATTTAGCCTTCCTTTTATTGCCTTTTGTTCCTAACTTAAAAGAAAAGTACAGAATGTGAAGCGAAGGAAGGCAGCGGACAGCAGCCAATGGTCATGTTTTTGCCGGTGTCAATGTTGGCATCGTCTGTGCCGCACCCTTTTGATTGGCCAGGAGATGGCGCTGTTTACTACCAAATCTGCGGACGACTGGTAAAACGTCGTTGACGCCTCCATTGGTGATAGTTTCTCTTTGTAATGAGGATCAATGGACTGTGGAAGTTTTAACACTTAACAATCTCGTCCTTTTTATGCAGTGGATTTGCTTATTAGCCCTCTGCGTTTATCTTCCTACTCCCTTTCCCCAGAATTTAGAGGATTGTATTGTAGCTACTAGTGTTCATTCCCCTCAGAAGATGAATTGGAATTAGTTACTTATTGTCATAGAATACTACAGCACAGGAATAGGCTCTTTGTCCCATCTAGCCTGTGCCAAACTATTATTCTGCCAAGGCTCATTGACCCACACCCAGACATGGCCCTCCATACCCTTCCCATTCGTGTACTTATCCAAACTTCTTTCAAATATTGCAATCGAACCCACGTCCACCACTTCCGCTGGTAGTTTGTCCACACTCACACCACCCTCTGAGTGAAAAATGTTTCCCTCAGATTCCCTTTAAATATTTTGCCTTTCACCCTTAACTAATGACCTTTATTTCAAGTCCCACCCAACCTAAGTAGAAAAAGCCTGCTTGCATTTACTCTATCCATACCCGTCCATACCCTATCCATATTTGATAGAGGCATACAATTGTGTATGCCTCTATCAAATCTCCTCTCGTTCTCCTACACCTCAGGGAATGAAGTCCAAACCCATTCAACTTCTCCCTATAATTCAGGCCCTCAAGACCCGCATTAAATTCCATCTACCATTTTGCCAGCTGGTGGAGATCCTGCTGCAGGCTCTGATGGTCTTCCTCACTGTCCACAACACCCCCAGTCTTGGTGTCATCCACAAATTTGCTGATCCAATTGATCACATTATTATCCAGATCTTTGATATAGATGACAAACAATGACAGACCCAGCACCAATCAGTCGGAGAGGCAACCATCTACTACCACTCTCTGGTTTGGCTTCTCCCACAAAGCCAGTGTCTAATCCAATTTACTACCACATCTTGAATGCTGAGCGATTGAACCTCCTTGACCAACCTCCTGTGCAGGACCTTGTCAAAGGCCTTGCTAAAGTCCACTCAGTTTCTACTAGCAACAGTAGTGTTGGCAGCAAATTTCTAGATGGCGATAAGCTGTGCCTAGCCACATTGTGATGAGTGCAGAGAGAGAGGTTTTCCTGATGTCGGTTTGTCACTGCTGATGGGATCTCCTCTCTTTCCCCTACAGGTATCCGTGTGCTGGATGGACCCTTGACTGACAGCATTGAGGCAATGGCTTTCAACAAGCATTTTCAGATCAATGACATTTATAGCTGCAGGTTTGTATTCCTAATGGGGTGGGTCAGTGGGGGTGCTGTGTATCATTGTTGAGTGCAGAATTAGGCCATTCAGCCCATTGAGTCTGCTCCACCATTCCTTCACGGCTGATCCCAGGTCCAACTCAACCCCATACACCTGTCCTCTCACCATATCCCTTGATGTCCCGACCAATCAGGAATCTTATCAATTTCCTCTTTGGATATAACCACAGACTTTGCCTAAACTGCAGTCTGTGGCAGAGCACTCCACAGCCAAGTAAACTATCTTGGGTCCAGTAATTGGTAGTGGGTTGGGTCATGCTGTGTGCCTGATCTGGGAGATGATCAGTCTGATGGAGCTTTCAGTCTCCGGAACGGTAGTCTGATTACAGTGACTAGGTGTCCAACATATAGATCTAACGGTATAACAGTGAGGTAGTGTAACCTTTTACAGTGCCTGAGATTACTGATTGAAGCATGGCAGAACAGTAGTGTCACGGTTAATTTAAAGCTATTACAGCACCAGCAATCAGGTTTAATTGTCTATAAGGAGTTTGTATGTTCTTCCCATGACCACGTGGATTTCCTCTGGGTGCTTCTGTTTGCTCCCACATTCCAAAGATGTACGGGTTTGGTTTAGTAAGTTGTAGGCATACATACGATGTTGGCACCGGGAGCATGGCACCATTTGCGGTCTGCCCCCAGCACACACTCAGACTGTAGTTGTTGATGCAAATGATGCATTTCACTGTATGTTTCAATGTACATGTGACAAATAAAGCTAATCTTCAATCTTTACATTTACTAGAGTTTCATTACCCTCAGGTCATCCTGAAATGAATGTGGATGGTGCTATATAAAAGCAATTAGCACTTTCATAGTTTGTTGATGTATCTTGAAGTGATTGGGAATGCCGCTTGCAAAAGCCACTCACTTTGTCAGCAAATTCCAGCAGCTACAGTCTCCCTGTCTGCAGGCATTCTGAAAGTGCCAGTTGACACGATCTTGATTCCCCATCTGTACTTAAGTCAGCAAGAGCTCGCCCCTTGGCTAAGTTATAGCAAGCGGAAATAGGCGGAACACTAAAAGGGAAGAAAGTTTTGTGCAAAGCAGAGGCACCGGGTTTGATTTCTAGTGGTCTATATTTAACACAGACTGAGCACCCATTTTGTTTTCTCAAGTTAGCTGTTATCTTCACCCGACGTCACTCAACATAAACTATCTTGAAATGTAAATTAATGTAGAAGTCTAAGAGTCAAAGCAAATTCGACCGGTTATTAGCTTTGTTCATGTCTAATAGTTTTATCTTCAACCTGAGATTCTCGGTTTAATTGATACTGATTTAGATTTATTTATTATCTGTACATCAAAACATGCGTCATTTGTGTTATGTTGGTTTTTAATACAAATAACCTACGGATGTGCTGAGAGCTGTGGAGCTCTCCAGGGGAGCTGGTTCTTTCCTCACTTCTTACGTCAAGGATGACTTGCTCCTCTGTGAACATAGAACAGTGCAGCACTGTACAGACCCTTCAGCCCACAGTGTTGTGCCAGCATTTTGACCCACAGTAAAATCAATATGACCCTTCCCTCCTTAGATGTACTCATCTAAGTCTTAAATGCCCTAAATGTCTACTACACCCACCCCTGCCAGGATTTCCATGCACCCACCACTCTGTAAAAAAAAATTAAAAACCTGTATAGGATCTGCAAACTTCAACACATCTGGGACAGAAGACGCCTTTTGGTCAGGTAGGTGAGTGGAATGGGAGTAGTGCCTACTTCTAGCTGTCCATAAGACCGTAAGATATAGGAGCAGAATTGGGCCATTTCACCCATCGAGTCTGCTACGCCATTTCATCAGGGCTGATCCAATTTTCCCCTCAGCCCCAATCTCCTGCCTTCTCCCTGTTTCCCTTCATCAACCTCTGCCTTAAATATACATAAAGTATAGGCCTCCACGGCCACCTGTAGGAACAAATTCCACAGATTCACCACTCTGGCCAAAGGAATTTCTCCTCATTTTTAAAAGGGCATCTCTCTATTTTGAGGCTGTGTTCTCTGGGTCTTAGATTCCCGCACCATAGGAACCATCCGCTACACATCTACTTTGTCAATGTCTTTCAACATTTGATAGCTTTCAATGAAGTCGCCCCTCATTCTTCTGAATGCCAGTGAGTACAAGACCAGAGCTATCAGTCTGAGTTGAGGAATGGCCAATCAGCAAGAGGCAGTGCAGTGCGTAAAAAGAGCTACTTTCAGTCAGTCCTGCATTCAAGGTTTAAAAGCAGAGCTTCGTGCCAGTTTTTCTGAGTTGGAAGATCCATGTCAGGGCTGCATAAAAAGAGCTACCTTTTAATCAGGACAATCGAGATTTCAAAGGCAGAGTTTTGCCGCCGCTTCTCTGAGTTGAGGAGCGACTAATCAGCGAGATGGATTCATTACAAAGGGCAAGCGGGGCGGCCATTGTTTTGGAGTGGGCCAGTGTTTAGAGTGGCTTTTGCTCATCAGGCTTGGGTGAAGTACATTGTCTTTCTCTCTCCTCCCTCCCCCCCCCCCCCCCTTATTTGTTCATTCTTCATCTGTTAGGGCATTGTAGATTAGTGAGAACGGCTCCAGGGGAAGTGTTTTGTACCGTATGTGGGAAATCTGGGAGACCTGCAGTCTCCTGGACAACCACGTCTGTACCAGGTGTACCGAGCTCCAGCTCCTCAGAGAACGTGTATAAGGGACTGGAGCTGCAGCTCGATGACCTTCGACTCATACGGGAGAATGAGGATGTGATAGACAGGAGCTACAGGGAGGTTGTCACCCCTAGGGTGCAGGAGACAGGTGACTGGGTGACAGTCAGGAGAAAGAGGGAAAGGGGGCCGTCAGCGCAGAGTGTGAGGGGTATGACCTACCGGGAGGGACGTAGCCACAGTGACCGGGTCTCTGGCACTGAGTCTGGTGCTATGGCTCAGTAGAGCAGGGAGGTGAAGAGGACTGCAGTGTTGATAGGAGATTCCTTAGTCAGAGGAACAGAGAGGAGGTTCTGTAGGCGCGATACAGACACCTGGATGGTATGTTGCTTCCCTGGTGCCAGGGTCAGGGGTGTCTCAGATTGGGCCCATGGCATTCTCGAGGGTGAAGGTGAGCAGCCAGAAGTCTTGGTACATATTGGCACCAATGACATAGGTAGACAAGATGAGGAGGTCCTGAAGAGAGATTTTAGGAAGCTAGGTAGAAAGCTGAGAAACAGAACCTCCGGGGTAGGAATCCCGAGATTGTTGCCTGTGCCACGTGCCAGAGAGAGAAAGAATAGGATGATTTGGTAGGAAAATGTGTGGCTGAGCAACGGGTGCAGGGAGCAGTGGTTCGGATTTATAGATCATTGGAATCTCTTCTGGGGAAGACATGATCTGTTAAAAGGGACAGGTTACACCTGAATCCAAAGGTGTCCAATATCCTTGCAGGTAGGTTGGCTAGAGTTGTTCGGGTGGGTTTACATTAATTTGGCAGGGGGATGGGAACTGGAGTGACAGTGATGAAGATGAGGTGGTTGGTTTACAAACAGAGGCAATGTGTGGTGAGACTCCTAACAAGAAGAAGCTGATGATGGGGTAAAATCGCAGTCAACAGGATGAGTTTCAACATAAGATGCGGATAAAATCGAAAAAGGATGAATACAGGACTGAAGGTATTTGAATGCCTGCAGTATACGGAATGAGGTAGATGAACTTGTAGCACAGTTACTGATTGGCATGTATGACGTTGTCGGCATCACTGAATCATGGCGGAAAGACTATAGCTGGGAGCTTAATGTCCAAGGAGAGCTTAAGGAAAAAGAACCTTGAAGGCAAGTGATCAAATTCACCCTGAAATTTGAGAAGGAGCAGCTAAAGTCAGATGTATCAGTATTACATTGGAGTAAAGGGAATTACGGAGGCATGAGAGAGGAGATGGCCAGAATTGATTGGAAAAGAACATTGACAGGGATTTCCGAAGCAATTCGGAAGGCACAGGATATATTCATCCCAAAAAGGAAGAGGAAAGATGACACAACTGTGGCTAACAAGAGAAGTAAAAGCCAAAGAGAGGGCATATAATAGAGCAAAAACTAGTGGGAAGTTAAAGGATTGGGAAGCTTTAAAAAATCAACAGAAGGCAACTAAAAGAGTCATTAAGAAAGAATAAAGGTAAGCTTCCCAATAATATTAAAGAGGATACCAAAAGTTTCTTCAGATATATAAAATGTAATAAAAGGCGAGAGTGGATATCAGACCACTGGAAAATAATGTTGGAGAGGTAGTGATGGGGGACAAGGAAATAGTGGATGAATTGAATAAGTATTTTGCATCAGTCTTCACTGGAGTACACCAGCAGTATGGTGGAGGTTCCAGGTGTCGGGGGTCATGAAGTGTGTGAAGTTACCATAACTGAGAGAAAGTTCTTGGGAAGCTGAAAGGTCTGAAGGTAGATAAGTCACCTGGACCAGATGGTGTACACCCCAGGGTTCTGAAAGAGGTGGCTGAAGAGATTGTGAAGGCATTAGTAATGATCTTTCAAGAATCACTTGGTTCTGGAATTGTTTTGGAGGACTGGGAAATTGCAAATATCACTTCAAGAAGGGAGAGAGGCAGAAGAAAGGAAACTATAGGCCAGTTAGTCTGACCTCTGTGGTTGGGAAGATGTTGGAGTCCATTGTTAAGGATGTGGTTTTGGGGTACTTGGAGGCACATGATAAAATAGGCCATAGTCAGCATGGTTTCTTCAAGGAAAAATCTTGCCTGACAAATCTGTTGGAACTATTTGAGGAAATATAAAGCAGGGTAGACAAAGGAGAATTGGTTGATGTTGTGTACTTGGATTTTCAGAAGGCATTTGACAAGGTGCCACACATGAGTCTGCTTAACAAGCTATGAGCCCATGATATTACAGGAAAGATTCTGGCATGGATAAAGCAGTGGCTGATTGGCAGGAGGCAAAGAGTGGGAACAAAGGAAGTCTTTTCTGGTTGACTACCGGTAACTTGTGGTGTTCCACAGGGTTCTGTGTTGCGAGCGATTTTTGAAAATGTTATATGCTAATGATGGAATTGATGGCTTTGTTGCAAAGTTTGCAGATGATTTGAAGATAGGTGGAGGAGTGGATACTTTTGAGGAAGTAGCTTTCAGAGTGTAGGTATCTGGTGCATTCTAACCTTCCCAGCTGGTTGAGTGTTCAGGAAGGTTGGGGCTGTTGGTAATAGGTCATGGATCTTGCTGGCGGCATTTGAGGTCAGAATCATATTTACTATCTCGGTCTTGTATGATATGAAATCCGCTGTTTTGTGGCAGCAGTGCAGCGCAAAGACTTAAAGTGACCATATATTACAAAAACAAGTGGTGCAAAAATGGTCTAAGAGGTTCAAGCAACACACATCAAAGTTGCTGGTGGACACAGCAGGCCAGGCAGCATCTATAGGAAGAGGTACAGTCGATGTTTCGGGCCGAGACCCTTCGTCAGGACTGACTAAGAGGTTCATGGTCATTCAGAAATCTGATGATCGAGGGGAAGTATCTGTTCCTAAAACGAAGAATGTGGATCTTCAGATTCCCATACCTCCTCTCAAATGATAGTAATGAGAAGAGGGCACGCCCTGGGTGTTGGGGGTGAGGGTCTGTCCTGATATATAACATTGCTTGAGACATTGCCGTTCATGCAAAGAAGCTGAATAGACATAAAATTGCCTATTGATGGATGGTCATCCAGCATACCACTTCCACTGAGTCCACAGTTGTTACCTTTATGGTCTGGGATAATGACATTGTCACTAGGAAATCTTATGTCACCCACTTGGATTTCTTAAAGCGATGAGTGGGGGATTTCTGTGCCTGTTGTTTAACCCTCAAGTTTCTGTGGAGGGAGCTTGTTCTTCACAAATTAACTTTCAGGCTTCCTGGATTACTGCAGAAATTCCACTTCAAAGCTCATAGCAAAGAATAGATTTTTAAACTGATTATGTCATCCTTGCTTTGACTACATGGGCGTTCTGCTTTAAGCGTTTCACTGAATTCTGTTGCTGTGCATGTTCAGTCTGGAAGCAGGCCAGTACTTCCTCTTAGATCTCGTTTGACCTCTGACCAAAAATCCATGCCAGACAAAGTGGAAAAAGTAAAGTTTCTGCTGCAGGTCAACGTCAATGGATTCTGGTCACTCTGGTCGGCATCTTTACTCATTGCCTTCAGTCTGAGAAAATGAATAATATTGTTCACTGTCCATCTGGCAGGAAGAAAAGAGCAATCAGGAGCCCTTGTATATTTTTTAAAAAACTTCACACCTCAAGGTGTGCAATAACACGCCTCTGGATGAGAGTCTGAGTAAATTTAAATATTGCACGGTGATGTAAGTGGTTAGCGTAAAGCTTCACAGCACCAACTGCAAGATCAGGGTTCAATTCCCGACACTGTCTGTAAAGTCTCCCCGTGCTCACGTGGGTGCTCCGGTCTCCTACATTTCGGGTTAGTAAGCTTTGGGCACTGCAAGTGCAGTGACACTCTGGGCTGCCACCAGCACATCCCCAGACTGTGTCAGTCGTTGACACAAAGTAATGCATTTCACGGTGTTTCGATGTACATGTGAGTGATGAATGTGTGGAGCACCCTGCCGGGGTGGTGGTTGCGGCACGTACATAAAGGACATTGAAGAAACTCTTGGAAAGGCATATAGATGATAGAAAAATAGAGGTTGATGTAGGATAGAAGGGCTGGATAGTTCTTAGAGTAGATACAACAGGCCTGTACTGTGATGTAATTATGTATGTTATCTCTTTTAAACTCTTCTTGTGCACAAATTGAAAAGGTGTTTTTGGCACCTTTCTCTCTCTAGCTGCTTTGCTCTGCCTGATGCCTTTATCTTTTTCCTGTTGGTTTCCTGCATTCCCTATTCCAAAAAATTTCATTTCCTGATGCTATCTAAAAAGGGCTTCTTGAAGGAACTTTGCTCTTTAAGGGCCAGACTCGGGGCGTTCAAGTTGAGTTCTGAAGTTTGCACTTGCCAACTAGACCTGACCTTGACCAGTAGTGCTCATGTGGTTTAGTCATTCCCTGCTGCTTGTTTCCTACAGCTGGGGTCCAGATGACGACGGGAAGACTGTGGATGGTCCACACCCGCTTGGGAAGGTAAGAGCCCAGAGGACACGGACACACGCCCACACACAGACACAGACACAGACACAGACACACACACACACCCAAAGACACAGACACACACACAGGCACACACACAAACACCCTGAGAGAGAGAGAGAGACACACACACACACACCGAGACAGAGAGACAGACTCTCTCTCTCTCTCTCTCTCTCTCTCTCTCTCTCTCTCTCTCTCTGTCTCTCTGAGACAGACACACACACACACCGAGTCAGAGAGAGAGACACACACACACACACACCCACACACACACCCACACAGACACCCACACACACACCGACACACAGACACACACACACCCAAAGACACAGACACACACACACACCCTGAGAGAGAGACACACACACACACCGAGACAGAGAGACAGACTCTCTCTCTCTCTCTTTCTCTCTCTCTCTCTCTGAGACAGACACACAGACACACACACCGAGTCAGAGAGAGAGAGAGACACACACACACACATCACACGCACACCCACAGAGACACAGACACACGCACACCCACACACACAGAGACACAGACACCCACACACACACACAGACACACGCACACATACAGACACACACACACACACACAGACACACGCACACAGACACCCACACACACAGACACACAGACACAGACACACACACACAGACACCCACACACACACACCCACACACACACACAGACACACACCCACACAGACACCCACACACACAGACACACACACACCCAAAGACACAGACACACACACACACCCACACACACACACACACACCCTGAGAGAGAGAGACACACACACACACACCGAGACAGAGAGACAGACACACACTCTCTCTCTCTCTCTCTCTCTCTCTCTCTGAGACAGACACACACACAGACGCCCCCACACACACACACCCACACAGACACCCACACACCGACACACAGACACACACACACAGACACACACACACCCACACACACACACCCAAAGACACAGACACACACCCTGAGAGACACACACACACCGAGACAGAGAGACAGACACTCTCTCTCTCTCTCTGAGACAGACACAGACACACACACCGAGTCAGAGAGACACACACACACACACCCCCACACACCCACAGAGACACAGACACACACACACCCACAGACACACACCCACACCCAGACCCACACACACAGACACACACACAGAGACACAGACACATACACACAGACACAGACACACACACACAGACACCCACACACACAGACACCCACACACACACAGACACACGCACACACACAGACACCCACACACACACACACAGACACACGCACACATACAGACACACACACACCCACACACACACGCACACAGACACCCACACACACAGACACACAGACACCCCCCCACACACACACACCCAAAGACACAGACACACACACCCACAGACACAGACACACACATACACACACACAGACACGCACAGACACCCCCCCACACACACAGACATACACACACACACATACAGACACACACAGACACCCACACACACAGACCCCACACACACAGACACCCCCCCACACACAGACACCCCCCCACACACACCCACACACACACAGACACACACACACACATTACAGACACAAACACACATACACCCACACACAGACACACACACAGAGACAGACAGACAGACACACACACACACCCAAAGACACAGACACACACACACAAACACCCTAAGAGAGAGAGACACAAACACAGAGACAGACTCACTCTCTCTCTCTCTCTCTCTCTCTCTCTCACAGACAGACACACAGACACTCACACACTGAGACACAGACAGAGAGACACACACACCCCCCCAAGACAGAGAGACACATACACACCGAGTCAGAGAGACAGACTCTCTCTCTCTCTCTCTCTCTCTCTCTCTCTCTGAGACAGACAGACACACACACACACACCCCGAGTCAGAGAGAGAGAGAGACACACACACACAGACACACACACACACACACACACACACACACACACACCCTGAGAGAGAGAGAGAGAGAGAGAGACACACACACCGAGACAGAGAGACAGACTCTCTCTCTCTCTCTCTCTCTCTCTCTCTCTCTCTCTCTCTCTGAGACAGACAGACACACACACACACACCCCGAGTCAGAGAGAGAGAGAGACACACACACAGACACAGACACACACACACACAGACACCCCCCCACACACACACACACACACAGACACACACACACACACCGACACACAGACA